>NC_139241.1:2637289-3237289 GCF_977018435.1 Lepisma saccharinum | reverse complement strand
TAATAGGTACTATCACTTGGAAGATGCAGTAAGTAATGCAATATGAGATTACGTGGAACACAATCACGAGGTTCATCTTTCTCGCTTCTTTGTCCTCAAATTACTGTTTCATTGGGGCAGTCAACAGATTCAATCACGTCATTCGGGCGTCTAAATGACATATTAACGTCATTTGTTCAATTAACCTTGTAACTACTTGGAAACAGCAAATAGGCCATATTGGGTACCAGGTCATGTTTGGTTTAGGTTCTTTATTTTAAATACTGTACATTAATTATAACATTAAGTGATTAAGTTTTTCCTTAAGAATGTGTCCAAAAAAAGGGATGCGTCTTATACGCTGGCAGATACGATCGAACATGCTCATTGAAATTGTGGTTTGCTGGAATTTTTAGAGAAAAATTGACATTTATAGATACATGATTCCGTTGGTTTACTTTACTTAGCTTTTCTGTCACTCTTAGGTAATCGCGAAGATGGGGATGGGTGATGCAATTGTAAGTTGATAAAGGGACTCTCAAAAAGAACATTAATTCATGTCCAGGCCGGGATTCGAACCAGAGAACCCTGGCGTCGTAGCGATTTAGATACGTGGAACCGGGAGAAAGGTAAATGTGAACATTTAAATTGTATTGCCCCATTGAAAAATCCTCCTGAACTAACATTGACTGAACACCACCAATATTTGTGAGGAGGGGAAGTTGACACATGGGCACAGGCAAAAAATGTCACGTGATAAGTTCGTTGTGTCCTGCAGATACTGTGGGATTAAACATTATGGATACTGAAGTTTGGAATTAATTTTAAATGATGTCCGCCTTGCCATCAATCTCCCAACCAACTATTTCCCAACGTTGGCCCAACTACAATGGAAAAACTTTGCCAACAATCTTCCAACCAAATCTATTTCCCAGCATTGGGCTAACTACAGTGGAAAAACTTCCCAACCATTAATACTCAAACGAAAAACCAACATGCCAATGTTAATACTTTTGGCAAGTTTGTTTATAATATTAATAAATATTTTACAAACAATTGCATCATTTCTTGTATGTATAAAAATTTATTAAGATTATATTATTAAGACATTTTCAAACACTGGAGAAGAATACAAGAAATGATAAAAAAAAAAACTTATGTATTTATCATTATAAAAGTAAAACATTTCTTAGCGGAGCCAATAAGCAAAACGAATTTCACATATACTATTCAAGACAATCACCTTCATACATTATAAAAAAAAATAGCAACATGCTATTGTATTTATTGAAGGGAAAAAGGTGCATGAGGTGGACAATTCAGGTGTCAAAGAACACAATGTCATTTCAATAGAATAGCTTATTATTACAAAATGGAATACATCCAAATGCTGATGTGTCAGCAAAATCTCCTGTAAGAATATACTTTTTATGTAAATAAATTGAGGATACAATAACTCTGTTCTTACATTCTTTTACCTTAAACATAAACAATCTACTGCTTGGAAGAGGTGAAGTGAAAATGTCCAAT
This sequence comes from Lepisma saccharinum, assembly GCF_977018435.1. NCBI lineage: Eukaryota > Metazoa > Arthropoda > Insecta > Zygentoma > Lepismatidae > Lepisma > Lepisma saccharinum. The sequence continues at coordinate 3,235,780 of NC_139241.1, read as the reverse complement.
TTGTTTATGAAAATGTTACAATTTAAATTATACGTACAAACCATCATTACTACAATCCTTTTCAATGGAATTTACAACAACAACATCACCATCTTTCATTAAGAAGCAATCATCAGGTGAGGTTGTTCCCACAATACAATTCTCATTTTCATTCAAAAGTATACATTTGATACAGTCATTCCTATAAACAGGGGAATGTTTAATACTATGGCCATTGCTGTGTTGGCCAGATTTTTCCCCTAGTCTTTTAGCTACCTGTTCCAAAGAATTATGTGGACCACGAACCATCTTCCTAATTGTTTTCATAAAATTTTCAAATGGAAATGCAGAATATTCATTTAAAGGACCAAAGTTAGAAACATCTTCAACTACATGTAATAAATTGTGAAAATTGTAGATCAAAAGTTCAGGAGAATAATATTCTGTAATATTTAGCAAAACAATGAAGTAGTTCATGTGCAAAATTTTGCCATCTTTCCACTTTACTAAGGTCTGTGCTGGCCAAAATATACAGAGAAACATGCAGGACAAGAAAATGATTAAATAAATGCTCTGGCAACACATGTTTCAAAACTATAGTCCCAAAATATAACAGAAATGCTCTAAATTGAGTAGCTTTCCAAAATTTGAACAGCTTCAATGATTATGGTTTTCTGGAGAATTCTTTTGGAGTGTAATGAGCAAGGACAATAAGTCATTCAGAAATCTTCTGTGCATGCAAAGAACTGCATTTACATTTTTTTGGTCCTTTCTCTACCCATGCGCTAATAAGTTTTTTTAACAACACCAAGACAAACTAAATGCATCCAGTCAAGTGGAACTTGTGAAACTAAGCCTACATGTAAATCAGAAAAAATGCTTCGAAACGGCTGGTGATCCTCATATTGCATGTTCTTAAAATTTGCATCTGTCCTTAGAACTAAATCATGCTCATACTGCCATGTGGTTCTCCCCAAGTATGTTCCTTCCTGAATGCATTTCTCGCAGCCAAATAATGAGTTATGAGATACAATGCACTGGGGCATCTGCTACAATGCAACTTATGAAAAATCCATAAAGTTTACATCAATCAAAAAAACTGTTCTTTCCAATTCGGAACACTCGTTAACAAATTCAAGGAAAAAAATCGTTTGAAGAACTTGGTTTTGTTTCCCCATAATAAATTGCAATGATAAATGGAGCCTTGTTAATAGCCTGATCTAAGATTCCCAGCAAAGGCCGAAAACATTTTGTGGAACTTTTATGCAATGGAAGTCCATCAACGTTAATTTTCATAGTTAAAAATTGTTTAAACTTTTCATTTCTTTTCTGCTTTTCAAAAATCTGCTAATGTGGTGTAGATATTAACCCTGTTTTCTTTGACACCAAAGTAAACAAACAAACCTCCTGAGCATGTTCTCAAGTCTATTGTTCTAGGGGTTTTAGGAAGAGTCCTTGAATCTAGAGAAGGTCTGTTACGTAAGGTTTCAAAATATGGAGAAAATCTGTGGTTGCATTATTAGAAATATTGTATTTCTTTGCCCAAGAAATTAAGTGCTGTGAAATAGGATGTGAGGCAGTTTCCAAATCTGTTACATTACCCTCACTACTGCTTCCACTACATGAACTACTTGAAAAATCACACACACTTTCATCACAAGTATTTGAAAATGAACTTGTAGAACGAATTGAATTATGTCTGTAGATCCTGAAACAGAAGGGACTTCATGAAATTCACTCATTATAATTTCTGCAGCCTTAGAAATGACTTGTCTCTCGTATCTTGCTGAAAAACTATCACCAGTCTTTACTTGTTTACTTATTTCTTGATGTTCCTGCAGTTGCCTTTTCCTTTCTACGTTGCTCCCGGCTGCCATCTCTATCTTTGACAAAGCGGAACCAGCTTTGTATCACTGAGTGTATTTCATAATCTGATGCATTTGATGTACATGAATTCCTTCGAACTGAAACTAGAAACAATTCAAACTGTTAGATCCATGGATGAACTCAAATGATATGTGTACTTGGGCCTATCTTTAGTATGAGGATTAAACTTCCCATGAAAGGAAACTAATATTCACATATTATCCATGTGGGGTGACATTAATCCTTCACATCTAGACAGTTACTTGTACTATATGCATGGACATCAGCAGGAATTTTTCCAGGGAGGGGCAAGGAAGGTATTTTTTTCAGGGGAGGGGGCAAACAAGGCACATTTTCCACAAAAATAGTGTTGTTCCCTAAAAAAAAAACTTGCTCAAATTTGAATGTATGGTGTTCATGCAACAATTAACAGATATTATTGTGGCTAAAATGAAATTATATGTGTGAAATACATACTTTTTCGTTGACTTTCATTTTTCAGGGGGGGCATGCCCCCTTCTGGAAGCCCATGACTATATGGTAGGGAAAGGATGAGAAAGGAATTACAGAGATTTGCCGCAATATTCATTTCGTGTCAGTGGTGTAAAACTGCAGGGAAGAAACTGCATGGCTAGCCTGGCCTCATCCGAGATCTAACTCACTACCTTCTGAATATAAAGTGAAAGCTCAACTAACTAAGCCAGGCTTGCTGAATTGTGAGAAATGAGTTTGCACTTATGAACACTGTTCTAGTATAAGCAGAATAGTTTAATGTTACATGAAATAATATTAGTTTTTCCTATTAAGTAAATAAGACAGCTGAAGTAAAAAACATTAACAAAAAACAATGGTAAAATTAAACAACAAATAAGTTTATTTTAGATAAAAATGTTTCTTCTCAGAATACATTTTTAAAATGTCCTTATTAGAAGATTTTTAAAGACTTATGTAAAAGAATGCTCACTGTTAATACTAAATGTTCTAAAACTTTCCATCATGTACATTATTTGGATTTTACACCAACAAGTAATGGCCCTACAGCCAAATTTAGTTACCAATTGAAAAAAGAAAAAAAGAACAGCCTTCTAACTTACTTGGTACAAGTTCCAATAATTTCAAATGTCTGAGAGGTATGTTGTTGTGTTTTCCAGTCCAGTTATGACATGCTGCCAATGCATCAGAAAATATTTTTTCCAGAATTCTTTGCACAATTTGCTGTAGGTTTTTGCCTCCAATGAAACTCATGTACGATTCCTACAACAAAACATTAATTCAATCAAGAAGCACTGCACTGTGGGTGATACAAGGTACACATTTTATCGTAAAATTCCAATCTCCAGGAAACTTATTTCTTCAATTTTACAGAATGGAACTGAGTTTCTGTACACTTTTGAAAGGTCATGGAAGTGTTTTCTTCCATCGTTCAATTTATTTGGCCGGTAAATCATGTATTTTTCTAGATTAATGTTTGTCTCTCTGATGCACAAAAGCTGTTGCCTCTATTTCCTTCCACTATGTAAACCAGATGTTGCGTGCATTTCATGACATAACCCCTGGTCAGTGTTTCCAACCATGCATATTTGTAACTATGTTAACGTTACATAACCTACGTAAATCTGCATCTCAATGTGCATGATTTTTGAGTATGTTAACCTAACAAAGTTAACGTAACGTAACTAATGTAACACTTTTTTAACTATGTTAACCTAACCTACCGTAACTAAGTTAACGTAACGTAACTAATATAACCCTTTTTAACTAGGGAAGTAGATATTTTTCAGTTAGGAAGGTTGGAAACACTGCATACCCACTGATGATAGATAACGTTAGTCAAGATTTGCCTGCCATATTGTGTGTAACACAAGCGAAAAAGGAACGAACAATAATTACTCGATATGTGCAAAATTGAAATTATTTTCTTAAAAAAAGTGAAATCCCACCTTAAAGAATCTTTAGCAATGCATAATAGGTAAGTACGAATGTGAAAAATAACAAAATAAAGGAATTTGAGACGTCTCCCGGAGATCGGAATTTTAATGAAAACTGAAATACTTCAATTTGCATGATTTTTCCAGTGAAACTTATATTGATGTAAAAGAAGCACATGGAGTTTAGAATGTAATTGATCTCCCTTAAATTAAAACATACCACTTTGAGCTGCAGTCAATTATGCTGAAAATGTTAACTGCTCGATTAACACAGAAAAAAGTTTGACATAAATAATTTCACTCACGGAAATATGTCAACTTACCATCTGCTTCATGTGCTCGGGAGAAGAAAGTAACCACTCTTCCACCCTCTGAATGTCATCCTCTGTTTGACAAGGCAGCTTTAGATTTTCAGGCAAGGGCTGATTGGAGGATATCAATGTTGGATTCAAATTTTCCAAAATAAGCTTCTGATTTTCATGCATTTCTAACAGTCTATTCTCAATTTTTGCTAGATGACGTGAAATAACAGATAAACTACTCCCATGAAACTGGCAAATTGCAATTCTCTTGTCTGAGCCAGATGTAGATTGTAGAGCCGAAGTTGCTTTGCCTTCACCTAGAATGAAGATGCCAGTGAAAGTAAAAGTTCAATCTCTTGCAATCAGTACAATATACATATTACAAATTGAAATAGGAAAATAGCTACCGTGTGTTGTTGTACAGTTACAAACATGTTAGTGTATCTTCCTTCATAAAAAAAGGTCACAATTACTTAATAAAATTTAAATTCCTAACACATTAGTGACATTAATATGTTCGAAATATTTTTTAAAACTTGAATTTACATTTTACTATGGTATACTGCTTATCACATTTGAAACAGAACATGTCTCTGCACAGTTACTGGCTACTGTATACCACACTGTGTATAGTTGTCTGTTTTTGATTAAATATGGCTGTGAAACATGCTTGTCAGAATAACATAATAAATAATAAATTTGACACATCATTTAAAAAATTTGTATGGTACTTGAATTTATTAAGTGTGGCTACAAACTAATTCTTTTCCGAATAATTTATGAATTACATATCTAATGATTCAGTGTATTTTACTCAAAAGAACAGTGGAAATGAAAAATGTTGTGTTAATTTGTTGCTTAACTATAATGAATCACGCCGCTAGAAAGTGAAAACACAAGGATGTCTTCTGCATTTTAACCTTACTGGCGGTAACGGTTCAGATTGTTTTATGATTTTTTCAAATTCTCCTAACAGGAATGTTGAATTTTGGCAATCATTGTCACACGAAACTTGAACCTTTTTTAACGTAATGAGTACTTCTTTGTAGCTAATCAGTGGTGATTTATTCATTCTAGTTTTTGGACTTTTAACCACTGTTATTTTTTAAAAAATAACAGTGGTTAAAAGTTCAAAAACTAGAATGTAATTAGTACTGTTTGGAGTTCAAATAAAAGTTATTTATGTTGAAAAAATGGTAAAAGTTCAATATATCGGAGACACATTTCTTCATTTTTACAGAAGAAACTACTTACGGAAATGTGTTTCTCCAAGGTTTCCAACATTCGTCGAGGTAGTTTCTTTCATCGTGGAATCTATTTGACCGGGAAATCATGTATTTTTCAAAAGAAATGCACAATTGCCATTGCTTTCATTTGCTTCCCCTATGTGAAGGGGATGTGATGACGTAACCCCCTGTCAGTGTTTCCAACCCCCCTTTTTAACCTTGCTTGCCTAACCTAACCAAACCTAATCTTATCCGAAATGGTTCGTGGGGCTATCCGTGCATAATGTACAATTTGCACACGTGGCAAACACGATAGTAGTCAACTTGTGCCCGCCATATTGTGCGTTAGGGAAGCGAAAAAAAGGAATAACAGAAACTACTCTCTATGCGAAAAAATGTGTTTGTTTTCATGTAAAAAGCATAATGGCACCTTGAACTATGTTCCGCAATACACAATTGGTAAGTACGAACCATGCGAAACACAAAATATCGGATTTTAATGTGTCTCCGATATAACGAACTGGTACCGAAAATATTAACTTAAAAATTATCTTACGCAAGAATGTTTGCTTTCTATGGAGAATGCACTTTCCCAGGGGGTGCTATTCCGGCTTCCCGCGCTACGGTGGCACGTGAAGGTCTTCTGCTAGAGTGACGTCAAAAAGGGGATCCCTCAGTTGCGGGCCGCTTAATAACATGTAAAATCATACAAGTTTATCGCCTCATGGAGGCGATTATAACTCTTGGGAAGCAATGTTTATAACATGTAGTTCTTCTTCACTGCTTTCCCGTACCTTCTCAAGTTAACTGAGGATGGCAAACGAACAAATTCATGCTGAATTCAGCAAAAAGGGAATCAATGTCTTTGGTTCTTTAACACTATTTGTCTACACTTGTACACGCAGCAATAAAGTTGGTTGGTTGGTTGATTGGTTGATTTGGTGTTTTAAGTCCACTTTATGCACAGTAAGGTTAATCGGGACTGGACCTACATGTTAAAGTAGAATCCGAACCACCATGTGCCTTCACCGGGTATCGACCCCGGGACCCCTTGATTACGAGACACAGCAATGAAATTAAATGATTATTAGATGAGAGTCTCATATTGAGACGAGCACAATAGAGAACACCCGAAAAATCGTCAAGTGAAACAATTTGAAATGCCTCTGTGTGCTGGAGGGGGGGGGGGAGTAGTGTCTCGTGCGCATACTTTCATGCAAATAGTTTACTAACTTAATTAATTATAGCGTGGACATAACTGCAACAGGAGATTGAACGGAAAGGATTAAGTAAGTCCCTCTACATGTATATAACGGGTCTCCATGACAGCATAACGCTTTAGGAAGCCAGAGGCCCCAGTTTGAACCATAGTAAGGCATATAGCAATGTTTGTCTCATTCTCCACTCATTAGTTCATCATTCATCCTCATAGTAGCGATCAACCCAGTAGAAATTCGTCTTTAAATGAACGACACATACATACATATTGATTTATTATTATTTCGTTTTTCTGCTACTTCTGGCTAATCGCGAAGATGAGGATGAATCGTGATAAGATGAGGCGGATGAAGGGACAATGATAAACATGCAAGGACAATACAATACGAGCCCCACCAAGGATTATAATGGCCACGAGTCCAGACGCCAGAGCCTCGCTAGTCACTAGTATGTAAACTTCTGTAAACAAACGGTCTCACCGATTCGATGTATCACTCCGCGTCAGCTGTTTCATGACCGCAATCATCTGCTGTTACACTCATAGTTCGCCGCACTTATTCATTTTATATAAGAGCCTCTGAATGTGAGAACCCGCTCTCAAAACATCAGACGAATTTGCAGCCGCATACATTGTTACTCTCCCGGTCATTCTCTCTTTCATAACCCTTAAAACTGCAGACACTGACACACCACTGCACTGGGATACCAACTTAACCACTTCATTTACTGGTTTCTCAGGATACTACTGACAGATCGTTACATAAATATTGAGTAGAATCTGTTTCTCACCCCTTTTCAAAGGCTGTCCTTGCTGGTGTTTTGAAAACAAGCTCTGAGAACACTGAGACTTTCCCGCACGCACAGAACTCGGCATGTTATTTTTCTAACGATAAGTCAGGCAATATTACTAAGTTGCACTACTTCCTTGCTGTTCACATGATTATTTTCAGAAAATAACCAATGTTATAAAATATCATTATGTACACAAATCTCTAAGCTCATTGAAAGTTACAATGCATATTACTACAAAATGTTCACACTTATCTTTCCTTGTCATGTCACCAAGTTATTTTACGAAGTGCACTATATTTGGCGGAACAAAAATCGTTATTAGGATGCTTGTCAAAGTTTCCAACCGCAATAAATTTACGAACATTTTGTCTTGTTTTGATCATCATCATTGGACTTACAGCAATGCATATGGCTGTTTATGCCCATTATATATTTTATTTACATAAGATACAATTTACATAAAATCTACAAATAAATTTCAAATACACTCCTATCTTTATCAAACCTTAGAAATATACATTACCATGTTATATCATTTTGTCTAAAAAATGCAAGTAAAATATATTCAATTCGCATGCAAGAAAGAAGCCAAATTTATGGGAAATGATTACTGGTGCAAAGAGTTAACCATAAAGGTGAAGCAATAAGTAAAAAAAGAAAGAGCATTGGGTTTAAAGTGAGACGTCATTTGTGGCAGGGTATCCCATACTACAAATTGGCTGTTGTTTTACCTTACGTAATGAATCCTGTAACAACGCTGGATTTTCGTGTGGATTATTTTGTTATTTTACTTCTATGAGTTTGCAATGCTTTCTGCATACAGGTGGTTTTGTTTACAGAAGGTGTCAGGGTTTTTGATTTGAACCATAGTTAAAGATTTTCACATCTACAAAAAAAAAAAATATCCAAAACCCATTTCCACCTCACTCAAGGATTATGTTAATTCAATTCAAATTGTACGCGGGTTCAGTGCCATGAATCTAACCTTTACTGAACAGAATGAAATTGGTTCATAGAATGTATCGCCGAAAATCAATTTCGCTGATATCCCGTTGTCGCTGTTCTATTTTCATTAGATACGAGCTCCAATTACCATTTTAATCCTTCGTTTTAAAAGTTATTCAAACACAAAAATAGTTATTGGGGGTCATTTTAAAGTTGTTTTTTTTTTACTTCATTACTGGTGTTATAATTCATTACTGTCTTCATTTGATTTTTTATTTTCTAAGAATTTCGGCGGGCTGCAGCCCCTTAAACCCCCCTGCGTACGCCAGTGCTTGCCACACTCATCTAGCCTACGCTCCCATCAAATTTATCATTTCATCATTCATTTTTATTGTTGCGGTTACCCTAAATACGTAGAAAAGCGACAGCGACATCCTATGTATACTAGATATATAAATTATAATGAACAAATTATTAATAACAAACATCTGTGAAAATTTGAAGGTATGAAGGATAATAAGTATTGGTGTAGTAGCGAAATATTTAATACGTAAAATTGTATTTATTTACCCATACGCAACTTAAGATTTCAATGTAGGAGCGATATAAGAGGATAGTCGTGATTACTTTTTGTTTGATTTGTATAACGACATTTATTGTAATTGCGTGCTGTAAACTTCTTCATATTATTGCCTAGGTCTTATTCCTTGCGTTTTGCTTATTATTCTGCCTCAAATGGTTAATAGAACCAAGATATGGACAATCAAAAATGAAAATATTTCCCGTAAGCTTCCATTGCTACGCGAGCCCCGCCCCTTGACAGATCCCCTTGGTCACGTCAGAGCTCGTTGCGGCTTCTGGCCAATGGGAGAGCTCCGTGTCTCGGAATGCTCTTCCTAAAATACTTCTATAGAAAGAGAATGGGGATGTATTATTCTCTTTGCTTCTATATTCCTTGGCACTTTCCTTTACAACCGACCGTAAGTATTGTAGACTAGTGGGAATTGATGAATAACTAAATCGAAAGCTTAGAAGAATGCATTTAGACATTTAGGGCCGTTTTTTCAATGTTCAGTTAAGGTTCATGTTAGCACGTAACTGGAAGTTAGTGAAAATTTCTGTTTTTCAATGTACAGTTAGCTCGTAACTTGAACTCTGGTGGCGATTATCTTTACTGGTGCTTCTTCTTGCAGTTACCAGCCTAACTGGAAGTTACGAGGCAACATGGATGCCTCGTGCAGCTATCGAAATTCCACACTCGCAACTTCACTGTCAGATTAAACAAGATATGATTCATAAAACTTTTAAATTGGTACAGAAAAAGACTTATTTTGTGTGGCAGAGCTTACCAACGTCCATGCAAATATGGAAATTAAGCAGCGTAGTTGCTAGAATTCGCTTGGTAAGGTTGTGTTAGAGAATTTGTGGCCAGGATATCCGGTCTACTAGCCGCGACAATCCCCAATCGGTAATCGGTAATTTGGTGTAGTGGTTAGCGGCACCACCTTTCGGAGCTTGTTGTGTTTTGTAATACGAGTTCGAGTCCTGGTCAAGGGTACTTTTTTTTTCTTGTCAATTATTTATTACGTGTGTTGCATTTAATTCACGCTTTATTGTTGAATGATTTTCTCGGATAAATATTAGAGTAAATTTTAAAATTATTTCTACTCGTACCTTCATATTTTTAGAAGTTTAGAAAGCATGCTTACTATTAACACCATTTTTTTTTCGCTCGGGCTGTCGCGCTATGGGTTATTTATGCATAGAGAGGTACAAAGCATGCAGTCAAATGTACAATATTTACATATTAATAATAATAATAGTGTTTATATCAACAAACCGTTATTATTAATGTCTCGACTTTCGAGTTCTTCACGCTTCTTCTACAAGAAAGTATCTGCGCTTGCGCCTCATAACATCATTTCCCCCACGTGGATTGGCCTTTATTAGAAGAAAACCAAATTTGTAGTGCTGTCATTCGTTAATTTATTTCGTAAGCATACAAAATGGATGCGCAGCCATTCTTCCTATCGTTTCACAATGCAATAACGTGCTTTCGAGCGCGGCGTGCTTGTAGTTCTATATTTAAACGCCAGGCTGTGTGCCAGTCGACGCGGTTTGAAACTATACTAACAGATGGCGTGCAGATCGATTTCCTGTAATTTCGGTGCTTCAGAATTGCCAACACACTGTTTCGGAGAACGAACCATGGTTTAGTTAACTGGCAGTTACTTTCACATTGAAAAACCCGGTGCTGGTTAAGACTGGCTGGTATCTCCAACTGGCAGTTAGTTAACAGAAAGATTAACAGGACATTGAAAAACTGGCCCTTAGAGACTTTATTTTAATGCTAAGAGAACCAAACCTGACCTACCTAACTACAGAGGCACATATTGAACAAAACCTTAAGCAATCGCCAAAACTCTGCAATATGTGTTAGCAGAAGTAAATTGAAATCAAACAATGTAAAAATTGAATTCGTAACATGATGAAATCACAATGAAACAAAAGGAACTTGAGCAACTGGCAACTGGAAAGATACGAAAAATACTCTTTCAACATTGTTCGTTGAGTTTCATCTTAGGTTGTGTGATTCAGAGTCTCTCTCGAAAAAATCGTCGATGTTTCTCATTATGAATAACAAGGAAATAATTTATCATTTCAATTGCAATTAAGAGACCCACAAAAGTTGAATTTTTGGTCCCGAAGAAAAGAAAACGGGCTCTCATGTTCGATCTATACAATGCTATTTTGTACATTCTTAAAAATCTAACAGTTACCAAAAACTGCCTCGGAATGCATAACTTTCATAACTATGTAAATATGAATAACTCTGCAAGTAAATTATAACATTATTTTTCATTACCTGTACTATTATCGAACTAAATCAGTGTGTCACTTACCTTTCTCAACGTCGTCTTCAGTAAAAAAAAATTTAACTCATCAGTCGTCACACATCCATATCCAGTTTGTAGTGATGGGTCGTTCGTGAACGAGTACGACTCCCTCTTGGGAACTGTGAACTGCTCGCTCCTTCGGAGTGAACAAGCAGTTCCTCTGAGGTCGTTCCTCGCAGGGGGTGCTCGTTCGGCGGCGCAGATCGTATGCGCAGTTGTCCGTGGATGCATGACGTCACCATCGAAACACTCGGCACGGAAAAGGGTGGTTCCTTATGCAAATATTGAGAAATTGGACAACGAATATCTTCTAAAATATAGTCGCAAGGGAAAAGTTACAACTTTTACTGTTAAGATTCATCCTTTCTAATCAATTTATCACAAAGTTGATTCAAATGTGTAAAATGGTTTTCAAGAAATCGTGTTACGAAGGAACCCCTGTTTTGTTCTCTCCAGGCTTCCAATGTAAGGGAGTTTTAACTTAACCGCGTTGGATTTCTTTTTGCTCTATGTTTTGAAATAAGATTATTTTGTTCTTGTCAACTGAAATCATGCCTAAATGCTATGGAAAGCTCAGTAAACTAACAGAAGAAAACTAAAATATCACAGCTTGATTGATATAAAAAAATGCGAGATTGCCAATTTTTGTGAAAAAAGCATTGTGCGAGACCTAAAAGCAGAACTTTATAATATTGTATGTTAAGCCCCTATCACACGGAACTGGATTTCTAGTTGGAATGCCCTAGTTGGCGATGAACTGACTTTCTGGGTAGTAATCATGGCCGCCTGGCTGACTGCTTGACTGGTTTTGAGGAATGGGACATGTTCTAATTGCTACTAAGGGCCGGTTGCACCATCGCCACTTAATCTGCCACTTTACAAAGTGCTGGATAACGACAGGCGGGAGATTTAGGCGGCGGTGGGTTGCACCAAGCATTTTTATCCTCGGCCTTGTAAGGTGGAACTTTCTCCTGCTTGCCTTACGACCTGGCAACAGAAACTGGAGAAAGTTGTGTTTTCGATTGTGATTGATTGATTGATTGATTTAGTTTATTTTACTTCGCGTTTTGTGCCTCTTGGCTAATTTGCGAAGATGGGGATGAGTGATGAAATGATGAAATTGATGAATGGACATTCACAAACAACCAAGCCCGACCGGGATTCGAACCCGGGACCCTTGGCGTCGCAGCGCGATGTGCTAACCACTCGGCCACAGGGTCGGGCATGTTTTCGATTGTGTTTTGTTTGTTTATTACGTCCTAATATCTGCTTGTCAATTCCAAATGCATGCTCTTTCAACTGAAATATGTTTAAAAAAACTAAATATTTATTGCAATAAAATGAAACAGCTGATAGAAGTAGGTAATGCATGTGTCGTACTCTCATATAGTATCAAATGTGTTATATGATACAATATAACCCGTAATCTTTCGAAGTAGTGGGAAGCTTACAAAATGTTCAATTTATTTTTCACGTACTCCAATTAACATAATGCAAAAAAGAATATTCCTCGTCTTATCTTTCAGTAAGACATACGGTCACTTTTTTAAAAATATTAAACACTACTAAACAGTGACCAAAATTTTACGAAGTCGTAACAAATGCAAGTTACATTTATTCAATTTTTAGTGCAAGGCTGTCATACCTGAGTTTGTGTAAATATACGGAATGAGAAGAGCAATCTTCTATTCTGCTCTTACTAATTTATCATTCGTTTCTGTTAATAATTTATCAATCCGTAACCCCTTCTTTAGCGAATAGCGAGTATTAGTATTATCAACTTTGACCATCTTATAGGTTTCTTCTTTATTTATAATGCAGCTTTTGTGAAAGTTGGTTAACGATGCAGATGAAAATTAATTTTTTGTATTCAAGACAAATTCGAATAGCACAAAAAAAAAATCGTTAATCAACGGTTCCATGTACAAGGTACATTTTGGGAATTACTATCATCTTAGCACAAAAGGAAGAATCAAATAGTAAAGTAAAGTACCGTAGTACTGTATGTACGCATGTTTTATTCTTATTAAGAAAAAAGAAGAAACTCCAGGCTGTATATACTTTCAGATAGGTAGTTTCGTGCAACGTTATATGCTAGTGCAATGCAAGAACGTATATATTTCTTTACAAAAAACAGTAATATTCACCAGGAAAATATACATTGTACATACGTACAAGCTGTGGTCCTTTTTAGACGAGCGGATAGGGACAGTATTAGCACCTTGGGTAATACATGCTAACAACACCAAACATGGCCTGCCTAACCTATCCACGTATGTACGTATATAATAACTTAAATAAACAAATTATAATTTGCCAAACCTATTTACATGCTTATTTATGCTATTATATGCCTACGTGGATAGGTTAGGCAGGCCAGGTTTGGTGTTGTTAGCATGTATTTCCCAAGGTGCTAATGCAGCCCCTAGCCGCTCGTCTTTTTAGGCCAGTTATTTTGAAAAATCAAATACAAGATCATGTGTATTGCATATGAATGTTAAAAAAACAAAAAAACAAAAAAATTGAGTGCACGTTTTATGCATCTTCAGGCATGTAGATTCGTGCAAGGTTTATTACAATGGTGCATTTTCTTTGTATCTACGAAACGTAACACCATTCGGAAATTGTTCCTTGTATATAGCCTACGTATCAACGCCGTAAAGATACTGCTGTACCTGTCTCTATTATTATTATTCTTTGCCAGTTTTAAAGTTAAAGTACAAAATCTCGCACAATGTAATGAAAATATGTTACTTCGCATAAAACGTTTCCTCTAAGTAGTAAATACCAAAAAAAAACTTTGACATTTACGTCTTATGCTCTCCCATGAATATTAGGGTAGGGTTGGTTAGGTTAGGTACAAAACCAGTAGGAAATTGTTCCTTGTACTTGTACATGCATGTCAACATCGTAAGGATGCTTGTTAACAGTAAACTTTTTTTTGCCAATTTTGGAAGTTAACATACAAAATCACACATATACAATGTATACGTTTCTTAAAAGATTGGTATTACGTCTTATGTACTACTATGTATGTAGTTTCTTGCAAGGTTATTAATGTAAATGTGTGTGTTTGTAAAAAACACACCACCATTCGGAAATTGTTCCTTGTACGTACATATGTATGAACTGGACGGTAAGAGTAGCTACTGCTAAATATTATACGTGCATTCTTTGCCAGTTGTTATTCGAAAACAACACATTACTTGTTTATTTGCAATGTTACATTCACACCAATTGCGACGGAAGTGACTCTAATAATATTACACGTGTTTTAATCTTAAAGATTACAAATTACCAGGATTGCGAAAAAGCAACTGATGCATGGTGTACATTTCGTGTATTGCGTTTGGTTGAAAAAAATTGTTACAGCAAACACACATTCATTTATTTGGAACGGCATTTTAATACAATTTTGCAAGCATCAAACGCATTACTTTAACCTGGTTTTATTTTCTGTACCCGCATGCACTCAAATCCTACATACGAAATTACAGTGAAACTGCTAATGCTAACATCAATATACAACATTTTCGGAACACACACGAAAATGACCATCTAATATTCATTTCTACACATATATTTACAAACGTTGCTTTATTTATTGCCGTTCCTGGGATAATTAACAAATCCGCCTTTTTTGGCTGTTATTTGGTAATGCAAAACATGCAGCAAACTTTCGCAATTTGCAACAGCTTATCGAGACTTTGCCATGTTATCAACTATAAAAGTGTAAACACAGATTATACTAGGTGCTGCACGTATCTGTTGGCTGCACAGTGTACTGCTTTTCCATGTTTACCTGGCACTTAACGCGTTAGGCGGAGCCCCGACCGCCACTTACGTTACACGGGACTGTAAGTGCTAGGTAACGTTAGGCGGACATTGAACAACCGCAAAATGGTGTTAAGTGGGGGATAAGACGTTAAGCGGAGATGGTGCAACCGGCCCTAACTTCTTCGACTAAATTCTGTGGAACAGCCAATCAGTGCAAAGTTTGGCCATGTGAAGATATTCTGTGAGTTTGTAAAGTAGCCTTTTTTTGTCTGTGGCTTCCGAGAGCATACAACACGAAAGGCATGTTTACAATTGAAAAAGCTAAAATATTCTTCCATACGTGTATCGTAAACGTTGTAAAGTACGTATTTTATCAGCGCCGTCCTTCTCTGCCTAAAACCATTTAATGCGATGCGATATTCCTCTCGGTTGAATAGTTATCGTATTTTAAAAGTATGAAGTGATACGTTGTTTACATCTCGCGTGGCCGCCATTATGGGAACGAAAGACTATCGACAAGTACGGTATAACAAGTACCGTGTGAGGCGAAAACTAGCAAATGGGTAGCCAGTCCAGCGTCAACTAGAGCATTCCAACTAGAAATCCAGTTCCGTGTGATAGGGGCTTAAATGTAAGGGTGTAATAAACGTGACTGCTTCCCAGGCACGTATCCAAGGGGGGCGGCTTAGGGGTCTCAAGCCCCCCCCCCCCCCGAAAGTTTTCGGTTTACACTAGATAAAATGAGATTTTTTGTTTCTTGTGGTGTCAAATAAAATAATGTGACGTTAATTTAAGGAGAGGAATAATTATCGAGGCAAGACGGAGAATATTCTATAACCCTGTTATTGGTAACAGCTCGTATCCAAGGTGGAAATCAAGGGGCTCAAGCCCCCCTTCAGAAAATTTTCAGTTTACGCTAGATAAAATTAGGTTTTTGGCTTCTTGAATAATATGGTGATAATTTGAGAGAGATAATTATCTAGGCAAGACGGAGAATGTTCTATAAGCCTGTTATTGTTAATAGCGCGTATCCAAGGTAGGGATCAGGTGGTTCGAGCCCCCCCCCCCATCCCCGCTCCCCAAGGAAATTTTTCAGTTTACACTGATAAAATTAGGTTTTTGACTTCTTGAATAATGTGACGATAATTTAAGGAGAGGAATAATTATCAAGGCTAGACGGAGAATGTTCTATAACCCTGTTATTGTTAATAGTGCGTATCCAAGGTGGGCATCAGGTGTCTCGAGCCCCCTCCCCCAGGAAATTTTTCAGTTTACACGAGATAAAATTAGGTTTTTGTCTTCTTGAATAATGTGACGATAATTTTAGGAGAGAAATACTTATCAAGGCAAGACGGAGAATGTTCTATAACCCTGTTGTTGATAATATTGCACGTAAACTTTTCTTACGCTTTCGGTGTTGTCGTAGCGAACTTGAACACTATGTAGAAGAGACTTGTCAGCATTTGGAAGCTGCACAACAAAGGTAGCGCCGCAGGTAGGGCGATTCGGATTCATTGTAATTTTTTAATCTCTGGAAAGCGCGAGAGGGAACGTTCTTGAAAAGGAGAAGGAGTCGAACTACTGGCAATATTTACGAATCGTGATATCTGCGAAACGTTCTAGAATATAATGAGGATATTAATCCGCGGCTTCAATTTCCCGGTTGATCTGTACAAAAGAATAGGTGGAGACTTCAGAGGTAAGTGTGACAATTCATACAGTCGATTAGTGATCAGTCAGTGTCCATTGGTTGCTTTATAAGATCTAGTGATTCGAAAATGAAATGGACTAAATACCGTAAAGTAACGAAGTCTACTACTAGTTCCAGTTCGGTCCCAAAGCTAAAGACATTGACGACAGCGGAACTTCGAGTAGTACTACGAGTAGTTCGGGTGGAAAGACGAAGAGATCGAAGGTGTCTCTCTCTAAAGTGAATATTTCGGCAGTATCGGGCTGGGCATTGGAGCGATTTATTAAAAAAGAAATAAGCTGCACAGATCAACTGAAAATCAAAGTTTTGAATGATGATTTGGTTGTGCCAGGACCAAATTTTGTGTATGCAGTCCGAGAATTTCATGGCATAAAAAAAAATTTGTTTAAGGCTACTGGGTTCGACACACACTCAACAGACAATTTTGGACACTTGCGAGTGCTTAGGCATGAATATGAACAATTTGGTGGGTTTCGGCTGTTATAAGAGCTGCAAACATGGGAGGACAAGACACATTAGTGGTGTTCAGGCTCGAATGAGAGAGAAATATTCGTGAACTGTCTGCGTCCAGTTCCCTGCACACAGTTTGAATCTTGCGTTGTCGAGTGGATTGTGCATTCCGTGCATGTGTAACACCTTCGTAAAAATACTTCTGGTACATAGATATTTTGATGCCTGATGAGAAGAAATGGACAAACATACATACTGAGATGGTTCCGGCACACAATATTAATGCATGGAAACAGAGGAGTTGAGTGGTAGAAAATGTCCCGATTTCACGTTTTGATTAAAATGACAGCCTTAAACAGTGGCGACGATTTAGCAGATGGTTGCTTCCCATTCTTTTGCCTCCACACCATCACAATGGCCTCTTAATGCTTGTCTCCTTGTCCACCCCCCCCCCCACACATTTTGGAACCCAATTGCCACCACTGGCCTTAAACATACAATTGTGATACCCCTTTAAAAAATGGTGTTCAGCCCCCCCCCCCCTAAAGGAATTCCTGGATGCGTGCCTGCTGCTTCCCGTAAAATATCACTGCACTCTCCACGTTTCTCTTCTGTCTTTCCTTTGGCGCCGTCAATAGCTTCAACACGTTGTTTTTTTATATATATTTGTCACATATTTGTTTTAATTAGTATTCTGCTCGTTCCGCCACCTGAACGCAGCAGCTAGGGCTCAAAGTGCAGTGCAGTTACACCGGAAGAAGGCTCGGAAATGGCAGGCTTCAGAAGTTAACTCATCCAAATTAAATTAAACAGGTATGTGCTCTCGCTAAATTTAAATCATAGTTGACAAATAATTTGATTAAAAGTTTTAAAAGTATCTGTTTTATTTAATAACGTATTAATTGGTGCATTCTTCTCCAGTATAGCCATAGGCAGTGACCACACTACCAATTCTCGTTCGACAATTTCTCTCTCTCTCTTATCTGTCCCCAGTAAAACGACAAAATAAATAAATGAATGAATGCTCTTTTAGCCAAAATGTGCATTTTTGTGTCGTATGTAACGGAATAATAAAAATGATTGCCCCGGGAAAATATGATTTACCCCTCCATCTTTACTATTGCGCCGTCACTACTACAACATATTTTGATTTCTTTTGTTCCCACATATTTATTTTAATTTTAGTATTGTGAATCATATTCCACTGTGTTACCTCGCGTAGCCACACCCCCCCCCACACCACACACATACGTACGACTGCAGTTGTAAGTTTTAGACTAAGCTTGTCAAATATCCACTTATATCTTTGTATTCTTGAGCCATTTAAAATAGGAATGTTTTCCCACTGGAAGCCCCTTTGCAGATCGAGATCCGGGGCTATAGCCTTCCCAAGCCACCGTCCCCTCCAAATACTCTCTTGGTCTCTTGAAACAAAAATATATATATGTATTTATACGAAATATTAATTTGACTTGGCAGTTTCTCTTTTCGAACAGGAATAAGTTTTAAATTTTAATAGCTTATAAATTTACACTATCAATTTTGAGTAAAGGTTTTGCGTAACCCTAAAAGTACATTTAGAGACTGCAAGGTCAACTCTCGATATTTCAGATATATTAATAATTTTCATCACAACGTCTTGTAATAATTATTTGTTACTTCAATAACCTCCTCGCTAATGTTTCTCGCATATTAAAACATAGATGCCAATTTCTGTCTATTTCCTTGTAATGCTGACCTCCGTGGCGAAGTGGTTAGCACAACGCTTTACGATGCCAAAGGCCCCCAGGTTCGAATCCCCGCCCGGGCATGGGTCTACTTTCCTTTCTTCAATTTCATCATATCATCACGCATCCTCATCTTTGCGATTAGCCATATGTGACAGATAGCGAAGTAAAATAAACTAAGTCTATTAATCAATTATTTTTTAAACTCTTTAATTCTTCTTTAGCATGCAACGTTTTTGTTAAAATTATATTACGATTTGTAAAATGACGAAATTCTAAAGGAGAACACGCAACTTTCTTTGTAGCGCATCGGTCAGAAAGTTTCAGGAATATGGATTTTCAAAATACATTTTTTCACATGTACTTTGCCCCCTTTTAAAAGTAGCACGTTTTCAATTACGTTACTAATCATTAAAAGGATGCCTCAATACCATCTTGGAGGCTGACAATTATTATTTTCCCCCTCCTAAAAGTAATAATATACTTTCGCTCTCTGAATCTCCCATATAAATGCTAGGGGCCGTCTGCTTCAGCCGAGCTCACTGCTTCTCCGGTGACGTCATGCGTTCGTGCAAGATCGGCAATCTTCGGATGGCTTTACCTAATCTCTATATTCCTTGGTTCCTCGGAGTCGTGAGCTTTGAGTGTACGTTGTCAACCGCTCCTGCAGTTCCAGCTCCGTCGATGACTCATGACTGCGGGAGAGAGCGACGGTGTTTTGTTTTGTTTCTGCTGTGTACGTGCTCTGGTTTTCTTGTGGTAGGTGGAGTAGTAGGCGGAGTTCCCTCTCTCCTAATTCTTTTCACTCAAGCTAACTCCAGCAAGTCCTCCCCCACCCCCACTTCAGCTGAAACCAACATCGAGAGGAGTTGATCGTTCCTTTGAACGGCTTTGAGTGAGCGAGCTCCGGTGAACAGCCTCCCGAAAAGGAACTGCCATGACAAGTGGTAGTTCCTCAGGAGTCGTGAGCTTTGCTTGTATGATGCCAACGCTCCCAGTCGATGACTCACTCCTACGAACCTGCGCGAGAGGGGGAGAGAAAGAGCGAGCGAGGTCCCGTCTTTTGTTGCTGGTTGTTGATAAAGGTAAAGGTAAAGTGTTCCCCTGTGCATAGCACCACGGCATGAAGGCGTATAGGGGGTGTGGGGGTAACGCCCCAGTGGCGGTTTTCCGCTTAGTTATGCGTGCAACTCTGTTTACAACAGCAATGCTGCAGTAGCTCAACAATGAGGGAGGGATGATGATTTAAGAGGTTCTTCAGTTACCAATTTGGTTTTCCTGATTTTTTTAAAAAATACTTTTAGTTGAAACTTTTGAATTTCTCAAAATTTCGGGAGGGAACTGCAGCCCCATGAGTCCCCCTCGACCCAATCACCCATTCAATATTACATAAATTCTGAATTCAACCTAAATTTCAGGATCTTACTAAACATTCTGTAGATACTCTTGTGAGGATATCAGTAAAACACACAATGTTCGTTCACTTCCAATCAATATATAATTCACTATTTGATATCGCTGTGTAGACAACAATGAAATTAATATAAACTATAAACGATGGATAATATTGAGTAATCGGAACTCGACGTAGCTCATCGTCGTCGTCCCCCCCCCCTCGAGAGAATCCACTCCCAAAAAGGCCAAGCACGGCGAAGCCGGTTGCCTAGGGGTAGCAAGCGAAAGGGTGGGTCTCCGCCTCCCTGCCTCTGCCTGAAATGCGAGCGAGCGAAGGGTGCATGTTGACAGGAAAAGATGTCCTGTACGACTGGACAAAAAAAAAATCAGACTCTCAGACGTTTGGCAACACCGCTTTCGCCCCCCCCTCCTTTTCACACTAGCACAAGTGGAGACTAAAAGTCTGGGGTTCCTCAAGTCCAAACTCTAGACGGAGTGACTTTAGTAGCTGTTTATGTTTTCTTCCATTCTTGCGCGAAGGCGGATTCCTCCCCTCTAATTCTTTCCATCCCCTCCCCCGCCCAACGAAACCAACTTGGAGCTGTGTTGGTATGGTAGCTCCTGTGAACGACTCTTTCAACGAGCAAGCTCCAATGAACTGCCTTTCTAAAAGGAACTGCCTCGTCCGAGAGCATGCTCCGTGGCCTCGTCGTTCCTTTGAACGACTCCTGGTGAACGACTCCTTTCGGTGAGCGAGCTCCGGTGAACTGCCTCCCGAAAAGGAACTGCCATGACCCATCACTACCAGTTTGGCCGCCGGCGCCGCCATCACACAGTCACAATCGACTTTCGAACACACATCGATTATATGTATTTCGATATAAATCGTTATGTGAAATTATTATTTTAAAAAACTTCTCCGGAGGATGAACAAATCAAAGAGCACGCCATCGTTTTTACGTTTATATTTAACTCAATTCATTGAGAATGTTCTTTGCTATACTTTTCCGGCAGCAGCCTGAGGCTCGTTTTGTCCTTAAACAATTTCGTTCTTCATTTGGTTGCCCTAAGCTTTACATTGTAGCGCAATAGAAATTGAATTCGCACTAATCGTTCACATCAGGTAAGTGCGGGCCAGAAAATGTCTGGTGGGGACGGGGAAAATTCACCATTTCCCTAGTAAATCGGAAAATTTTCGGGACGAGAAATATTTTATTTTTCCCGACACTTCATAAGACTCGAATTTTACACGCTATTTCTCCGTCGAGTGATTGTTTTTAGAGGTGTGTGCGGGACAGCTTTTTTGGGTCGGGATGGGATAGGGATGGGATTTTTTTTAAAATTCCGACATTCGGGACGGGAAGTCGGAAAATTTTCGGGACGGAAAATGTTCAAGCTCTGGAAATATCTAATTCTACACGTCATTTCCACTTTAAGTGATTGCTTTTGCACATTTTTTTTTTTACGTTAAACAGAATTTAATCTTTCTTAGCTCACTGTAGGGTCTTGCTGATCGACAGGGGGAATTTTACTCCCTCTTTCTCGTTTTGCATAACGTCACTGGTCACTGTACCAAACCTTGACTGCAATGTTGGGCCAACCTACAATATGGGCATAATTGACAACCATGTCTGCCAACAATGTGAATCATTGGCCCAACGTAAGATATTCGTTGGCAAGAACTACCAACCACTTCCCAACCATGCCGACAATCACCCAACGTTGGCCCAACAATGTGTGCTACTTGGGACGCGTTCATGAATTTACGAGCGCGGTGCTGTTCTGCGCATGCGCAAGTATCTTTCCCTGTGATTCCACTATAGCCGACCCCCGTGGCGGAATGGTTAACACGGTGAATCCCGGCCTAGGCATGGGTGTTCTTCGTGAGTGTCCCTTCGTCAATTGCATCATGTCATCACTCATCCTCATCTTCGCGATCAGCCAAGAGTGGAAGAAATGCAAAGCCACATAACAAAAATTGAAACAAATTGAGTCATATGATACAAGGAACATTCAAGGCAAGTCGAGGGTTACAGCTCCTCGTTACAGTCGACGCGCTAGCTACGTTAACGACCGGCTGGCTTTCAAGTCCACGGAGCGCGCCCACCAGTTGCAACAATCACATTCAACGTACAGTGTTGCCAGACATCTACTCTACGTTCGTGGCGGCGGCTTTCTTCAGTTCTTCGACGTTAAAGAACTAAACGTGTGGACTATACCTCTGCTGCTAGAGCAATTTACACCACATTACACTGTTGTCGGATTAAAATTTATAGATACTCGAGTTTGAACTCCAATTCAAAATTAACCAGTAGATCTACAAAAAACGAGTTACATCAAAACTTAGCTTATTCAGTTCTGCGTTAACTTATGCTAACCATTTTTTTTGGGACTATGCTTTATAATTTTTGTATCAACGGCAAAGTCATTGTCCTCTTATATTTAAAAGATCACTGCAATGCAATAGACATTTAAAGGACAAAGGAATAATACAATAAAATAAGCTGTCCCATACGATGAGAATTATAAAATCTTATTAATTTGCATTCCTTCTGTAATTAAATATAACAAATTGACATGAATGAATTACGAAGTAAAATAGGCCTCATTAAGTTCAAATCTTACTTGAACAGAAACTTTACCCTCCCTACTTTCGTGGCGAATTTGTGAAATCTACAACTCATACATTTCTTTGGTTCGTTTTATTACGCCAAGAGAGGTATTTCTCAGTGGACACCAAACCGCACATCTGCTTTAGTTGATCATTAAAAGTATCAATTCTTTTGACCGAAGGTTCTTTTCCTTGTGGTCGATCTACTAGACTACAGGGCCTTGAATAACGTAGTGTGGAAAACGACCCAAGAAACTGGTTCCCCGAGACGATGACAAGTAGATGGCAGTGTGATCGACCCAGGTGCTAATTTTGTTATGAAAGTAATGCGGCTTAGTTAGTTTTTGGAATATATTGTGTAGATTTGTTTCTCTAGAAAGGCGGTAAGTGAATTGATGGAAACAGTTATATTTGTGGAGTGATTTGCAGTCACGAAATGGCATTAATTTTGAAAGAAAAGTAAAATAAAATTAATAAATAAATAGCATGCGTAACACAAGAAGAAACATCGCAATGTGATTCCGGACGTCAGGTCTTGGACTGTGTATTAGAGTTTATTGTTCTATGTTATTAGAATATAAATAGTATCCTGATAGATATTTCATACCGAGGCGACAAACCACAAATGTCGATTGAAAGCGAGCAGTCGGAAATCAATGCAGCCTTTCGAACCGTAGGGACACAAGCTCTGACTGCACCGTTTCCTCAAGGAGATTTTACTCCAAAGCGACACGCGACAAACGATAGGAGGATTTCACACCAAAGCGACACGGGTCCTTCGGTCCAAGGCAACTTTCACACCGAAGCGACACATGTTGCTTGGAAACGAGCCAATCAAGAGCAACATTTCACATCGTAGCGGCATGACGGGAAGCACAGGCCAGCGTTTGGTTGGTGAAATCCTCAAGGGATAAGTGTCGCGTGCCGTTTGTCGCTTTTGTGCGCAATCTCACTAAAGCAAGACACTCATTGCATCGCGTATGTGCGAACAACAAACCACGGCAACATGTTGCAAGCTATTGAGGAAATGGCCCAGTTTGAGCGACACGTGTTGCTTATCGTGTCGCCTAGATCTGTTGTTGTAATGTGCGCTTTATCGTGTCGCCTATCTGTTGTTCGCAAGCAACGCTTGCTAATAGACTGACGGCAACATGTCGCTTGTCACTTAGTTGGGAACTCCCCATGTAGCGCGTCGCTTCGTTCTCAGCACCCTTCCTTTAAGGAGCTTTCCGACCCAAGTAACAAGTAGCACGCGAATACGCCATATGAACGTGTCGTTTGCTGTTTGGACCCTCATGTGCAATGAATGCTATTTTACAGTCTGGAAGTGTGTGTCACTAGTATGACAGTGTGAACATCCCGTGTCGCTTGTCCCATTGGTTTGAAAGTTGCCTTACAATCATGTCGATGGTACTAAGAAAGTTTGTGGGGTTCCCCTTGTCGTTTCATGCAATCATCATTATCATCATCGCTGCGATTACTTTAAAGCGGAAGAAAAGAGACAGTAAATATCAAAAATACAAATGCTTCAGTGTGTATATCTTTAAAAGAAATGATGATGATAATAATAACGAACCTAATTCATACACAAAAATTTAGTTGCCAAGAGCATTCCACGGGTATTTTTTCTCCCGTATTATTAACGAAAGTATGACGATAACAGGACGTGGTCGACTGTCTAGAATGTTCGTTAATATCTTCGCGACGACTGTACCAAATATCATAGCAATTATCACATTCATAGAAATGCTTCATGTAAAAGAATCAGACGTTGCAGCGAAAACTCCATTTACTTCCATTATAAGCAGTCGAACACCAAGCACCGGGGTCAACACCAGCGCCTCTAGCGGATCATTTTCGAGTGGAACCATCCAGAGAGCCCAAAAGCATGCCGTTTTCCACACTACGTTATTCTAGGCGCTGTAACTAGACTCGCGACGAGATAGAAGTGGATTCGAGATCGATCGAGTCACAGGCTACTACGGACGAGTCTCAACACAGACAAGTAAATCTGAAACAAAGAAATGCATGGGTTTGTAGCCCAGACTACAGCGTCTAGAATAACGTAGTGTGGAAAACGGCATGCTTTTGGACTCTCTGGATGGTTCCACTCGAAAATGATCCGCTAGAGGCGCTGGTGTTGACCCCGGTGCTTGGTGTTCGACTGCTTATAATGGAAGTAAATGGAGTTTTCGCTGCAACGTCTGATTCTTTTACATAAAGCATTTCTATGAATGTGATAATTGCTATGATATTTGGTACAGTCGTCGCGAAGATATTAACGAACATTCTAGACAGTCGACCACGTCCTGTTATCGTCATACTTTCGTTAATAATACGGGAGAAAAAATACCCGTGGAATGCTCTTGGCAACTAAATTTTTGTGTATGAATTAGGTTCGTTATTATTATCATCATCATTTCTTTTAACACATTGACTGCCACCGTGTAACTGAAAATGTATCTCTTCTGGGCCAATCCGATTTTCTTGTTACTGACCGACTGTGAATGAAATGTGTATGCATAATATCTCCAAACAATTGAAATTAAGCCCATTGTTGAGGTTTTTGTGGCGTGTATGCATTTCTATACACGCGGCGTAGTTTTTCAATTTGACGTTGTATGCCACGTGTATATGATTTCATACACGTAATTATTCGCTTTGAGTTACCACATTTTGTCTTATTCTTTCCGAATATCATGTTGTTTTAAAATTTTGTGGTGAAATGTAGCTCGTAGCTTCTGACAATTGCTATAAAATGATTCTGCAACAGTGTCAACTGTTACGATTTAGCAACAATGACGTAACAGTTGCATGTTTTGTTTCTGCCGAAATGCTGTTGTAGATCGTGTTTTTTTTCCGCAGTGCTCTTGTGATACAGCCCCTTTGACTAAGACCGCCTCCAAGTGTTGGCGCCGAGAGTCATAAGAAGGAGAAGAAAAAGTAGACTGTGTTTATTGTCCTCTGTATTTCGTATAAGAAATGGATGAAGACCAGATTAGACTTTACCTTCAGGGTGATGAAGATTTCAGTGATATGAGTGGTGAAGACCTAAATTACGATTCTGATCTGGACCCTGAGTATTTTCCAAGTGATGCTTCTGATGACGATTCGGCTTCCTGCGGCGAAAGAGACGAGAGTGCATCGTGTTCTAGACCTGCAACTTCTGTTGAACATCAGCAAGACAGTGAGCATCACGACGAAGAAGCTACAGTTCAGCGGCGGAATCCATCTGACAACGCCCGCCGTGATTTCAGTCATTTAGTTTGGGATATTCCGAAAGGTAAGCAACCGAATATTAATTTCAATGGAAGAGCTGGAATAAACCCAAACTTGGCTGCTACATTGTCAGGAGGTGAACCTCAGGATTTTTTCGAATTTTTCATAGATAGTGATATTATAAAACTGATTGTAGAACAAACTAACCTTTATGCAACACAGATTTTGTTGCAAAATGATGTGAGGCCACATTCTAGACTTCACAGTTGGGAGCCAACCACATGTGAGGAAATGAAAAAATTCATTGGACTATTAGGATGGGTGGGCTTGGTCAAAGTACCAAAATTATCAGACTACTGGAGCACTAGTGCTTTGTATGATTTTCCTCTTCCCCGAAGTATAATGAGTAGAAACAGATTTGAACTGCTTCTACGAATGTGGCATTTTGCAGACAATTCACGTGCTGTCCCTAATGACAGGTTACAAAAAATTACGAACATCACCAACAAACTCATTTCACGATTCCAAGAAATATACACACCAGGGGAACAAATTTGTGTCGACGAAAGTATGATACCATGGCGGGGAAGACTTTCATTTCGGCAGTACATCCCTTCCAAAAAGAATAAATACGGAGTGAAAGTTTTCAAGTTGTGTGCCAGCAGGGGCTATACATGGAACATTATTCTTTATGTTGGAAATATAAACGGCCGGTAACATGTCAGTTCCTGAAACTGTTGTGTTACAGCTTGTAAGAGATCTTCTTGGTGAAGGCCGGCGTCTTTACACAGATAATTATTACACCACCGTTCCTCTTGCTTACCTTGCCATTGACAATAATACCCATCTGATCGGTACAATTAGGTCTAACCGGAAATATTTGCCAGCAGATGTTGTTCAAGATAAATTGAGGAAAGATGATATTGTAGGAAAGGAAACTGAGGAAGGTGTGACTATTCTGAAGTGGAAAGATAAGAGAGATGTGTTAGTTCTATCTACAGCTCACTCTGCTGAAGAGGTAACTGTAACAGAAAGACGTGGTTCAGAAATTAGAAAGCCTACCGCAATTGTTGATTACAATACTGGCAAGTCCTTTATTGACGTAAGTGATCAGTTGGCTTCATATGGGAATGCTCTGCGAAAGACTACTAAATGGTACAAGAAAGTTATTATTGAATTTATATGGGGAACGGCTCTCGTGAATGCTTACATTCTCTACAGTGACTGCATCCAGTCCAGTAACATACACGTAAATGAATTCAGGGAACGTGTAATCCTAAGTATTCTTTCTGAACAATTACCTCCTGGACAGCAACTCACTTTACCTGTGCAGCAAGGCAGAAAAACTCCAACTCATCACTTGATAGACAAAGTAGGGGATAATGGAAGAAAGAAGCAAGGACGCTGTGTACATTGCTACAAAATCTATGGCAGAAGTGGAAATTCTGACTCGACAGGGAGGAAGTTTGCCAGGTGGGTGAAGACAGTATGTGACAAATGTCCCAAAAATCCTTTTATGTGCCGGGAGTGTTTCAACAAAAATCATTGAACTTCCAAAGTGTTCGGTACAAAATATGTCATTCTTATATCTATATATATCTACAAGGAACATAAGTTTACAAAAAAATATTATATAACGAATCGTTTTGTAAGAATTATGATGTACTAGCAATGTATTCCATAATGTATAATCGTTTGCTGTGAATTCAAACCAGAAAAAAATGTATTTACACATTTACCCTTCTTCTTTAGTTGTCAATACATTTGTACTAGTGAAAATAATACGTAAGCGTAAATAAAGATTTGAAGATTTTATTACTCTTGTAAGACATTACAGAACGAAAAATTATTACTGCCCCATCTTAGCTGTACGCCACGGCTATTTAACAGTCATATAGTTTTGCTTGAAGTGTGTACGCATTTCCATACACGCGGCCAAGAATCAGGTTCTTGTTTGTGTATGGAGTAGCATACACGTGGCCCAGAAGCAAGAAGCCATGTGTATGATATATCATACACACGGCAGTCAATGTGTTAAAGATATACACACTGAAGCATTTGTATTTTTGATATTTACTGTCTCTTTTCTTCCGCTTTAAACTAATCGCGGCGATGATAATAATGATGATTGCATGAAACGACGAGGGGAACCCCACAAAACTTTCTTAGTGCCATCGACATGATTGTAAGGCAACTTTCAAACCAATGGGACAAGCGACACGGGATGTTCACACTGTCATACTAGTGACACACACTTCCAGACTGTAAAATAGCATTCATTGCCAGGGTTGGCATGTTTAAAACAAAAGTGTTTAAAACACTTTGTTTTAAACGTTTAAAACACACGGCTTTGTTTTTTTTACAAATGTTTTAAACGTTTAAAACAATGTGTTTTAAACATGTTTTTTTAGAAGTGTTTGAAACACATTTTGGTACTTGATATTTTATAATCTATGATTTTTTTTGTTTGGCAACCCTGTTTTTTCATTGAATCTGTGTCAATTAATCCGTGCTTTATGGGTCTCACTCATCGCACAACACTTGACCAACCTTTTGTTCTGACGTCACAGGAGAAAGCTTTTTAATTTTAGGGCACATGCCTACGTGTATGCACAAGGTAGCAAAACTGTTGTGCGACAAGAAAGACCCGTGCTTTACTGTAGAAATCGAAACTTCTCAGTTCTTTGTTTCCTACCGTCCTGTAAGTTTGAGACAGGTGAAAGCTGGAAACGAATATCTGAATACACAATGTGTGATTTTGATCATGACGTGATTTTTATTTCTCTTGCGATACGATTCATTGGTTTGTATAACTGAATGAAGCGCAGATGGTTACTTTTGGTAACATAATTTTGTACTTGGAAAGATAAATTGATCTGGAGAATTTATTATGACACTGCAGGTTGTTTTCTGCTATATAAACTGTTCAGGCAGCAGGAAATGTTTCACCTTTTTCCAGGACGAGGATAGTAATTCAATAATATTTAGTTTCTTGAAATTTAGATGAGTATGAATCCTAACCTACATCAACAGTGACGGAAGAAGGGGGCTATTACCCCCAACCTTTGTCCCTGCAGTAGAAGTGTGCGGAATCCCGAAAAGTCGGAACCAGGATCGGGGGCAAAACAGGCCCGTATCTAGAGGGGGCAGGGGGCAACTACCCCTCCCTGAGAGCCTGCTTTGGCAAATCTGTGAAAAATACAGAACACATTCCTACCTGAAATTCTCAATAATCTTTACAATTATATCATCTGTTACTCTACCAACATAACAAAGACACTTATTGATTTTGTGATTTATTAGGGTGTGTGGGATTCCGTATAATGTCGTATCATGATTGGGGGGGGGATTCCCTTCCAGATTCAGACTTCGGAAAATGATTTCGCAATTTTCTCTAGAAGAGTTGTGACATTTTGAGTAGTCTTGTATTAAAAGTGCGTAAAGGTGTTGGATGTTTTTCTTGGGATGTGTTGCTATGAACTTGGAACTGCTTGAATTTTTGCTTCATGTGATAGAGAGGGAGTGGATATTTGAGTTTTGTTACGTATCGTTGCATTTCTGCCACTTCTAGCTAATGGCAGCAATGACTGATGACGTGAAATTGATGAAGAGACACTCACAAACAGTGCCGAAACCACAGGGGGGCATGGGGCATTGCCCCTCCCCCCCCCACCTTGGACGGAAGTCCATTCTATGGGAAGCAAACGTTGAAGTAAAAAAACAAGACTAGGAGAATCTAAGCATAGCAGGACAATTGGATACTCATGATGGAATTAGTTTTTACGTGTTCCTTGCATTTTTCTTACAGACGGCCAAGGGGACTTGCAAGGGGCAATAGCCCCCCCCATTTCAAATTTTATACAAATAACAATATATTTCGTAAAATGCCCTTGCTCGATTCGCTCGCAATATCTGCTATTCTTATAGTCCAAGTTCAGAGCCATAGCTATGGGGCGGCGGGAGTCGGCCCTGGGAGCCAAATGATCTATATAAAAAAAATGTTAAAGAGAATGCCATGGCACCCCGTAAAGTTATTTGCGCCCTATTAAAACAATTTCTTTCTATGAAATTTAATATGAAATATTAAAGATAACACTGTAATCCAAGAAGTCATTGATCAGTCAAGGGATTCCTATTTGTTTGTCAGGTGTCAAAACATGTATTTCAACTATAATATAATACAATTCACACAATATTTTGCAAAATGGTTAACGTAACCAGTAGGCAAACATTGTCTGTAGTGATGCAAGAGTCTCCCCTTTGAAGGAAATAGAGTCCGTGGTGGACTAAGGTACCCACCCATGCTTTAATGTTTTAGCAAGTACAAAAAATGTATTACAAATTTTTACACAATTCATCAAAGTGTAGATAATATGTAACCATTATTATTTAATTAATTCGATTTTTCTTACATAACACAATACAATGGTGTTGTTGGATTCACATTAGATACCTTTGTGAGTAAGAATCTTGCATCCTGGAAACCAGAGGGAATCATTATGAAGCATGATTTATAAAGGGCTCCCCTAATCAGTTCTGCAGAGAGGCCAAAGCTGTTTGTACATGTTAATCATCTATTAACATTATCGACCTGTAGATATCAAGTTGATACAGTCTCTATTAGCTTATTTATGTTAAACTTTATATTCTTTGAAGTGGCGTGCCCAGGATATTCGAAAGGGAGGGGTTATGTCTACATTTTTAAGTAGTCATTCCTCATTTTGCCATATTTTCCTGCCTTTGACGTTATTTTTTTTAATATTGGACCAAAAGGGAGGGGTATAACTCCCACTAGACCCCCCTTGGGCACGCCACTGATTCTTTGACAATCTGGAAAGATCATTATCGAAATGTTGCTATTTGATGCTGCTCGAAGTTTTTATTGATCGTTGCAGTTTCTTCAAGATATCATCCACTTATCTCTTTTGGGGGAGGGGGCAAGGCCTCTGTGTACCCTGCTATATCTGCCAATGTGACACAATATATTAAGAAATTACCCCCACTAGGATTGACTTCGCCCCCCCCCCCCCCTACAAAGAATTCCTGGCTACGTGCCTGGGGCAAAAATTCCCGGCCCGATCGCGACTTCGGGAAATGACTCCCCGACTTTTCGGGATCCCAAGCAGTCGGGAAATACCGAATGGTCATTTTAAAAAGTCGTCAATTCTCGACGTTTTCTGCATTGTAAATGTCTGGAACTTATCGGAAATTGTTAGTTTTGTACCAGAAGTGCAAAATCAAGCAATTAAGATGGAAATTACGTGTAGAATTCGCGATTTCAAGAGCTTTGGGAAAAATCGAACATATGCCGTCCCAAAAATTTCCCGACTTTGTCGGGACATTGAGAATTTTCCCCGTACCGAATGTCGGGATTTAAAGAATTTCCCGTCCCGACCCAAAAAATTGTGTCCGCACACCCTGCAGTATGGTAAACCTTATCTCCAAAGG
Source organism: Lepisma saccharinum (assembly GCF_977018435.1). NCBI lineage: Eukaryota > Metazoa > Arthropoda > Insecta > Zygentoma > Lepismatidae > Lepisma > Lepisma saccharinum. The sequence continues at coordinate 3,204,289 of NC_139241.1, read as the reverse complement.
TAAATAAACTCTCCTGGCCGCCGCTACACTCATAAAAACGAGTATTTTCTCTTTAACGACTTTAACTATAATTTACTGGGAAAAGGTTGACTTTCTTTTGTTTAAAACATGTTTAAAACATGTTTTTTAACTCATATTTAAAACTATGTTTAAAACAAAAAAAACATGTTTTAAACAAAAAAAAAACACAAATTTTGCCAACCCTGTCATTGCACATGAGGGTCCAAACAGCAAACGACACGTTCATATGGCGTATTCGCGTGCTACTTGTTACTGAGACCGAAGCGACGCGCTACATGGGGAGTTTCCAACTAAGTGACAAGCGACATGGTGCCTTCAGTCTATTAGCAAGCGTTGCTTGCGAACAACAGATAGGCGACACGATAAACCGCACATTACAACTACAGATCTAGGCGACACGATAAGCAACACGTGTCGCTTTGTCGCTTCTGCGTCGCTCAAACTGGGCCATTTCCTCAATAGCTTGCAACATGTTGCCGTGGTTTGTTGTTCGCACATACGCGATGCAATGAGTGTCTTGCTTTAGTGAGATTGCGCACCAAAGCGACAAGCGGCACGCGACACTTATCGCTTGAGGATTTCTCCAACCAAACGCTGGCCTGTGCTTCCCGTCATGCCGCTACGATGTGAAATGTTGCTCTTGATTGGCTCGTTTCCAAGCAACATGTGTCGCTTCGGTGTGAAAGTTGCCTTGGACCGAAGGACCCGTGTCGCTTTGGTGTGAAATCCTCCTATCGTTTGTCGCGTGTCGCTTTGGAGTAAAATCTCCTTGAGGAAACGGTGCAGTCAGAGCTTGTGTCCCTACGGTTCGAAAGGCTGTATTGATTTCCGACTTCTCGCTTTCAATCGACATTTGTGGTTTGTCGCCTCGGTATGAAATATCTATCAGGATACTATTTATATTCTAATAACATAGAAAAATAAACTCTAATACACAGTCCAAGACCTGACGTCCGGAATCACATTGCGATGTTTCTTCTTGTGTTACGCATGCTATTTATTTATTCATTTTATTTTACTTTTCTTTCAAAATTAATGCCATTTCGTGACTGCAAATCACTCCACAAATATAACTGTTTCCATCAATTCACTTACCGCCTTTCTAGAGAAACAAATCTACACAATATATTCCAAAAACTAACTAAGCCGCATTACTTTCATAACAAAATTAGCACCTGGGTCGATCGCACTGCCATCTACTTGTCATCGTCTCGGGGAACCAGTTTCTTGGGTCGTTTTCCACACTACGTTTTTCAAGGCGCTGTACCCAGACCAACTGTTTAAGTGCACCGTCGAGAAAATGCAGAAAGGTGCATAACACGGATCAACTGATGCTCTAAAATGCATCTCGACAGAAATAAATACTCACTTGCATCATAGAATGTAATTCGGTGTTACCTTTAACATTAACAAAAATGCAATCTGATTCCTCGCAGAGGCCATAAAACACTTTAGTGCATCAACCGATGCGTTTCTGGCGCAACAACAGACGTCATCCTTTTACGTTTCTGTATGTAGAATTATGATAACGACATACAATGACAACAATCAGAGGCGCCGACTCCATGGGGCTTGGAGGGGGGGGGGGCTCGAGCCCACCCAATGTTAGCTAATAATGTTGAGGCAGAGCCCCTCAAATAATTTTGCTTAAGAGGATCTAATGTATTATTTTGCTTCTCATGTAAAGTTTACTCTGAATTGTGCAACATGAACTTAACTTTAAATACAGCTTTGAAATGTTCTAGACCATCAACTTTGGGGGGCTGAGACCGCTAAACCATCAACTTGGGGGGGGGGGCTATGACGGGAGACAGTAAAACACATGACTTATTACTATATACTAAGTATATAATTATGAGTATTGTTAACATTTTTACTAAAAAGAGTGTCAAAATAATGCGGTGATATGACAATTATACCAGTATGTTTGTTGTTTAGTGAATTCTGAACAATTTGAGGTCGTAAACACGACTTTCAGGCAATAGGAGAAGGTGGGGGAATGGCGCTCAGCGGGCAATGGCACTCACCCCTCTGTAGTCGTTACGGAGGGTGTTATTGAAGAGTAACCCGTGCTGACATCTAGAACCCAGTACTATGAGGCACCAAACAAAAGGCGGCACATGTGGAGTTGACTTTTAAGAAGCAGGGTGCGAAAAACGAATTCGTCATATTTTGTTATAAAATTGGGAAGGAAAAAAGTGCAAGGTAAGTAGACGGAACGTTTAAGCTAGAGTCTTGAAAATTTTACAGATATAATAATAGTATCTCTGTTTATTTCTTAATTATTATAAAGTAAACATTTGAGGTTCTTCATGAGACGAGAAACAAAAAACATAATATGGCGCCTATCGGATAATGACGCTCACGCTGTTTGTGATGGGAACATGAAGGGTGCAAAGACGTTTCTCATAATAAGCGTCCCATGTGTGCATTTTTGTTCAAAAATGTGCTCAATTTAATTTGTATCTGCATATTAATAAATATAAGTACTTAAGGATATAGTTTCTGTATAGTACAAAAATGGTATTGATTTACTGTTAGGACCATTACCGAGTGCCATTATCCTACTAATAGTGCAATTCCGCTCACACGCACATTGGTACTTTTTTACGTTTACAGATATAACTATTAACGACAGGGAGCAAAGTGATACGCAGAGATGTACTACAAACATTGCTTTTTCAGGCCCACATTTTCTTTTTGTTTCACTGCGTACAGTTTTTGAGATTTTTAAAATCTCCCTTAGGTGGTCGCAATTCCCCCACTTTCCCCTATATATGATATGTACGATATTTAGTTATCCTCGAAATCTCTTCCTCTAGTCCAAAGAATAATGGGAAAATAATTCTAAAGTCTTCGAGTTTATTTCACACTGGCTTGCAGTTAAGTACGCAAGGAAAGCTTATGAAAAGTCTGTATTGTGTAAGCGGGAAAGGCTATGATCAAATCCATTATTGCTAAAGCACGCCGTGCTATGTGCTTTTTATTATTGCAAAATTAAATTAAAGAAGTAAAATATTGTAGCAAGAACAAAAAAGTAAAAGTATTTTCCTGCGATTTGTGTTAGCATTTATGTAAATAATTAAATAAAACTGTTAAATATTGTAAATATTCGTTATTTTTATGGGTACGTCAACACTAAGGTTATTTGCCCCTGTCACATATCCTTTCTTTACAAGTCTGTTGCGGACATTAACCCTCCATAACCCGCGGGGCGGCACTCAGCCGCTTTTTCTAAAATTTTGAATTATTCTCTTTATCAGTGCAAGAATGGTCTGGAAAGCACTAGGAAACTTATCTACACTATTCACAAGAAAACATAGAGGCGTTCCAACCTTTTTTCTGGCGTTTTTCAGTTGTTTGCATGCCTCAAAAGTGACCGGTCCCCCTTAGGCTGCACTCAGTACCTCGCGCGGGAACGTTTTCTATCTTAAATCATATAATAGCAGTCCAGCCATGAATTTGGCGGATGTAAGAAAAATAAAACGACGGTACGTTGTTCGGAATGCAAATTAATTGTATGCAGAAATCATTGCAGTACCCATACGAAATGTCGGAGTTGTCAAAATGTACTGGAAAGTGACAATATTGGGTCCGTTTTGTTTGAGTTTGTATATCTCTTTTCACATATATCTTGCAAAACAAGAAGAAACATTGAGATTTGAAAATTTTGATATTTTGTAAGTATCTTCGAGTTGTATTTTACTCATTTGATTGCTTTTTCAGCGAGTCAGCAAGATTTTGACTGAGAATTTTGGAACAAATTGTTCCTTTCTAAGCCCATATAAGTTGTATGATTTCAATTCGTTTTGAAAAATATGTTGAACGTTCTTGAAAAGTACGTTGAAAATTTTGTGAATGATGAGTTCATTTTTAGTTTCTTTATTATGTGGCAAAATTTTAAGTACGTGTATTTTGGGAATAATATTTTGGTGTATTTGCTTCAAGAGTCTAAGCGTGTACTTCTGTGTCATTTCCTCTAATGTTTTTAGCTTATATAGTTTTAGTTTTAGTTTAGCTAATAAAAATGTCCGAAATGGACTGTTTGCGTTCATATAGCCTATATATTTCCAGTAAGCGCTAGGGTAATTCAACATCAATTTGCATCAATAGTTCATCTAAATAAAGTTGGTTTCGATACGGCGTGGAACATTTGTGCTACTATGAGGGCGCGTATGACGGAGGGATAAACCACACCCATGCCATCGCCGGGACTCGAACCCGAGACCTCCGGATCAAAGAGAGTTGAGTCGACCACCCAACATGCTCGGCTACCGAGGCCAGCATAAAACTGTTAGGTTGGCCTCTTAATGTAAATACATAGCCTACTTTTCAATAAAAATGTTAATTGTTATCTAAAAAAAACAAATGAACAGCCACAGAAGACATAAAGAGACTTTGAAATATTTTCTAAACGTTTTTCATGTTGCATTTCATTTGCATGAGAAATATAATAGCTATACGAAGACGTAATTTTTATTTTAAGAAAAGGGAGGGAGGGAGTCATTCATTCATATATTTCAGTGATCAGAGCCCCCCCCAATAATTTTGACAAGTCGGCACCCCTGACAACAATCTCTTCCATTCCTGGACCCACTGCGTTTGTGCTCTGCTATGAATTATGTGATCTTCCAACAACTGCAATTCATTTTGTTCTGAGCCTGCGAACAGGACCAAAGCAAGGGTGGATAGAAATTATGATTATTGTCAAATCGTTCTCCTCCGTGGTCGAGCGGTCTAAGGCGCTGTGCTTTGGACTCCGACTGCGAGACGGCATGGGTTCGAGTCCGCCTGGGTTCAGTCTCTAGGTTTTCGTCCTGTGTATAGGACCGGTGGTAATCCACCATCGTGAGGAAACTACGAGAGAATAGCGTAACCTGATCTCGGATGTCTGCTATAACGGCTGAGGGTTTGACGTGCTGACCCCACCGCACCCCATTACCGGTTCAAGATCTCCACACCTCTAGGTAGGATTGTGGGAGGGAGTGTGGCAGCCGGGAGATTGGTCTAGGCCCTTCAAGGGCTATCGAGCCATGGGTTATTGTTATTATTAAATCAAGCTAAACATGCAATTTTTAACAGTGGCGCTATTTTTTGTGACAGACTGTATATATACACCTAAAATTACCACCGGAAATATCTTGTGAACAAATATAAATATTGAAAAACTGCTTTCGCAGATACAAAGGTGTGAGACAGGCTCATGAAATTAGTGGACACAACACGTTCAACTACGAAAGGAAGTAATATTTTCAACACAAACTCAGTTATAACACCATTAAGCCTTGTTTCCATGATATGAAAAACTAAAAATGCTGACCAAGGCAGTAATTTATTTTATTATAAAACATAGCACTTGTACTTGGTGCAGAGTCTGAGGAAGACCTTGCTAGAAGGTTGAAACGTTACATTTAGTTTATGTTTTATAATAAAATAAATTCCTGCCTTGGTCAGCATTTTTAGTTTTTCAAACTCAGTTGTCTTTTTAATGGAAACCCAATTTTATTTTCAGCTCATTTGAAAGTACGGGAAAATTAATTAAGAATGGCGTTAGTTACATTGTAATACGTCAAAGAGCAAGTAATTGTAACGTAATCGTACTTCCTTACGTAGTTCAATGTATTGTGTCCACTAATTTCATGAACCAGTATCATACCTTTATATCTGCGAAAGCAGTTTTTCAATATTTATATTTGTTCACGAAATATTTCGGGTGGTACTTTTAGGTCTCACCCTGTGTGTATATGTGTGTGTGTGGTTGGGGGGGGGGGGGTCCGCAAAAATGCCAAACAACACTTTCACAGAGTTTAATTATCATGGAAATTATGCAAAACTCAAAGTTTCCATTCATTTTGCACCATTATTGTGTGGGAAAAACTGTACCTTGTAATTACATAAGAGGTATTTTAATATTTTTGTGTAATCATAACCTGTGGTGTAACAGGCCAGTGCCTACCAACCGACTGCCGGCCTCACCCAACCAGTTACAGGTTGACGTGTGGAGAGCACGAGAAAATCCCCAGTAATTGTAGGTTTCCATGACAGGGTTACTGGCCCCATATACAGGCCAAAATCTCAGGAGAAAAGTTTTTACGCTTCCCCCAGGACACTTGAAACTGCGTGCATCCGGTACCAGAGTCCAAAGCATGACACCTTAGAAAGCACAGCCACGGTGCAGGACATTATTCTTGTGTAATTCTTGAATATTATCAGAATTACTTACTTACACTAATATTAATCAATATTTTTAACAAATATTAATTGAAGGGCTCTGGTGTAAAACATGGTAAGTGACATTTAAGTTGTTTTTGATTACTATGTAAAATGTGCCATCCTTAAATTTTCGAGTGAAATTGCCATGTCATGCAATTTACATTAGATTAAGTGAAGCCTTCTGAAATTGGTAAACACAACATGAAAACAATTTATCTACAGTATAGCTTCTAAGAACCATTTTTTCTTAATGAACTCGGAAATGACCAAAATGTCAGAATGTTTTGCACCACAGCCATTCAATTATTACAATTTTCAAGCATCAGTATCAACAAGGATTGGTAAGAGTACACGTTTCAAGAACAGTAAAACCTCGTTAATCTGCACACCGATAAGCCGACGTAGCTTAATCTGGACCAAAAAAAAACAAAAACCAGAATGCAAGGTTTTAAATGTGGCTAGAAAAGAAAAGGCAGACAACCACTGATGAAATTCTGTTTCCTGCAGACTTCGTACTGTACTGTATGCCCTTTAAATACACCGTAATAAACTGTGTCTTGTTGCTATAAACGGAGTTTTAATGCACTTTCTACTGTTCTTTTAGGTTATTTCAGTTCATCTAGACTTTCGTTAAACCAGTAAACTTATCCCCCCCCCCCATTAGTCTGGATTAACAAGGTTTTACTGTAGTATAGGCATAGTCAAATGTTATTTTCTGAAAACTATCTTTTATAGAGTGCTCTGAGCCCTCCACAAATGACAGCCAGTGACCACTGGCAAGAAAAATGCCCTCATTATGGACATTGGTGATTCACATTGCAAACCATAAACATAAATTCTAGATAGTGTAAATTAAATAATAAAAAAATGTAATAAAATTCTTTATTATTGAAAAGAAATTCTCATTACAAAAAATCTTGCACAAGCAAGATGTATATATACCTCTAAAAATACATTTACTAAAATGTCAATAAGTTACAATAAAAAATACATTATATAATAGGCAGATTATGACTTCTATACTTATAAAAATACATATTTTGTTCCTCAATAACATGACATAACAATTATTACAAAATATCCACCCACATATAAAATGTTTCAACAATTTATTGCTTTCTTTTACATTTTTTTCAGATAAATTTTGCATTTCTTAACAGGATAACTAATGTATTGTTGTATATCATTTGCAAACAATTTAAAACTCTCTCTCAGTGTTTGAAATGAAAAGGGTTATTGTCAATAAATTAAAACTCTTTGTTTCCATATTATGCACTGTGATATTACAAATATGCTTGTACAAGTTTTATCATTTTCAAATTTTCAGTTCCCTACATATAACTGTGAGTAAATACGGAAGCTCGAAAAAATTTAAGCAGCTTTATTTTTACTTGCTACTTTCAACTTTTATAGCACATATACATAATTTGTCAGATGTGAAGAAACAAGCATAGAAATTGTATTAAAATACAAATAAATAACTGCTTCTAACTTCATATGCGTTCAATTATGCATTTGAGCATGAATCACAGGTACTGCTTGTTCCCTTCATAAGTGCAGTACATTTTCCTGAGGGATTTCTATTTTTTACTAAAAGTTCATTCAATTAAAACATTGTTGTAGCTCACACTTTCCAATGCCATGCATACACTCATACAATTACAACTTCACAGTTTTTGTGCAAAAATCTAATTCCACAACCACTTAAAGAGTACAATATAAAATTAATTACTACATATAAAAATAGATACATTCGGGACGGACTGGTATACATAATTCACTGACAATACACAATTTAAAATTACATTACACATTGAGGCATAAGTACACTCCTGTTCAGATAAAATGGCACATCCTCCAACTGTTCAATCGTATAAAGTGTGCCACTTTATGTGAACAGGGGTGGACAAGAATTTGAAAAGGAAGAACTGACGTCACATATACAATACCACTATCCTTCGACAAATATACCACGTTCATCACTTTAAAGTTAAGTCTAGAATCACTAAACGTTTTTCTATATTTCTGTTCAAGATAACTTTATGCACAGATATCCAATTCGGACCAGTCTTAATGGTTATCTGTGATGACACTTGATTTTACTAGGCTCCACATTGTGTTAAGTGTCCATAAATATTTGTTTCCAAAACTGTTTAGAATCAATAGTTGTCGGAAATTTGTGAAAAACAGTCAAGCATGTGACAATTTGTTCCCCAAATTTTCAGGGGGGAAAAGATGACCTGTCTGACACCCTGTGTATCAATTTTATACACATGGCACTTAAAGTGTTACAATTCCAAAGGAGAAAAAGCACACATTCAGAAAAAAGAAAAGTCTTTCCAGGTGATGCAACACGACTGAGATTTTTCACATAAAATGTTGAAGAAGGAAGTATATTCAGAGGCCTCACCAGATCCTCGTGGTTAAGTGTGAAGCGAGTTGTGCGAATTTGTGTTTGGTTGTGGCGAGCTCAAACACACCCTCCACACTAGGGATGTTTTCCCTGACAGACAGTTGTTTTCCATCCCCCAACATTTTGGTCAACAATTCCCAGACCCACACCTTTCCACCCGTAAATACAACAGACCGAAGTGCAACGAGTTAACAGCATTCAGCTGGTGATATTGGCACTGTTGTACACAACTTCACCATTCACCCCAAATGCACTGGCATTTCTTTGAACCCGATACCCATTTTCATCTGCCACATTTCTGATGGCTTTCACCTGGGCAAAACCTAAAAAACCGTAAACCAACAACCACCACTAATTCACCCAAAACCCCAATTTCACTGTTGCCTCCATCAAGAGCCACCACAACACTAAAGCCCGGATCACACGGAACTGGACTTCCGGTAGAAATGCCCTAGCTGGCACTGGACTGGTTTTGACGATTAGACTGTTCTAATTGCAACTGGCTCTCTCTGCTGGATTCTGTGGAACAGCGAATCATAGTGAAGTTTGGCCATGTGAAGATAATCTGTGTTTTGCAAGGGAAAGTTTCTTGTCTGTGGTTTCCGAGTGTTGGCTGTTTTTCTTTGCTGCTTCATAAAAGAAAAAGAAACCGAGATGATGTGCATTCATGTTCATCAATATTTAGGAATTTATCCACAAAGCAATGAGATGTGTTCACGATAAATATGATAAACCCATAATGAAAATCATTATTATTATAAATGTATTATATGTTTAGTTGAACAAAATATTTTCTTTTTTTTATGAATAAATATGCATACACGAATTCACTAAAAATCTTGTTCAGTACACATTGATTACCATATTTTCTTTCGAGCCAATTTCTAGTCCATGCTTTTGTTTTAGTTATTTTAATTTTTAATAACAGTAGTAGCTATTCTCCTACAACATTCTTCAAATTCCTCGTCCATCCTTTTAGATTGTCTGCTCTGCGCAATGTCTTCTGGGAATAAAAGTACACAGGCAAGTATGGTAACAGGTATCGTGTGAGGCAAAAACCAGCAGCCGAGCCAGTGCTACAGAACTAGTCCAAGTCGAACCGGAAAATCCAGCAGATCTAGCCTCGTGTAATTCAAGCATTACATTGACTGTTTATTAGCAACCATTATCCACCAACAAATTCCTTCGGAAATGCTAAAAAGATCCCATGTGCATGTTACCACAGGGCCCTCCCGCACTCCACCTACCCACTCATTAACCATCCCTCCGATCCCACTCATCAACCAGCAGAGTCTCCAACCCTGGGGAAAGTGTACTTTTTTGTCTAATGCCTATTGCTATCTTCGCCCACTGTCTGGCTACACTGCAGTACAATCCCATCTTTTCTTCCCCAGTGGACATGTAGACAGTCTAAGACATATAGAGTATGGACCGATATGAAATTTTGGCCCATATCAACAAAGTACCAATACAAAATTCCAAATGGTTCACTGACCTCCTTAATAAATATATCTTACTAGATGAATCAAGTTTTTGCAATGCAAAAGAAGATGCATATTTAAACATTTACTTAAAAAAAGTAGAGAATGCAGATTACCAGTTTATATCCATAAAAATTACAACAAAATGGCACAATATTGTACTAAATTGTACGATATTTATGGTGAAAAAAGATCAATATTTCAGTACAAACATTGAGCATATTTCGGGATCAAAAGTGGTATATAAAATGGCATTTTGATTTTGGTGAACATATTCCTAAATTAGGTCTTAAAAACTACACTTATTACACAAACTAAAGACTTCCCATCTAATAGTACATTTATGTAGTTATCAGAGTATTAACTTTATTCTTGTGTAAAGGAGACCATTTTTACTTCTCAAGTATGTACAGCAGAATTAATCAATTTTCTGTGATTTGCACAACTCACAGGATAAATCAGATTTCAGAAAGTGACGCATCAAACAAAGTCTAAATTACCAATTTAAGAGTAAAATTTGGCATAAAAACTGAATACTATTACAGTGTGTAATTTCACATTTCGTGTTTCCGTCAAAAATGAAATATACATGCCTCTATTTATAGATATATTCAATCATGCACCGCTATGCTCATATCGGCCAATACCAATAGAGTACAGATTATTCTGTCCTATCTCTAATAGAATCTTTCCCTTGTTTTGTGTGGTGTTTACTGTTTCCTTGCATTTTTATCTACTGTATCTGCTATATGTTCTTATCTCTCTCTCTCTCTCTCTCACACACACACACACACACAAACAGAACAAGGAATAGAAAGAGCAAAAAAAGTAGTGATTTCGGAAAGTAGGAAAATATATCTCAATCAAATATTCATTAAAGAAAATTTTAAAAACACATTCAACACTTTTGGATGGAATTCAATAAAATCACAACCAGACTGCACAAAAATCTGAAGTACCTAACGGAAGTCTTAGGGACATCCTGTTCAAATTTGGGACACATTACTTGGACAAGCAATTCTTCTTGACATACATTTCTTATTAACTTAAGTTTCTTAAAAAAATAATCTCTACAAAACAGGAAAACACATTGGAAATACTGCCAACATTAACAAATACTGTGTGCTTGCTCTACAATTTATAATTTAATTTTTATAAACTCGCCACAGAATAAAGTTATATTACCCTGCATTTTCTTACACAGGGTGTTGCAGAGTTCATAGCATAATTTGAGTAGTAAATGACGATGATGCTGTGCATGAATTGCCATTTACAGTAGACTGTGCTTCAGTAGCTTCTCTTGTGGCAGACCTTTCCACGGAAAGTGATCTTTCTTTATGCGGACATGCTGTGGCCAGCTTGGTCTCCAGATATGTCCCCTTCAGACTTTTTCTTTGGGTTTTTGTTTACGCAAAAAGTATTCCAAATTTGTCCTGTCATGATCTCGGAACTGAAGGATCGCACCAGAGACGTCGTTAGCAGTAACCCAGAAAACACATTAGAACAAGTAAAGGACAGTGATCAATGCCACTTGGAGAATATACATGACACTGCTACTCATTTGCAGACGTCATATTCAAACATTTACTGGTAAATGGCATTCCTTTCTGTACAATTACAGTCATTCAATAAAAATACTTATTTTCCATATGTAATTGCACCTTTAACCATTTGTGGACAAGCGATGGGCATAGCCCATTGTACAAATACTGTCCAATAACACTAGCCACAGGCATAACCCATCGTTCACTATAAAGTTCTATTGTGAATGAAGGACAGATTATAATCTCACCGCGTCAAATTTCAACCACTAAATGTTACATTTTCTCCATTGCTGAATTTTACTTGTACTTGTGTCTATTTATGTTGCACTTTTGTTTATACTCTTGGGAATTGTATTTAATAATTTATATCCACATTGTGGAAATTTCTGATGATGATTCAGTTTCTAATTCGATCCTAATAGAACGTTTTTGTTATTTTCATGAATTAATTCTATATTAGCTGTTCCAAATGTTTTCAGTAACTTCTTATGCAATGTTATATTTTTTTGTAATTTCAAAAAATTGTTACAGAAAAAAATTAATAAATGCGAGAAAATTTATATCTGTGGAAGGAGGAACTGTTGTAGATTTGTAGAAAAAAAAATTAAATAACACCAAACTCAACATATTTTCTATAATTTTTCTTAAAAACATTTAAAAAAAATGTCTCCTGGGGAAAAGTTTATATTCGAAGTCCAATCCAGTAAAGGTTAAATTATGCTATGAATGCTGTCACACCCTGTATCAACACCCATAACTATCAATGTTTAAATAAACAAAAGCCTGTCTAAAAGTAAGAAACAGTGCATGTACAAGTGAGTGAATTCTATATTTTCGTTCCAGTGAAAGAATTTCCAGTTTCTTTTTCAGGAATTAAGACATTAAGAATGTTAAAAAGCAAACAAAACAAGGAAACTGGAATATGCTGGCAGTCATAAAAAAACAAGTTGAGGGTTTTTGTCAGTAATGTGTTCCAGTTTTTAACAATTTAAAATATCTTAATTTCTGGACATTCCCGATAAAGAAACCGAAATAGTTACAAAACGTTGGAAGGAAAATCTAGATTCAACCATTTGTACACTTGAAGTATTTTTCATATTTCCATCATACAAAAATAATAATAATAATAATACTTAGGGGCTTTGCTAAAGAAAATAGGACAGTATAATTAATTAAATGCATGACCATGAAATTAGGCAGCTGGGCAGATTTGCATTGGTGCCACATATGGGAAAAGCAAAGCAAGAGCGGGACAAAAGTCGCTGGGTCCCGCACACCGTGTGGCAACGTCAACTGGGCTGCTTTACCTAGTTCGAGCATCAGACCGACCTCTCTGGGTCACTTTTGTGTCATCCCTCAGCTTTCAAGCAAATACTGCCAGTTTGTATCACATGGATTACAAAGACCAACTCTACGAGATCTTACATTCTCTTAAAACTCCGAACACACGGGGTTGTGCTCCAATGTGGCAACAGCGCAAACTGCTTAATTCCATGGCTGACCGTGTAGCTCCATTTTCCTATTTATAATTTCATTGCAAATGTACTTTCAGGAATACAAGTGCCTTCAAAAATTCCTGTGTAATAATACTAAAGTTATGTAGCAACATGACAGTCAATGCCAAGCCCCATTTAAACCAAAACACGTTGTACAAAATAAAAAAGTATCTATTACACAAGAAAATGTCTATACAAATAAAAACAGCTTTACACAACACACCAATGAATTCAACAATATTTATACACCTTACAGAATACAAGTACCCCATCACTTCACCACACAGGAATCCCTTAGAGGGTAAAACACTATCACCACCTCGCACCCCTTTTATACCTTTAGAATTTCAGATCCTCTTCCACACAAGAAATGATGATTCCATAATATACAAAATTCAGTCCATCTTAGAAAAAGCACTTTCCAAATATAAATACATATAAATATTAAAATGTTATAAAAATTGTTGTTCTGTACAAGATTATTTTATACCCTGCCATAAAGTTATCCGACCACGATGATATGTCTGATTTAGGAACATGGAAGTACAATTACGCTGTACCCACAATTCCACTGAGATTCTAACACGATTGAAGTCCTGTTGTTATTCGATAAGCTTGAAAAGCGAACATGAGAACACCATACCAAGGATCTGAAAGGAGGGAAGCATTATAATTAAAAAATGAAGAGGAAAATTAGCATTTTATGTGTCTAGAGCAAAGATTTCTGGTGACAACCTGAAATGTCAACCCTATGTTAAACCTATTGAGGGTTGTTAAATGTCCAGGAATTGGAAATAAATTCAATTCCAGTCCGGGAGAGAGAATGAGCAAGCGTAATGAGTTCTGGACCGTAAAGAACCTTTTTATCTTTAAAGTATTTGAATTCAGTCCCGACACCTTTCTTTCCGGATTAACTTAAACATGGTCCAAGTTCGGTATTGAAATGAAACAATACGGAACTTGAACTGCATTCAAATTGTGCGAGGAAAAAGGTTCCTGTCCTGTTACAGAACCCAATGGCTTCCTGGACTTATAACAACCCTGGTTGGGATAAATGCATGCATAAATCCAATAAACAGAGGTTAAGCCCTTTTGTCCATTTTCCATTCCTATTTACTGTAAAGGGGAAAGAGGAAACACAACAGTTCTTGGGTCAGTCAGCAGCATCGACTTGGCTAGAAAAAAACACGGAATGTAACAGACAACAACATTAAACACTTTGCGTGATGCATGGTCATTCTCCAATCATATGAGAAAATGTACAACTATCTTTCTTGTGACTGAGTTGTATAATATTATGTATAATCAAGCGACAAGGAAGAGAAACAAATGTGTTCAATAGTTTGTTGTTTAGAGTTGGCTTAATTTTCCATGTACACCATGTTGTGTAAATGTTGAAGAATTATTAAACATAGTTTTGTGTACAGTATGTATTTTATTGACTCTATCCATGTTTTCACGTGTATCTAAGAACTCTTAATCTAATCTCTCTGAACGTTTCAATCTTACTATGGTTCTGTTCAGCCCAGGTCGGACTTTTCGGGATCCCGAGCAATCGGGAAATACCAAATGGTCATTTTAAAAAGCTGTTAATTCTCGATGTTTTCTGCATTGCAAGTGTCTGGAAGTTATCGGAAATTGTTTGTTTTTATTCCAGAAATGCAAAAACAATCACTTAAGGTGAAGATGACGTGTAGAATTCGAGATTTTCAGAGCTTCAGGAAATTTTGATCATTTCGCGTCCTGAAAATTCCCCCGACTTTTGTCGGGAAATTGCGAATTTTTCCTTCCCGAATGTTGGGATTAAAAGAATTTCCCATCCCGATAAAAAAATTCTGTCCTGCACACCCCTAGTGAAAAGCACGCTCTGAAATCTATCGTCTTGCGTTTGTTATTGCGGTATTCTTCTGTGTTTTAGTTAGTTTCTTGATTTATTCATGTTGCATTGTTGTTTCTATTTCGTTAATTATTATTTATTGTTGTGTTAGATTGCAGAGTGCATGAAATGAGCAAGGAGAACAATGGCATGTTTTTCTCCAGCATGCTACAAGAAATAGCATAAAAAAGTAAATAAATGTTTGTCCTCGGCCGAACAGTGTCGAACGTGTATGCCTATTTCCGGGCAATGAAATTATTGGCTGCATCGACGCAATGAACACTGCCACTCGAATGACATCTGAAGCAACGGGGATAGCTATGTCAGAGGTTTACTATTATTAAAATTAAGAATGACTTTCATGAAAACAAAGAGGGGAAACTTTCTGCACCAAGTAAGAAGACGAATGGTATGGGGCGATTCGTCTTGAAAAATATGATAGTTTTACCCAGGCTGTTATGAATGTTAAGTACAGGGAAAATGAGCTACCGACTTTGGGAAAACTTCATAAAATCATCAAATACGAACATGATTTTCCTAAAATGTCACTCTCAACTTTACGGCGTAAACGTAACAACATAAGAATATGTTGTTACGTTTTAAAAATAACTTGCCGTGCAGAAAAAAAACACATTTGTTCCATGTTCTCGTTTTAATTGAACAAGTTTGTTTAAAGTTCACTTTATTCTCAGATAAGCTAATCGAGACGAGACTATAAAATGGAATCCGAACCATTGTCCATTTGACTCCACGGGGAATAAAACACTCTACTCGATTACAAGTCAACATGGTTAATAACTACCTTTTTTCTTTTAATTTTGTACAGAGTTTTCTTTGAATATCAGCCGTGATCCGAAAATGCCCTGATTCTTTGGTTAACTCACATTAAGCAATGTTCTTTGGTTTGTTTTTTTCCATCATTTTAAATACCATTGCTAATATCTATAATTTAAATAATTATGAAATTTTGCATTTACCAAAAGCATATATTACTTTCTAAACATAGAAATATCGTTATTGTTCAGTAGTACAGATGTAACGGAATCAAAAGAAAGCGAAAATATTGTTAATTTGCGGAAGAGAATACTACTGAGAATTGAAACTAAACAATGAGTATGAAGCTGTAATTCATGCGTCTGGCTTTGTCAGTAACCGACTGTTTTGTTTGTTTCAATTGTCATTTTCCAACCCAAAGCTGGATATGGGTCTGGTTCCAATGTCCATTCATGTTTGTTTAAATTGACAAGAATGATTGCTACCTCTGCATTTCAGCCCATTTAATGAGTGAAATGAGACGATCTACATTTGAAATCCTAAAAAATACACCTCATTATTGCACGTGATTTTGCGTACACCTTGCATCCCTTCACCGCTGAAACAAAACAACAAACAAACAAAAAAAAATCTCTTTGCGTCGGTTGGAGGGACCGCGAGAACGAAGTGCGTAGCGAAAGCGTAAGCACTTGCTGTTTTTCATTTGTTACGCTTTAAACATGGCAACATCTTCGTGCCAAGAAGGAAGTAGGTACCAAACTGCCGTGAACAAGTCTGTAGTTGGTTTTCTGAATAAGGCAGTGGCGTATTCTGAAAATTTGACCTGGTTTACCGCAACAATTCTTATTTATTGTATGTATTTATTATGCACCCCATTTAGATTAATTTGATATACGAGGTATGGCAGAAAAGTAATGAGACATTTTCTTTTAACCGTGAATATTATTATTTTTACAAATCAAGGTTATCCCTTTCAAAATAGTTCCCTTGGGCAACCGGGGGAATAGAAAGAAGTCCCAGTGACTGAGATCTGGCAATGCAATAAAATACCATTTTAGGGTTAATTACCATGCCTAGAACAAAACACAATATGTCAAAAGGGAAGCATTTTGTAAAGTAAAACATACAAAAAATAACAATATTTTACGTCACATAGGTTAAGAATAAGACAAAATCATACTGTGAGGAACGTAAGGTCCTCCACTTGGCCAGGTGATGGTTAATGTGCCCAGTACATAGCATAAGAGTGCTGTACATACCATAATGGAAGAAACGCCAAGAGCTGCTCCCCCTATGTATGCGGCATGCTCATTTACATACACTTCCAATTTCCCCAGGCAGCCTTCACTGAAGGTGTTGTTCTGGTCTGCTCCCATTACGTCGCAAGGTAATTTCTGAAAATAAACAAAAGACAACACATGGGAAAATAAGCCAGGCCCTTGTAGACAGAGGGTGATCAAGTGATAGGGAAAATGAGGAGACAAGGTTGACTGTCCCAGCTGAGTCATCTGAAATTAATTTTTCTTGTATGTACATATTTCTTCTATTATTTCTCTTGTAGTTTATGGCTGTTACAAGCATATACAGTGGAACCTCGATTTTATGTTTTTCAAGGGACCAAGCTGTGTCGCCCCAGTCGTGCTTCCATTTGTAAAGCAGCAGCTCAACGTCTGTATGTACCATATATTATCTGTGCCATGCACAAAATTTGAACATTCTAGAATTAATTTGCAATCTTTTTAGATATCAAAACAGTGGCTGCGGTGGCTCAGTCGGTAACACGTCTGACTACCATGCTAAAAGTCCCGGGTTTGATCCTCGGGAACTTTTCTAACATTGGAAGCGGCCCAGGCACCCACCCAACATCGAATGACATGGGTACCTGGGGGAAACCCTGGGGGGTAAATGTGGTCAGGAGCGTGATGCTGATCACATCACCCCTACTCGCGACCGGATCATGAAAGTGTGGGGCGTTACCCCCACACTCCCTATACGCCTTCATGGCGTAGTGCTAAGCACAGGGGAGCACTTTACCTTTTTAGATATCAAAATTAATTATTTTGTGATCTTTTTCGGCATTGGAAAAATATTTTAAGAAGGTATGTAATTTACAACTTTAATAATTTTATGTAACTATTGTAAAAGCCTAAATTGCATGATGTAATTATGTAGATCCCTGGGTACGTGTAAATATCAACCAAGTTTTCTTGGTGTTGTGTCAACAACCATTCAATATAAAAAGGGACCAGATTTCTGTATTTTTGGCTTCCTTGCTCGGTTGCTGTTAGGCTGGTATCACAGGTTAACCTCATAGGGTTACCCGTACTACCCGTACCCTAAATAAGCGAATCGTCTTATGCTTGGGCTAGTTTCTCATAAACCTATGCTTCCGAGCCAGGTTCTTGCGATACTATCTAACCATGATTAATCTTGGAAGGGTTGCCCGTTACAGATTTGTTCGCAGATCTGCATCTGTCAACTCGATCCAGGATTGCCAGTGGATTGGCAGTGTATAAGTTTTGATGTATTTGTGCATAAAGGACAATAAATAAGACATATTGGAAAAACTTTTCATTTCACAAAGGAAGGTCATCTGTTTACCCTGTTAGCCTGAGAAGTCCAAGTTGGGTAACCTAGCCGAGGCCATTCACAGGCATTAGAGGACCAGCGTAGGTGCATGTCAAAGCTGAAAAAACTTGAAGTGCAGGGAAATCTTAAATCTGGGGAAATTTCATAGCATTTTGCTTTGTTGGAACCTTGAATTAAACCCATGAGGACCAAGGCCTACCTACAGACTGCCGGCCTCACTCCCATCTGCCGATGTGGGAGATCATCCAAACAGTTATGGGGTGACGTGTGGTCACTGCACGTGACACTCATCAAATGTCAACGTCAGGAACCAGGACCTTTATGCTTTGTGATGGCAATCATTGCTGTTCTGCTACTTTTTTATTTCAATGATACATCTGGAGCTGACAATCTGATTTTGGAGGAGTTTGCAACCTGGCTGCTGTTGGCATGGCAACGAGGCTTTCTTGAAGATGCCAAGAACGAACTTAATGGGTGTGTCTAACCACTTATACACGGCATTTACCAGAACATAGTCTTCTCCCTTCCTCCTTAGCCTAGGACCACGTGGCATAGTGAGATAGTTCAGATCTTACTGATATGCTACTGATTAATATTACTATGGAAGTATTCCACTGAGATAGTCAAGTATAAATTAGATGTAGTAGCTGTTCAGGAAGTTAGTTGGCCAGGAGAAGGGAATTGTAAAACTAAAAATTATACTTTTTTCTATGGTGGTACTGAAAATCATAATTTTGGAACAGGCTTTATCATAAATAATAGAATTATCTCAGCTCTTAAAACAGTAGAATTTATTAATGATAGGATATCATATGCAGTTTTACAGGGTAGGTGGTGTAAAATTATTTTAATAAACATACATGCACCAACGGAAGATAAAGATGATAATACTAAAGATGATTTTTATACAGAGTTAGAACAGGTCTTTGATAAATTTTCTCAGTATGATATGAAAATTCTGTTAGGTGACTGTAATGCACAGATTGGCAAAGAAGAGACATTTAAACCCACGATTGGTGAAGAAAGTCTTCATGAATTAAGTAATGATAATGGTATAAGATTGATTACTTTTGCAACCTCAAAGAATTTAATTGTGAAAAGTACCACTTTTAAACATAAAGATATCCATAAATATACCTGGTGTTCTCCAGATGGTAAAACTCATAATCAGATACATCATATTCTCATTGATAAGAGAAGGCATACTAGTATAATTGACGTTCGTACACATAGAGGTGCTGACTGTGCCAGTGACCATTATTTAGTAATTGCTAAATTAAGAGAAAGACTCTCAGTGATAAATCATAAGCAACAAAATCTAAAAGTTCTAAAATTTGATACAGGAAAGTTTACTGATGAAAGAATTAAGAAAGATTACCAAATTAAACTGTCAAATAGATTTGATGTTTTGCAGGATTTAAATGATGATGAAAATATAAATGAAACAGACGTAAATAAGAATTGGGAGCACATACGTAATGCAATAGAATCAGCAGCTAAAGAAAGTATAGGATACCATAAACCGAGAAAAAGTAAGCCATGGTTTGATAATGAATGTCATAATCTAATAGAAATAAGAAATGAGGCTAGACTTAGGTGGTTAAATAACTCTGATGATACAAATCTAAACAATTATAATAGAATAAAGCGAGAAGTTAACCGCACGTTTAGAAGTAAAAAAAGAGATTACTTGAAAAGCAAAATTAACGAAATTGAAACAAACAGCAAAAATAAAAATATCAGAGATTTATATAAAGGTGTACATGAGTTTAGAAAGGGGTGGCAACCTAAAGTAAACTTGATAAAAGATAAAGACGGTGATTTTCTAGCTGACCCAAGCGATATTCTAAATAGATGGAAGAACTACTTTAATGACCTTTTAAATGTCCATGTAGGAGATAAATCAGAAGTGAAGGAAGTACACACAGCAGAACCTTTAGTTCCAGAACCTAACTTGACTGAAGTTAAAGATGCTATTAAAAGGCTAAAGAATAACAAAGCACCTGGCATTGATTTAATACCAGCTGAGTTAATTAAATATGGTGGAAATTCATTAATATGTCAAATTCATAAATTAATTTGTTTAATATGGAATAAAGAAGAAATTCCTCAACAGTGGAAAGAATCCATAATTGTTCCTGTGTTTAAAAAAGGTGATAAAATGAACTGCAATAATTATCGTGGAATTTCTCTACTCTCAACAACATGTAAAATATTATCTAACATTCTTTTAACAAGACTAACCCCATATGCTAATGAAATTATAGGTGATTATCAATGTGGATTTAAACGCAACAGATCAACTACAGATCAAATTTTTCACATCAGACAGACACTTGAAAAAAAAGTGGGAATATAATCAAAATGTCCATCAGCTATTCATTGATTTAAAAAAAGCATATGATTCGGTCAAAAGAGATAAATTATATAATATATTAGTAGAGTTTGGAATACCTAAGAAGCTTGTTAGTATGATAAAAATATGCACCAGTGAAACAGAAAGTAAAATTCGTGTGGGTATTAATATGTCTGACAAATTTACAATTCATGATGGGTTAAAACAAGGAGATGCATTATCTCCATTGCTCTTTAATTTTGCCTTAGAATATGCTGTTAGGAAGGTAAACGAAACTAAAGAAGAACTAAAATTAAATGGTGTGACTCAGTTGTTAGCATATGCAGATGATGTAGACTTACTGGGGGATGATGTGAATACAATTAGGAATAATGCTAAAATATTTTTCAAAACTGCTAAAGAGATAGGTTTGGAAGTTAACAAAGAGAAAACTAAATATATGCTTACAGGCCGAAACCAAGTGTTAGGTAATAATCAAAATCTAATTATTGATAACAAATAGTTTGAACCAGTTTCCAAATTCAAATACTTAGGAGTAATATTAACAAATGAAAATTATATTAAAGAGGAAATAAAAAGTAGGCTTAATTCAGGAAATGCATGTTACTTCTCTCTTCATAAACTTTTGTCTTCTCGTTTAATATCTAATATTTAACTAAAAGTTAAAATATACAAAACCGTAATTTTGCCTGTGGTATTATATGGGTGTGAAACTTGGTCCCTTACATTGAAAGAGGAACATAAATTGAGAGTATTTGAAAATAAGATCCTTAGGAAAATATTTGGACCTAAAAGGGATGAGGAGACAGGTGAGTGGAGAAGGTTACATAATTTAGAACTACATAATTTGTATTCATGTCCAGACATTATTAGAATAATTAAATCAAGAAGACTTAGGTGGGCAGGCCATGTGGCACGAATGGGAGAGGAAAGAGGAGTTTACAGGATTCTTGTTGGGAAACCTGATGGTAAGAGACCAGTAGGAAGGCCAAGACGAAGATGGAGGGACAACGTCGAGATGGACCTAAGGGAAATCGGTAGGGATGGAAAAGAGTATATAGATCTTGCTCAAGATAGGGACAGATGGAAGGCCTGTGTTGCTGCAGCCATGAACCTTCGGGTTTAAGAAGGCTAGAGACTTAGTTAGTATTCCACTGCCAGAGTTTTGGTTTAGAACATGCAAAGAATTGCACTGGAATATTAAAATAACCTCAATTTAATTGCAAAACCTATTTGTTCATGTAATGCTTGTGGCAAAGAAATTAACATTTTGAATTATACATAGTTTCCAGCATAATTAGACTCTGCGAAACTGTTGTGTCACATTTTTACAGACCTTGTGAATAAACTACAAATAAATTGCACATCCTGGAGCTCATTAAATTTAAATGTACTGCCAGGACAGTGTTGGCATTTGAAAGTCCTTCTGCCACAGAAAAGAGATAATCAGTTGCATCACTAATATCAAATATCAACAATTTCTTGAATGCACTGTGCAATCCATGTGTAAGTACAACACCACTACATGCGTAACATAAAAAATTACTATTTTTTAAGCTTACTTTTCCATCAGGTCCTGCCAGGCAGCAACTATTCGGAACTCTCCCCATCCAATCTTCATAAGTATTCACTCCACAGCATTTAAACTGAAAGAAGAAAAAGAACACACACAATAAATATTTTCAATGTTGAAAATACATTCTCATATGCAATGTAGAACAATGTCACCTTTTTTGATCCGATTTACTCTTTTGATTCATTTTTCAGTAAAAATCTGAGCTTTTCTGCAATATTTCCTCTCGCTTTGATAACATTTTGAGTCGTTATTCTTCATTTTTCAACAGCGTAATCATCAATTCTAACTCAAAGACAAGATCAACGTTCAATTTGTATCACGACAAGGTTCATCCTCACTCTGCTGCTTTGACAATGACAAGTCTTCATAAGCTCAAATGGGGTGAATTGCTCGCCTGTTCCATTATACAGCCCTGACTTGGCTCCATCCATTGAAAAAGGCAAAACAGGGCTTAAACTTCTATGACGTACAACTCCTGCATGAGCCAGAATATAACCAAATGCCTTATTTGATAACCATTAGGTACAGAGCCATGAAACTTAGAACATGTTTAGGAGAAATAAAATAATTTTTCCCATTTGTAGAACTTAAGCTCATGCACCTGACAAGAAATAATATGTTATAGACACCATTGCACTTACACTAGTTTGTGTCATATCCCAAGCTCCTCTTAGACTCTCGCTGGACGTGTACATTTTAAGGGACGATTGCATAGCATAGCCAGCTGTCACGTGAACTTGCCTTCGAAATACATAGCCTAAAATTCCTCCAATCACAAGGGTCACAAAAATAATCAGGACAATGATGAAGTACTGAAATAAAAAAAACATATATTTAACAAAATAATTCTCTCCAAAAGTATCCAATAACATAAAAGTCACTCTGTTCTTGTGTGGGTATTTCTCTTACGATTAAGGTACCATTGAACGAGCACATCAGCATTGAAAAGTACCTGTTTGAATTTAATTACCAACACTAGAGTCGTTTTCACGTTCAGAAGACACAATGGGCTCTTATGGGCAATGCTTTTCTTATGGGAAATATGAGCGCGCTGTTGTCAAATTTCTGGATTTACAAATTTAGCTTAAGTAAAATCGGTACCTGCAGTTTTGCAGGAAATTTTGTAGAGAATACGATGGTGAACACAAAAAACTGGTAACTTGCTTACATAATTTTAGATAAATTAAAAACGCAAATTTTCTGTGAAAACACAATTTTTACATTGTTTTCATTCCTAACGTTGAAACATGCCGTAAAATTGAAGCTTTCATTATGAAAAAAATTGACACTGTTTTTTAATTGTCATAGGTGACGGTGGTACTCAGAATTTATCAATACTTTAAAGCATATTTGCATTAAAAAATATTCAAATAAAGTATGTGGAGATTTTTTATATTCGTGCAGTAGAAAATGTCGTCGCTGGCCATTTTTTGTTCTCTAATTCCAAGTAAAAACTTCCAGCGACAAAGTTGTGGAGAAAATAATGAAATTATTTTTTATAACCACTCAAAGGTTCCCAGAAATATTACTTCCATGCATTTGGAATTTCTTTTTAACCCGAACCGCGCGCGAAGTAAGGGGACGTTGTCTGGCCATCTTGAGCTGACTCACCGCAGCATTCCGGCTAATCACTACCAAGTTTTCAAGTTATTTTATTTCCATTCAGTAAAAATATGAACTTCATGATGTTTGTTATAATAGAATTGAAATTACTTAAATTTAATAATTGACAATTATTTCCAATGCTGCTGTTGTGATCAACATTAGTGCTGTCGCAAATACACGTTGTTTTCGTTTACATTACTGTCGACATTAATACTGAAATGAAGATCACCTTTCAGTTTCCAACGTACACATAAATTCATAGACACCATATTAAAGGCTTTCCAACACGTGACAAAATACGGGGCTTCAAGATAGAAATATGACATGCCTTGCTTGAGTCATTCACGTCTTATCAGTTCACGTGGGCCATAACTCATTTGTTTGTTTGGGTTGCAACTTAATCTAACCCATGTGCCAGGTTCCCCTTACTTGAGTGAGAGATCTGCTTTGGTCTGTTTAGACTTTTTCCCTCTCCCGAAAAAGTGTTTTCAGTTGTATGAGCTCTCAGTGATTTTTACTTTTTTAAGTGATTTCTGAAGTGTCATATTCGTGCATTACACTCGCGTGTGTAGTGATCGCAATGGATCATAGTAAAAAGGGTAACTGTAACGTTCACAGTATAATATTAATATTAATAATTACATATAATTATCATTATATATACAAAATACGTAACACCTTCATTGTGAAGGAAGGTCATCATTTCCCGGCGACTTGAGCTAGCGCTGTATTGGCAACACTGTGCGGTTTCTCCATAAGCGCCGTTGTGTCTTCTGAACGTGAAAACGACTCTAGTACAAGGTAACCAAAAAAGTTCTTGCCGTTTTTGATCATTAGAAACAAAAAGGTATGCAGCAAATGTCACGTACCGTTAGTCCTCAAAGTAATCCCCATCAGCATCCAGCACCTTTTGCCAACATGCCTCCAGCTGTGCAATGCCCTGGCGATAAAACTCGGGGGTCTCAGACGCAAAGAAGTCCGCGAGTGCTTGTCGCAAATCTGGCTCATTTGCATAGGATTTCCCACGAAGGTGGTTGTCCAGGGAATGGAAGAGGTGATAATCTGTTGGCTCAAGATCCAGGAAGTACCGTGATGACAAAGTGTCTCCCAGCCAAGTCACTGTTTGGTATCCCTGGCCACCTGCGGTTTGGCATTGTCGTGAAGAAGCAGTATACGCTTGCGATTAGCCAATGCTGGCTCCTTATGCTTCAGTGCCTGTTGCGCACGTTCCAACTGATGCGAGTAGAGGTCGTTGGTTTGGCCGTTTGGTGCACCACTTGACGACTAGTCTACCATACAGAGCATGATGTAAAGGTGGTCTTGGGGTGTGGACACAGGGTCCCGTGCTGACAACCAATGTCTGGCACACTTGGGAGTGTCATACAGGACCCACTTTTCATAACTGGTGAGCACTCGACCGAATATGGGTGTATTGCGGTCCAAAGAGAAACAGGCTGTCACTTGTTGCTTCTTGCCTTCCGACAGTGTATGAGGTATCCTCATGCTCAATTTGAACGTCTTCCCTATGTGGTGCAGTCTGGCAGTTTCATCGAAAACCTGGAAGTGGTTGGCAAGCTCACCACACCCTAGGCTGCTGTCCTCCTGTATGGCCGCGTTCAGGGCCTCGTCATCCAGGACCTGTGGTTGGCCACTGCGGGGTTCATTACAAAGTGACAGATCTCCCGACCTGAACTTCTGGAACCAATACCTATCAGTGTGTTCATTCACAGCATTATCCCCAAAGGCTTGACGTATTCGGAGACTTGATTCTGCTCCTGACAAGCCAACCTTAAAGTCATAAAGCAGACAAACACGAACGAGCTGCTTGAATACTTCCATTTCTCTTCGCCCATGCTGAAGCTATGGCTGCTACAAGTGTGCAATGTGTCTGTATTGGGGAAGACTAATGTCCCCACTCCCACCCGGACCACTTTTCCAGCACCTGACATGCATATTTTCCAATCAGTGATCATTTCTTCCTCGCAATACACCGGGTGATTCATTTGAGATGCTAGAAAAGTAAACCTTTATACACAAGAGGTTAATGTACGTATCTGTGAGCAGCTTGTTGTAATATAAGCAGAAAGAATATAAGTTTGGAATGAGTGGAGGTTTACAGACTTCAGCCACATGGTGGCGCTACTGTGCATGGTAACAAAGGTGGTGATCATGGCACAACAGCCCACACAGTATGTCGTATGGTATGCGAAATTTTCGAGTATTACATGCATGCTACTGCCACCACGCCATGCAGCTGAAGTCAGTAAACCTCCAATCACTCGAAACTTACATCCTACCTGCTTATATTACAACAAACTGCTCACAGATACGCACATTAACCTCTTGTGTATAAATGTTTACTTTTCTGGCATCTCAAACGGATCAGCCGGTGAGATTGTTTTCCGTAAAGCATTGTAAATTACCAGAGAGAGAAGGAAGACTTCTCTTAATTGATTTTGTCTTCAATGCATGCACAAATGTTTTGAGGAAAGGAAGTGCACTCATTTGAGAGACAATTTATGCAATTCTTGCTTTGGTTTAATATGAGATGGATGAATTGATTGTGTAATGTATTTAAATAGTATATGTTGCATCCATATGTACTAAAGAAACTTTGCATACGTATACAATTTAGTGTTGGCATATTGTATAGGTGTGAAACATATATCATGCATGAAAGTTATACATGATAATGTAAAAAAAATATATTTGGTCTAGGAATTAATTCGTGCGCCTGGACAAGAGATGGCGTAACGAGCGTATCGTCCCACAGTTCTGTGTATCCACACATGCGTTGAAAACTCCTGTCAGCGCGCATCGTTCGTAGTATAGGGCAGTTGATTGATGCGTCAACAACAGCATTTTGTAGTCAACTGAACATGGCACAGTTCGTGCCAGATAAAGTGTTTTTGCGGGGTGTTCTGCTTCATTACTTTAACATGCAGAAAGGTGCTACCGAAAGTCATTGTATTTTGGTGGAAGTGTATGGTGACCATGCGCTAGCTGAGCGAACGTGTCAGAAGTGGTTTGCACGGTTTAGAAGTGGTGATTTCGGCCTGGAAGACCAAGAGCGATTTGGACAGCCAAAAAATTTAAAGACGAAGAATTGAGAGCATTGCTCGATCAGG
Source organism: Lepisma saccharinum (assembly GCF_977018435.1). Classification (NCBI taxonomy): domain Eukaryota; kingdom Metazoa; phylum Arthropoda; class Insecta; order Zygentoma; family Lepismatidae; genus Lepisma; species Lepisma saccharinum. The sequence goes on along the minus strand of NC_139241.1, from coordinate 3,177,217 downwards.
ATTCGTGTCAAACGCAGGAAGAACTTGCAGAAGCATTAGGCGTTGATCAAACAACAGTTTTCAAATGCCTCAAAGCCATGAGAATGATTCAAAAGATGTCACATTGGGTTCCACATGAATTGAAAGACAGAGAAGTTGAAAGACGAAAAACCATTTGCGAATTGCTGCTTCAAAGACAGAAAAGAAAGGGGTTTTTGCATCGCATTGTTACTGGCGATGAGAAGTGGATCCATTACAAGAACCCGAAATGAAAAAAGGCCTAGGTGAAGCCAGGTGAACCAGGTCCATCACAACCGAAACGAGATATTCACTGTGCAAAGGTTATGCTGTGGATATGGTGGGATATGAAAGGTGTGGTGTACTATGAGCTGCTGCAACCGGGTGAAACTATTAATGGAGAACGTTATCGACGACAATTAATGCGTTTGAAGCAAGCTCTGGCCAGGAAACGACCAGAATGGGAGAACAGACATGATAAACTTATTTTTCAACATGATAACGCTCGCCCACATGTCGCAAAACCGGTCAAAACCTATTTAGAAAATGTCGGATGGGAAGTTTTACCCCACCCGCCGTATTCACCAGACGTTGCTCCTTCGGATTACTACTTGTTCGATTGCATGAATAACGATTTGATTGGACAGCGGTTCACTTCTTCAGAAGATATCGAAAAATGGGTCTCTGACTGGATCGCTTCAAAGGATGATGACTTCTTTCGCCATGGAATCCGTAACTTGCCTGACAGATGGGCGAGAGTGGTGGCTCGCGATGGACAATATTTTTCTTAAGGTATTTATGTATTTTGTGTTTGAACTACAGTTTCAATGTGTGCGTAACAACCGCACGAATTAATTCCTAGACCAAATATATATATTCGGATTGCATTTATCAAGCATTTTCTGTCTTTCAAAAATTGTTTGTGTGCTTGTTATTAATGTGAAATTGAATGTGTTGAAATATTAAATCAAATAGTTTGTTCGAAAACAAATGCTTTAGCACAGACTTCTACCTCTAATAATGTCTCCGATACTACTACTACTACTGCAGCTCACCGCTCACGAGAAGTTCCCCAAACGAGGGGTGACGGGGAGCGGGTGTGAAAGAAAGGACCGGTCCATTTGCAGATTTTAGGGGTAGCAGAAAGCCTTCTGCTACGGCTTTTTGAAGTGTGTGGGAGTTGATTTGTGTCAATCACGCAGAGCGTGTGTTCGCAGCAACAGTTTGCTGTTTTTCTTTCAGTGGCCAGAACACTTTTGTATTGCTTATCCTGTGCATTATACAGACTGTATTTCAAAGAATATACAGCAACGACTTTAGGGTTACCAGATGACAAGCTTTAAAAAAGAAGGCATTATTAGATTGCAAAAGGTTGTTAACTTTAGACGAAGACACACGTTTTGTGCTTACTGGTGTTTTGGTGGGTTTATAGATCACAAAATAATTTTACACCATTTCCGTATAACTAATAATAGGCCTCATTGTAGGCAAATGTCTGAATATTCTAATATTTATTCACCATGCTCCTAATATTATACGGTTGTGAAGCTTGGTCTCTTACTTTAAAAGAATAACATAAATTGACATTCTGCCTCGGAGTTTTTTTCTTCCAGGCCTAAAGTCAGGAAACCATTTTTGTAAGACATCACTAAAAACACATTTGCATTTTGGCATGGTTCAGATCGCTGATCGACAGAACTTCACTTCTCCACTGCCATGTAACAACTAAGAGTACGGCAGTTAAAAAATACTGTTTATTTCTGAATTCTGTCATGAAACTCAAATCAAAGTAAGCCGTGGCGAATTGCATATTCTTACCTATTGTCAGAAACTTGCTGCTCACCAAGAGGCACGGTAGATGTCACAAATGCTTTGGAATCGAAACCTCAAGCAGAGTGGCGGTGACAACAGAAGAGACGCAAAGATCCAACAATTTTTCTTTGTTGCAAGAAAAGTTTATTTTATTTGCGCTTGCAACTTAGTGTGTTGTATTTCTTTACTTTGAAATGGAAAACAGAAACAATATTAACAATTGTTTACAAATAACATTTTGTTACTAATCTTGAAGTTACGCAGCTGTCTATACCCAAAAAATAGGATATTTCAAAATGTTTCTAAAAACCTGCCCAGAGCATTTTTAGTACCCGAAAAACAGGATTTGTCTGGGTAAAAGAGAACTTCTGGTAACCCTAAACGATTTGCGTCGCTGCACTGGTTACAGACAGCCCACATGTGTTTTTCACTCAGGGTGCACACCCCAACCCTAATAGTGGAGTCCCCTGCTGCTACGTCACTTCATCACCGTCAGGGATCTTCTCCTGAGCAATCAGCTGTACTACTAATAATAATAATATAATAATATCATCATTGTTATTATTATTGATACATTTATCCAGGTACTTGCCTCCCATCCCAACCCCCGACAAAAATTTGTGCTTGCACCTCTGCTGTAGAATCAATGAATCATGCAAATGTGATAAATGCTGTTCTGATTTGATATAGGCATTCCACAAAAAGTGGAATCCATGTACAGGGTGGGTGAGAAATAACACATTGAAAATTTGCTGTAGTTTTTGTAATATTTAAGGAATCTCAATAAAACTTTTTGTACATATACATTATGGAATAAGATTACATATGTGCATACAAATTTCACAAATGATAGCCGATAGGTCTGTATTTTCTGCACGACACCATGAATGGAGAACGCTACCTGACAATGTTGCAAAGATACCTTTCGCCCATCATTTCTCGCTGGGAAACATTAGTGAGCTTGTTTTAATGCAAGACGGTGCACCACCACACTTTCTACTTACCCTACGGGCCTGGTTGGACAACAAGTTTCCACGACGTTAGCTTGGATGACGAGGACCTCACGAATGGACTGCCAGAAGTACAGACCTCATGCCCTGCGACTTTTTCCTGTGGGACTGGGCAAAGGAAAAAGTGTACAACAATTGGAGGCATAGATTCGGGATGTTATCACAAATGTCCCAAAGGAATTGCTACAGAAGACCGCAGATTCCATCCCCGTTCATTGGAGGAAGATAGTGGATGCTGCCGGTGATTACACTGAATTCTGTTTGGCACATATGTAATCCTATTCCATGATGTATGTGTACAGAAAATTTCATTGGGATTGCTTAAATATTACAAAAACTACAGCAAATTGTCAATGCCTAGTTATTTCTCACCCACCCTGTACATAATAAAATGAATCAATCTGATCATTATTGTTTTTTAATTGCATTAAGGTTTAAATGTTTGTGAAAGTGTATAATTTGCATATTTCACCATCAAAAATTAGCATCTCTAACCTGTATGGTTCACAGACAAATGCAACCAAACTTTGTTACATTTTTAAAGCGTCACACACAACACTTTTTCATGCTTCAGGCTATGTCATCACACTCAAGTTTTTTCATTTGTTAGCAGCCAGCACAAAGAACTTCATAATTATGCAAAATCAGTTATTTATGAATATTTTAATCTAATATCGTATCACACACGTAATGCTGGAATGGCCCTGTAAGGTTTGAATTTTGTTTTAAGTCCATATTAGGTTAATTGGGACTGGACCTACAGTTTAAAGTGGGATCCAAACCACTGCATGCCTCCACCAGGTAGCAAACTCATGACCCCTTGATTACAAGGTGATGATCTTGAATAGTTCATTAATCTTCTCAATTAATGTCTGTAACCAGGTGATTGGTTTGAAAGAGAAACTGAAGCACGTTTAGATATTTACTTTTCAAATGTATATGGATTGTATGGTTATATTGGAAGAGAATAAGTAAAAAAAAAAAAAAATGACAGAATTTTCCAGTAAGTTGCAGACTAAACATGGAAATATCACATCTGCAAGATCGTACGGATTTGCCAATATTTCCACATTAGTTCTCACAAGAAGCTATGACCAAAAGAGGAGACCAGCTACAGAGCTCAAATATTTTTTTAAAAAATATAGCTCCAATGTTCTACTGCTTCCCTGCACAAAAAAAAGATCCCCAACTTTGGCTTTTGTTTAAACTTCCCAAGACCTTTGGCCCTAGATTTCAACCCTTTACACTAGAGATGGTAAAATTAGATACAGAACATGAAATGTACTGAAAACAATATATTTATCCTCGCTTTCTACGAGGGTCATTCGAGGAAAGAGATTGTTTTTTTTGTTTTGTTTTTTGTACAAGCCCGATAAATGAAATGAAACACTAGCAATGTGTTCTTTCGTCTACATTTACACACAATGCAATGTTCATGCATGCAGGCTACCGTGGCACGTGATTAGCATGAGTCATGCAGTGACAAACGTGCCCTGGCCATAAGGAGTAGCGAGTCATGGCGGAACAACGTGTTTTGGCGGTGTGGAGTACTGCTCACAGAGTTTTTGAAGAAAGGGTAAACAGTCAATGCTGCACGTTATTGCCAAACACTGGAGAAAGTGAAAAAAGCAATTCGCCGCAAACGTCCTGGACTCCTTTCTTCTGGTGTCATTCTTTTGGATGACAATGCTCGTCCCCATTCGGCAGCACTAACACAGGCTTGGCCCTGAGTGACTCGTTTTCTGCACTGGAGTCCCAGCTGCAGGGTCAACGTTTTCACACTGATTTGGAGGTTCAGACAGCCGTGAAAAGTGTTCTTTGTTCCCTGGAGCCTGAATTTTTTGCAGATGGCTTTCAAGAACTTGTGCAACGATGGGACAAATGCCTGTGCCGCCTTGGAAATTATGTTGAAAAGTGAGAAAGGACCATGCTACTTGGTGCAACTTGATTTTTTGTCTGTAACTTAAGAAATACATTTCTTGCAACATAGGGAAACTTTTTCCTTGAACGACCCTCGTATCATTTTTATTAACAGGTTTATCAAAAATATTACAACTGTCTGCCAAGGTCAAAAATACTGGAAACCATGAAATTAAAATGGCCACCATTTTAAAAGAAATTCAAATAAGAAAAAAGTAATGTGTGTTTTAAAGTACTCTTGCACATGGGTAAAGAAAAAATAATGAGGCAACTAATTGTTGTTGTTGTTATTGACCATTTGGAATGAGTTGATTTGTTAGCTCATATCTTGCGCGTGTGTGAATTACTCACTTAGTAGAAATATTCTATTATATCTATACTAAACTTCTTCATAAGAGCAAAAAGGTTGTGTAATCATTTAGGTGAATTGAAAAAAGATGAAAAATGGACCATGGGGGTAGGCAAAAGGAACGGATGTAAGGAGAACGAAATGAGGAGGATGCAAAGGGGAGCTCGCAAAATTTGCAAGAGAGAGGAAAGGGAAATAGTGGAGGATGCAAGGGAAGAGAAAATGAAGTATAGATATATGGGGGTACCCTATTTCAAAGGGGTTTCCGAAAGGATTGAAAAAGTGGTAAAGGAATATGGTATTAAATGTGGGATGAGGGACCAGCGGACAACGGAAAAGCATTTTACAGAGTACAAAAAGGATAGAAAGGCAGGGGAAATTGGGGTGTATAGAATTAGTTGTGAATGCAATAAGGAATACACTGGACAAACAGGAGAAGTATGGAGATAAGATGGAGGGAACATGATAAGGACATTAGGGAGGGAGTTCCAAGAACAGGTTTGTCAGAACACATTATTGAAGAGCAACATAATATTAAGAAAAAGGAGGTAGTTAGGAATGAAAGCAAACAAATAAACAGAAACGTATATGAGGCTGCGAATATATGCAAAGATAGGAACAATATATTAAATAGAGATGATGGAAACGTGGATGAAATGTGGATTAGGATGTTCAAAAGGTGGGAAGTAAGTGAATATAAGAAACTAGGTTTTCATGTCACACCGGGCGTAATCTCTATGGTTTAGGAGAATCATGATTTCGAGTATGAAATGACGTAATGCGGGGGGAGGGGAGACTGGTGAGCATAGTTTGGAATCGGGAAACTTCCTGCATTCGGCAAGAAGGCAAACCAGATACCTCGCAGGCGAGCGTGGAGTCGCATGTGTGTGTTTTTTAATGTTTCAAGTTTTAAAGTTTTTTTATCTTTGACTTTTTACACTTTTGGAGCTTTACTAAGAATTGAATGTGGGCATGGGAGTTTTACCAGGAATGGGCAAGTTGTTAGGAAACCCTTTTTTACCATAGTAACACCTATCAACGTACTCCTTGTTTCACTTCTATTTGAAGTTGCTATGAAGCAATTTCGTAGCCAATTAGATAACCTGAGCAAGGGAGCAGTTGACTCCCGAAACGTAGTTTGGCATACTGTACATACTCACAAACCGTAAGTAAGCTATATTTTGGTATTTTTAAATATTTTTGATTTGTTAGGAATCAACTAGAGTAGACTCGCGATTAACCGAGTCCCGATTAACTGAGGCTCCGGGTTAACCGAGGGAGTGGTTGGAAAACATCGTGCTTCATAATGCACCCCCCTGTTTGTTTATGGAGTCAAGTCACCATCTGCACTGCACGTGTTCGTTACATTGTCGGTGTATCCGATTGTTACGGTGGAGTTAAGTCTGTGTAAACCTATTCTAAGCGGAAAAAGAAATCTTCTATATTTATGTTGTACTAGTAATAAATAATTACTGTACAGTTTTAAGTGTTGTTTCGTCATTTATGACCTATTAGCACATTATCTCCGTATTATCCGTGGTAATCTCGGTCCCAATTAGCTCGGATAATCGCGAGTCTACTGTAAATGGAAAATAAAAAAAAAGGGTAATAAATGGAGCTCACCAAAAGCAGCATGCACTTGATTTCCTTGACAGCGCCAGCGCACCCCAAGAACGAAATAACAATGATAACGGAACCAGTTCCCACCAGGATGTAGATAGCTCCCATGTACATGTTGGTCCCAAGGATGTCCTCGATGAAAGCTTTGTCCAGCATTGTCCAGGCCCCAATACCAACAATCGCAAAGCCACCCAACTGAAACAAATAAAGCTCAATTTAATATCTGAAACAGAAAACTTACCAACTTCATTTCTGAAAAAACACTAAGTTGCTGACCAAGGCAGTTTATTAAGATAAAAACACTTAACAGGTAACGTTTCAACCCTGTATCAGGGTCTTCCTGAGACGAAGAACTAAACTAAAATGATGAAATATACTACACACATATCAGGGTCACTAGCCACACAAAAACAAATCAATTTGACAGTCCTTATCTTGGAAGATTTTCCCAAAGGAATTAAACATATCACCTCTTGACAGTTGACTAATGGGTCTACAACATTGACAGGTTCATCGGCTGACACAGAGAATAACCCTGGTTATGAAACAGTGGAAATATTTATACATTCTTTAACTGAATGTATCATCTTTAAATCAAGAGAAATTATTATTAAAAGTAAAGCTGCTGGTAGTGCCACAAGTTACCATGGTTAAATATTTTAAGCGAGGCCAGATTTGTACAAATAGGTTGATATGAAATAGGTAAGAAATGGTGTGTGTACATGTTGTATAGGTATAATAAACACACACGTTGTATACTTACCAAAATAACAAAATTCGATACGAACATACTGTACTTTACAAATTTGCAACAGGTATCCATTCTCTTGCCATTAGCCATGGTTCTCTGCACAGAAATCCTGTCAAAAAGGAAAATAAAACTAGATTAGCATTCAATGTGTTACATACATGTGTGTGTAGTAATACATACAGTTGACCCTGAATTATACATCTGTCAAGGTGAAGAGGAAATAATACATATAACTGAGAATTACTTACAAATCAGATTTAGACACCATGGCATATCAGTGTTAAAATAATGTAATTGTATCTCATTTGAGGAAAAAGATACAGTATAATACAAGTTAATTCTGTCATAAAGTGGTAAATTAACGGTGTGATTCTTAAATGCATTACCTTTGCCACTTTATAACTTTAATTTGGATTAGAATCCACTTCCTGTACACATTTTTCCTTCTGGTCAAGCATGTACCATTTCCTCTTTCTGTTCTCCATGGCCAACAAGTAGCAACTGAAAATATTCACTGAAGGAACCGCTGTTCTGTTCTTATTACAGAACACTGCAAATGTCACCTATTGGGCTTTTTTTTAACATGTGTACTTTCGTATTGCGATTATGCTCAAAATAAACTACGTCTCATATGCTGAACAACTCGAGATTCCATGCCACGCACTGCCTCTCCTTGCCTTCTCTGTGACACTGCCGTGCCGCACTCGTCTTTCTCGCAACTCAAGACTGTCCACCACCATGCCTGCCTATCCTCTTTCGCTTTTATGTTTGTGTTTTTGTAACGACAAGAGTGTATACTTCTGTGACATTGTTCTTGGTTACGTACAAATCAACTGTATTTTATGAAAATCAGTATCCATAACACTGAATTACGTACAAATAAGGTCTAATTAACACATTTTTAAATTATTTTTAAATTGCCGGGACCTACAGCAATTTACATATAGAACAGCATTACACAGAACTGAGTTACGTATAAAGCAGTCTCAACTGTATGCATGTGTCTCTTTTTAAGATGCAAGACGTTTACATGAGAGTGCTTGGTGCAAGGCATGTGGGCCACCAAAATAACAAAATCCGATTTTGACTTAGTATTACGTATGATATAAGACTATGTTTCTTGACTTTGGTTAAATTTTTAAGCACAAAAAAATCAGTATTCTAAAATATTGTGTTTGTAATAAATCTAGACATGTGCAGTGTAAGTGGAAAATAAATTCTCTCATCACTTGCATGGTCCAAAAGGGTACTACGTAAGTCAGAATGAGTCTAGAAGCACACTTGAATAAAATTGTACTTACACAGACACACATACATATACACATATGTTGTCACGTGCCTAGTCGGCCGAACACAATCACTAATGCGAGATGGAATATTTCATGGAAGCGACGACAGACGGCAGTGTGCAAAAGAACGGGGAGAAAGCTGATTGTTGAAATTAGAATATGAGAAAGATGATTATATGTATTAAAGCAAATGGAAAATAAGTAAATGCAGATTATAGAAATGTACATGAGGAATAAATAACATAATGTAAATAGGAGATTATGATAATTAAGGATATACCCATATATGGAATATTCAGTAAAGTTAATAAGCTGAGTGACGAGTTCAGAAATGTGTCCTTTTTCGACCGGATTTGATTCTGTTTACCTCTGGCGAGGAGAATATCGCCAGGTTTTGTCCCTGGTGGCAGTGTATTCAAATTAGATGCCCCAAAGCACTTACGGTTGTGCTTTTCTTTAGATGCACTGGGCCACAGGTAGCACTATATCCAGATTTGTCGGCCCTGAAATATTTTCGAGCTTGTGTTCAGGCTTCAGAAAAGAGAGAAACGTGCAAAGGTATTTGAGCTTTCAAGAAGTATACGATTGCTGTAAAAGAAGAGATATGAAAAATATATGATTTGCTGCAAATAAAAGATAGAAGAAATAGATGATAAATAGAAGAAAAAAGAAGAAGGCCAAGAAACGATTTGTTGTAAATAAAAGATTGAAGAAATAGAAGAAAGTACAAGCAGCCAATCATTTATTCATAAAGGAAATCGATATCCTTAGAAGGAAGAAGAAGCCAATTTGTTTAATGAAGAAGAAGGTAAATATTCATGTACATATATTGTATAATCTCAGTAACTGTGAAGATTCTCAGAATATACACTCACATTTTCATCATATCCTTTGGCTATAACGCTTTCTTATTTGCATTCTCAAACAAAGAACCCATTATCCTGAAGATACTGTAGCCGTCGTATAGTTAAAGTAAGTGCATCCACAAGGGGCATTGCAATGTATGTATGTACTACTCAATCATTGTATGTTTACAGTTTATAGTTCTATTTTGATTTTCCACTTATCCATACACTGTAAATGTAGACTGTATTCTGACAAGGGTTAGGTGGGAGAACAGCGTATGCTGAACCTTGCCTGCTAAATAATGATATCGTTATTATAATTATTATGAACAAAAGGATGCATATTTCAATACTGGAAGAGGTGTTAATACCTTTCTTCATAGCTATTCCTGGCTGGAGCTTATTGTTTCACAATTCATCACAGTGAACTGATTTGTTTTTATAATGTAATTCCCTAAGTAAGAGACATTTAGTTCTATTTTTGAATACGTTTTGATGGTTCTCTGCAAATGTTTGGTAGGAATTACTATTAGGGCATTCCAGAATTACATGTGTGACATTTTACACACAAAATTTAACGTTCCAGATTTGAGATTGGATTGAAATATTCAGAATGAACTGATTTTATAGAATTATGAAGTAATTTAGGCTTTCTGCTAAAACAATTGGAACGAGTTTACAATACTGGACCACTCTCAAATTTCTATGAAATTTCGCCTACTCACTAATTGTGAACTCCTAATCACGAATCTGCATGTGCTAATTGGCAGTCAAGTACGGAAATCGAGAAAAAAAACGAAATAAACTATGTTTTCTTAATGTAACGTAACCCTACCATAAGAACAGTAGCTCCACGGAAGACACCTTTTTCCCAACAAGAAGAAATCAACGTGCACTTATCGCACAACAATTTATCAACATTGTGTTCTGACGTCACGGGAGAGAGCTTTTTCATCTTAGGCAAGAGAAGGTATAGTTCTCTTAGCCAAAATATTAATTTTTCTTTGTATTTATGCTAATGGAATCTAACCTAACAGGCCTAACCTAACCTCATAGGCATTCCTCGTCTGACGTCAATACACAAGGTAGCAAGATTGTTGTGCGTAAAGGAAGCGAATTGCGAAACAGACTGTTCCGAATTGCTGTGTATGGACAATCACCGTGGTAAATTGCAAGGTTATTTTACGAGTTCTACACATAAATGTACAATTTTAACAAGTGACCGCCAAATATGAACTACAGATACATCATCAGGACACTGAAATTAGTAAGTAGGCGAAATTTTACAGAAAATGGAGTGTAATCCGGTATTGTAAACTCATGCCAATGCCAAAAAATGAAAAGAACTTGAGCATGATGGGATAGCCTAAATACATGAAAAGCATTACGGAAATGTGTTATGTGTGACACTATAAAAATGTATAAAATTTTGACTTCATTTGTCTGTGAAGCATATAGGCTGCAGATGCTAGTATTTTTTATTGTTGTAAAGTGCAAATTATATGCATTCACAAACATCTAAACCTTAATGCAATTAAAAATAATAATAATTTCCATATTAATTCATTTTATTAATTGACACGGTGTAAGACCACTTTTCGTGGAATGCCCCAATTGTATATTTAGCAATTATTTATCATGGACATCTGTTTTATAGTGCCATGCAAATGATTTGGTTAAAATGTCATATGCGGGAAATGGATTTCTTCAAATTTACAGGAGAAAGTACTTACGGAATTGAGTTTCTGTGTAATTTTGGAAGGTCGTGGAAGTGTTTTCTCGCATTTTTCAATGTATTTGGCCTCTAAATCATGTATTTTTCTATAATAAAGTCTGTCCGATGCACGAAAGCTGTTGCTTGCATTTCCATCCATGTACTTGAACCGGATGTTCCAAACACAGTTTTTTCACTATATTGCCCAACCTAAAGCAACCTAACCTTAATGTGATGGAGCATCGGGCTATCGTGAATGGTTTGTGGGGCACCATGATGTGCGTACCGTAACACTTCAAGAAATGGCTTATTTTAGTGTAAAAAAGTTTCTAATCATGTGAAAACCTTAATGGCACCTTCAAATATGTTCCGCAATACACGTAAGTACGAACCATACGAAACACAAAATATCCGATTTTAAAGTGTCTCCGATATAACGAATTGATACCCACAAAAGTATTTCAGATATGTTATTTGACTAACAAGAGCCCTAAACCCGACCCGCCTAACCTAGCTACAAAAACACCACACACATAATCCAGAGGCATTAAGTAAACAAAGCGATCCCCCTCCAGGCTAGAGTCTAGTTTACGTCCTTCATGCCCACTCCTTCTTACCCGTTTACGTCTTTCTTGCGCACTCCTTCTTGCCCGTTGACAAAACCATGCTAGCAGACAGCCGGCGCTCCGGCATTCGTAGACTAAGTAAGTTTTTCTTTTTACACTTTCTATCACTAACCATTCACGAGAACGAGGTATGTCTACGAGGTTAGGTTCCATTAGCACTCATTTCACCCCTAAATATGTGCTTCATCATCGAAAAATGTCCACGTTTTTCTCGATTTTCTCCTCCAGGAAACTTTTCCTCGCCTTGGGCTTTGTTGAATTCCTTATAAAACAACCTTTCCAGCGATATATGACACATATTCCTTAGGAAAAGGACGTAAACTAGACTCTTACCCCCCTCCAAGAAAACTTGTTTTTTAAAGACGTTTTTGTCTATTGCATTTTCTATTATATTGTCAATATATAAAAATTTCTGAAAATTAATTAATTTTTTGTTTTTCATGATATAAAATTTGAAGATGCTGTCATATACTGCCTAAAATTTTAATACTTTAGATGCATGTAGCGTTTAGGTAAATTTCAAGTATGGTAATCCTAATATTCCAAGATGTAATAATTAATACTATTTCCTTTGAAACTTCACGAGTTTTACAAAAACATGGGGAAATTTTAAACATTAGTAAACAATTTCATGCACAAACAGTAATTTATGATTACTTACAGTCTATATGTCTCATACGAAATAAAGTATATGGTTTAATAAAAGTTGCTGGACTGAAATAAAAATCTCTCTCATCCTTATTAACCCACATGAATTCAAACAATAGAGTGCATCACACAACTTTTACATTCAGCCTTCAGCATAAACAAATATCCCACTTCCTGTGTACTTGCAACCCACTTTCACTTCCGCGCCGCTACTTCTTCTTCTTTTCGTTTAAAAATGGCCTTTACGAAAATGGATTGAATCGGAAACCCAACAAAACCTCCAGTCCAAACTAATAATCATCTAAATATCTTGCTTATATAATAAGTAACTTCGAAATAGGTAAGTGAAACTAATGCTAAGGGAAGGGGGTTGAAGTGAAAATTGAAAAGTTATTGAAAATTGATCCTTAAGCTGGGGGCAAGTATTAGGAGAATTAGTGCTTTAATCACTAAAGACTTCCAGAAATTCCGCACCAATCAGTGTTGCCAAGTTGGCCCTTTTGGGGCCAGAACTGGCCCTTTTGAGTACGTACTCAACCCCAAAATTCAGCAAAAGCCCCAAGGGGCGTTTTAGCCCTACAGAGAGAAATCTTGCTACAAATCTAGCCCTTTCAGTAATGAAATGTTTTTTGGTATTTCAGTAAACTGCAAAGAAGAATTAACTTTACCGACCCTCCTCTGCACCTGCAAACTCGTCCTGCGACCCCTCCTGGGGAGCAGGTATCAAGTGCACATTGTCACTTTATCCCCTTGTTTCTGGTTTTGGTATGCTGTGTAGCCCGAGGCGTATTACGGATAGCGTCGATTCCAGAAAATGCGAATCTTTGTTCAGTTGCATTGCATCTGGTCCTTGAAAGTGCAGAAGTGCGGTGCGGAATCGACGAATCGTTCGTAACAGTGAGGCACGCCCAGAGACTAGTTCGTGCGTGCGGCCGTGTGTGTGTGTGTGAGTGTACGTGTTCATATATGTGAAGGAGGTATATGCCGAAAATGTGTAATCTACTGCACCACAATTTACGGGGGAAATAAATTATTTAAGTTAAGAAAATTTAATTTAGTTGATCGTATGCCCCTCATCTTGACAGTTGATTAGTTGTGGTTCTTGAGTTTCAGAAATTTTGCACCAAACACCCAAGAATTAAGAACCAGATTTTTTTTTTCAGTGCGCAGCCGCACCTTTGTAAATCTAGCCCCTTGGATGTGAATTTTAGCTCCATTTTGGGTGCGATTTAGCCCGTTTTTCTCTCGTGCTGTTGGCAACACTGGCACCAATCCGAGTCTTCAGATTTCCCGGGAGAAAATGGACAACAGGAGACCGGAAAGATTGAGGAGAGTTTGTTTTCTTGTTTTAGATTAGGTCACATTGAAAGGTAACTGAAACTACAAAACTTTTTGCATGTAGAGACATAAGTTCAAAGACTAAAATAATTTTTTTGGTATTAAATGTCTTGGTACTTACAAAAAATATATCTAACAAATGAATCGTCTTCGAACATTTATTTTACGCGTAATAATTTAATCGTTGTTATTGAAAATAAGGAGGTTGTTCCATGTTGTGTTACGTTGCGGATTGTTAACCGAAAAAAAATATGGAAAACCATATTTTTAACTTTAGTTTTAGTTAGGTCTCTGCTGTTGGCAGCTACGAGACCGTTTATGACTGCAGCTTCATACTCCGGGACCAGGTATTTTCACAATGATGTAGCATTGCATTTCTCTCTCATGGTCCTTTAGTACACCTAGCAGCAAATGTAATATGAGACTAATTGTCCAAAACAATTTTCTTCAGTCTGTTTTTCACAATGTGGTGGTGGTGAAATAAAAATGGGTCTCACTGCAGAACATGGGCTGATTTTAATGTGTCTCCGATATAAGAGACATTTACCCAGAATTATATTCCTTCGATCAACACAGGATGTAGAATAGAAAATAATGAAATTAGTAATGGTCTATTTTCCTACTATTATCTTTGTTGTTCTGTGTACTATCCGTAAATACCATATAGATTAAGGTACACACACAAGACATATATTGACCCAACTACCTATTGCTGAAAATGTCTGTACTATACTGCCACCTATTGTGCATCATATAAATTCGTCACATGTGTAAATACAATTACTAAACAAGTGAAATGTATACGTAGTGCATATTTCTTGCTGGACAATTTTTCATTCCAATATATTTCCATACACCCGTTTCACACCAAGTAGACATATGTCGACTAGCTATAGTCTAGGATACATGCTGATACTGCTATCTGCAACACATTTAACACATGCTACTGTTGTCCAATTTGGGTAATGATTATGCAGATTTAAATTAATTTTTAGATATTCCTCCTTGGAGTGTAAAATATGAATCCCCTGTCCAAAAATATTTTCTCAACTTCTTATTTATACATTTTTTGAAGCTGAAGAAATAATTCCCTTTCAAAATTGCATTAGATATAAAAATATGGTGTCAGATTCAATTTAAAAATAAATGTTGCATTACACTTATAGAAAAGTTTCATTTTTAGCACATCGGTTTGTATATGTTTCAGGATATCAGAACCAGGTTTAATTTTTTTTTCTGCACTTACTTCTGGCAAAAGCATGTAGCTGTTTGCGAAAACCTTAATGTCAGAGAAACTGTTAGAGCTAGACACCTGAAATAGAATTAATTTTATTAGTTATCTTAAACTAACCCTTAATCACTATGGACTGTCTCTTAAACCATGCTGAATTTGTTTTTATCGCACCCTTCTAAACACAAGTTGACCCTTCGCCTTACCTTTCAGTTGGGGTGCTGGCTACATACTGTCAATATCACGAGGTCTTGCCTTTGTTTTCTCAAATCTTATTGAATTTTATTTTCGGCCAGTGGACTGACAGATGTGCCACAGTAGCTATGTGTGTGTTTTTTGTTACATTATACTTCCAATGGCTCATCACTCATTTTCAAAAGATTTCATGTTGCTTGAACTCCTGCTCTTCTGAGGACTTAGAATTTGCAGTTTCAATTTAACTAAACAATTATAATTGGAATCTCTTTACAATACCTATTCTTCTATAACCAAGTCAAGTGAAGTTAAAAGCATCAGGAATTGAAAACTGTAAAAGTAGTTCACAGTTCAAATTGAAAGCATAGTACTTAAGAGTTAAAGATCCTAAACAGAACATACTTTGGTACTAGTTTACTATTGTTCGGACAGATTTCTTTATTTCTACAGAAGAAACTAGTTACCGTAATTAAGTTCCTGTAGTGTTGTCTAACATCAGGAAGGTGTTTTGTGTGATGTGGGAATGTATGATAGGGGAAATTCATGTTCATTGTTGAAAATTAGTTAGCCTTTGGCGCGTACACCTTCATACATCATCACGCGTCGCGTGATTGTGTTTTGTTCATGTTCATTGGGTATCCAGTGTTTCGAACTGTTTGTGTTTGCAACAAAAGTTAGAAACATGATGTGTCGTGGTTGCGTGGTGAAATTCGTACCAGGTGTGGAAGATCCAGTGGATTTTTTAATTTAATTGAACACGGGATTGTGAAGAAATTAAAGGAATGTCGAAAATGTAGCAGTGAATGTAAGCTACTCGTTAGAAGGAGTGGGCTGTGGGTATATGCGTAATATGACGTGTCGTGGATGCGTGGTGAAATTCAGGTAAGTTTTCCGTATCCTGGAAACAGATTTCTTCAAATTTAAAAGTTTGGGGCTCATTTGGGGGCAGGTGACTCCGGCCAATTTCTACGAGGGTCACTATTTATATTTTGAGCCTAACAATGAAAAAACAGGAATTTGGCATTGAAAACTGCTTTATTGTTTTTCGAAGTATTCTCCTTTATGGTCAGTACACTTTTGCATTTGTTCGTCAAAGCAGTTTTTTCAATCTTCTTGAGACACCTCCATAATATGGTTTTTGAATGCATCAACGGCGTCTTCCGCCAACGAAAATCGTTGTCCACGCAATTTATTCTTGACATTCGGGAACAAGAAGAAGTCTTTGGGTGCCAAATCAGGACTGTACGGCGAATGACCCATCAATTCGATTTTTTGACTGTTCATAAAGTCTGTTGTTAGACGAGATGTGTGACAGCTGGCATTGTCTTGATGAAGAATAACACCATTAAGCCTTGTTTCCATGATTATGAAAAACTAAATATGCTGACCAAGGCAGTAATTTATTTTATTAAAAACATAAACTAAAACGTAACATTTCAACCTTCTAGCAAGGTCTTCATCAGACTCTGTATCAAGTACAAAAGTAACAAGATATACAAAAAGGGCATTATATATACACAAACATTACTCCCTCCAGACTATTAGAAAGTTGTTAGGAACTTTCTAGCACTTGACTTTCACTTTCCAACTGTACTTTCACCTAAAAGGCTAAACATAATTACTTTCATATAGAATGTGAAGAGATATTCATATAGAATGTGAAGAGATATTCATATAGAATATCTCACGCTCTTTTTCCTTCATTTTTCTCCTTTCTCCTCTCCTCTTTCTCTCTTGTCCTTTCCACTCTTTCTAACACCTTCTTCCATTCTTTGTTTAACTTCAGTCCCACATTCCAGTTCATTATGTCTTCTTCACCTTTCTTCTCTATTTCCTTGGCTTCCTTCCATTTTCTCAATAGCATTCTCTTCTCCCTTCCTATCTGCTTAGCCTCATCCCACTCTATGTCATGTCCTGTTTCTCTCGTGTGTTTAAATATTGCATTTCTCTCTCTCTTAAGTCGTACTTCATCCCTATGTTGCGTGAACAACTTTTGTTGGATTGGGTTCATCTTGAAACACCCATACAGTCGACTGCTGTTTACGTTCTGGCTCATATGCATATATCCAGGATTCGTCACCTGTTACAATCTTATATACGTCTTTTGAAGCACCACGATTGTATTTATTGAGCATTTGTTTGCATCAAATGACGCAAGCGTCTTTTTGAGTTTTTGTCAAATTGTGTGGGATCCAACGAGAACATACCTTTCTCACAGCTAAATGATCATGTAATATTTTATATATACTGGTGGAACTAATGCCTATGGTTGCCTCAATCTCACAGTATGTTACATGATGATCTTGCAGTATTAGGTTTTGCACAGCATCAATGTTTTCTTGAACAACAACTGATTTTGGACGACCTTCGCGAATCTCGTCGGTGAGCGAATGGCGGCCACGATTAAATTCGTTATACCAGCGTTTCACAGTGGCAAAGGATGGGGCTTCATCGCCAAATGTGGAAGTAAGTTGATCGATGCACTCTTGTCTTGATAATCCACGTCGAAAATCGTAAAAAATCCTCGCACGAAAATGTTCACGAGTTAATTCCATTTTATTGTTGTCGTGCAATCTCCGAGGCAACATAAACAACACAAATGAAGCTATTGACAAAACATTTGAAGTACGTTATGGTCAATAATGCCAGACGATTCCGTGCAAACGTCAAATCGCGCCTAACTTCAATCAGTGTTGCCATGGCTCAAAATATAAATAGTGACCATCGTAACATGCCTTTAACAGGGACTCTATAGAGAAAGCTTTTGAGCCGGAGAGGAGCGGAGGCGGGACCGCGTCAGCGGTTGGGGGTGGTTGGTCAATTACCCCAGGGGCGGTGCCCGGAATCGGTGGGAAATTTGGACTCAAAAATTTCAAACTAAAATAGTTTTTTAGTTTAAATTCCCCACTGATTCCGGGATAAATAGCCCCAAAAACCATTCACGGAAAGCGCCACGAAACATTTCAATTTTCTTCGTAAAACAATGCGAAAAAGTTTTAAAAAAAATTTGATCAGATGAGCGTTGTTCACGGGTATTTCTTGGGTTCCGAAGGTTGAAACACTGCATAACGAATGAAAATCGACAAAACACAAGCACGACACGCGATTGTGTAGGAAGGTGTATTCACCATATTGTGTCTCAGCCAAGCGAAAAGACTACGAGAAAGGAGTACTCGTAATGTGAAAAATTGTAATTGCTTTGATCAAAAAAATATCAATACACCTTAAGGAATGTTCCGCGAAGCACATAGGTAAGTATGAATGTCAAAAATTGACGAAATGAAGAAGTTATAGGTGTCCGAAGGATAGTAAATTATTACCCTTCTTCTTATAAATCTGGGAAGTAAATCACTTTTTTAAAATAAAATAAATACGGAAGCTGTTGCGCGCTTGCTTCATCGACACACTATGATGTCGACAAACAGCCGCAAGTTCGTCACTTGCGGATAGCGCAAACACCGACGCAGCGGTCTACACTTTAATGGATCACATTGTATAATTTTGCATTTTGATAATATACACGATAATTAATGGAGTGACTTACGGAATATAATCAGTAAAAACTTATGGAGCTAAAATTTAAATATGTAAGTAGAAATTTTTTTCATATATCGATAATTGTTTAAGAACATTTTTTTTTTTTTTAGGTATCTTTGAAACGCAAAGGACTGTCAGGCAACAAAAATGAATTCCAAGCGGAAACAGTTTCCTCCTAAAGGCACTCCACCTGCATCTGCTAAGAAAGTTCGGTAAGTGTACAAGGTGATTTTCAGTCTGGATGTATAGGGTGTCCGAAAAGTCACCGTACCCCTAGACTATATTATACAAGGTATGTACTGAAAGTAATGAGCCAAGTGTTATTAAGTTAGAAACCAATATTTTTATTCTACCTATAGTAATACATAATTTGGACCTTGCTCTTACTTTTCGACATAAAATCCTGATCAGGAATCATTGTGCCACTGTTACGGAGCTGGAAAATGCCCCTCTTGCAGAAGTCCATTTTGGCACGACGTGACCAACAGAAAGCCTCATCAGTCACCTTGGCACCCATCTTGCAATACCTAAGAGTCTTTTCTTGTGTCCTGTATAAGCACTGTGTCCAATGTTCAGATAATGTGCAATTTCTCGTACAGTTATCATCCTGTCACTTATGATAATGATAAGCTTGTCAATCCGGTCCATGTTCTTGTGCATGGAAGCTGGTTTCGGTCTGTCACTACGGGGCTTCTCAACAATGTCTGTGCTACCATCTCTAAAATGTTTCACTGTAGCCTCTACTGTAACCCATGAAGGCATCTCCACAGAAGTTCAGTAAACGCTGATGAATTTCTGCAACGTTTTCACCAACAAGAAATTCTACGTCTGTCTATAAATACCATTTTTCTCTTACTGACAGCAAAAGTGTGCATGCAACTGCATGTGGTTCATGCAGTGGACAACAGATGGCTGTACCTCCCATATGTGTGGTTTCAACTGAAATAGCGAAGGCCTGAGAGTAATGGAACAAGGCTCAAGACTTTCAGTGCGTGCCTTGTATATATTACTCCTAGATATGTATGACGTATTTATTTACATTATAACATACTTGGATCTACTTTACGTTACAGTACAACATTTGCCCCATGCATTGTCCATCCTGCACCCACACACACACGTCACTAGCCGCTCATCAACATTGTAACTGTGCCTGCTTACATCATGGCACAACTGACATAGGGATTTGAAGGAGCATTCCACGTGACCTTCAGAGTGGGAATGCCAACCACGAAAATAAAATCATTCCCAATCAACGGACAATTTTCAACACTTGTCACAAGAGAATACATGCAAAGTAGGAGTATGGGGATTTCTCGAAAACTGTATTGTGAAATTTGTAGTTTTTCTTGATTGTTTCATTTCTGCCTTGCTAGTTTCTGATGCTGAGGTTTCGTAGCTACTAGATTAAATCTACAAAGGTACAAACCAGTGGTATTTACTAGGTTCAAAACCTGGGCTGTCTCACCATATCATAGTGTTCGAATTATGACGGTATCATAATGAGTACCATCATAATGTGAAAAATAAAATAATTTTATTACTTGAAATTTACGATTTGAGGTCGTATTTGGTAGTTTATATTTGTAGAAAATTAATTTGCATCACTTTGGCTTTGTTTTAATTGAAGTACGTGTATAAACTTCAAACATTTAAAATATTTTTATATATATCAGCGATGTAATTTGGTTTGTGATGTATCAAGAATATGCTTACCGTAAATTGCCAATTTATGCAAAATCGCACATATGTTTGGCTTCAACAGCTTTTACTTGCTCATTCATAAGTATATGGGTACGAACATGTATTTATTATGTATTACTAACACGTACAATCCATTTGAAATAAGTTTTGGCAGAATTTCGACGATAAAGTTACGATTTGTTAAAATGAGCGCCTTGAAGAGTAATCCTAAAGTTGTGAAGTAATCCTAAAATTGTGAAACATAGCCAACTCACATAAAGGGAAAAATCTAAGTTGTGCGTAAATAACCTTTTTCCCACCAAAATTGTAAAACTTAAAATTACTGAAAAAGGTAAAAAGAAAATACATAAACATGTGATAGAATATTGTAATATCTATTTTATTGTATATAATTTATTTTACATGCGTTTTCATGCATAATATCTGTACAATTCAATAATTGTCATTTGAAAAGTATTCGCAAGTTTGTATTCTGTGCTCAAAGTGGTAACAGTGTGAGTTTGGAGACACTGCTTCATCTTTATGATCACGGACGACTAGAATGGAGTCACTAAATATTTTGGAGACCTAAATTGGAAATATTTTATATAAAACAACAAGATTTCTCCAGGAAACGTG
This sequence comes from Lepisma saccharinum, assembly GCF_977018435.1. NCBI lineage: Eukaryota > Metazoa > Arthropoda > Insecta > Zygentoma > Lepismatidae > Lepisma > Lepisma saccharinum. The sequence goes on along the minus strand of NC_139241.1, from coordinate 3,156,013 downwards.
ACAAAAATGTTACAAAAAGAGCAGTAACGATTTTTCGATCTTCAGAAAGGCCGTGAAGAACCTAAAAAGTGAATAGGACATTAAAAAGTGACCGGTCCATAGGACGTAAAAATGGCAGCCATCTTCTCTTGGTGTTGAATTTTCAGATAAGTATCTTACATGCATGTAGCCACGTAAATGAAAGGCCTAATTTTATAATATGAAAGAATTGACTACTTTGAATGTGGAAAGTCTATAGAACACACAAAAACATATAATTTGTCTTGGATAGTTCTTCGTTATAATCGAGCGTTTAGTGCAAATCGTCTCGTAAAAATCCTGGAAACTTAGAACAATTTTCCATATGCTTATAAGTTGACTTGAGATCGTGACTAATATGTAAAAGAAGTTGAAATATAAAATGTGATATCAAAATGTAAAATCTTAGTTGATTATATGAATGTATGCTTTATACGGTATATGAACGAATACTTCGTACTTGTGAAATTTATTTATAATACACTGTTCATTAATATTTAACATGTGGTAATTTTCTTTATTTCTGCGAAAGTTAACACAGTTATTTGTAAGGTTAAGTTGATATATAAAAATTTGGATTGAACTTTTGGGCAACTTATGATTTGAAATATTAAAACAATTTTCTTTAATTCCTTTTAAAAATATATATGACCGTGTCATTCAGTAAGCCGAGGAAGAGCGTCATAGAATGTACAAAAATTTGCTGGTGGGAGAGGCGTAGATTTTTGTTCTTTTGTGTGTGTGTGTGTTTTGAAGTAATGTGATATTGTTATTTTCCTGTAGTTTATGGTTATTACAAGCATAAGAAAACAGTTTTTCGTTGTGACATTTCAGGAGAACACACGCTCCCTTCATCAGACATTTATTTTCATTTTGACTAAAGATTTAGTCAAAGTTCCTGTAGGTGAACAAAGCTTATTCACATACGTAAACCGAGTAAATAGTTTGTTAATTATGTCACTCATTTCAGTTCACTACACAACATAGCGCATAAAGTCCCCATCTTTAGTCAAAATGAAAATAAATGTCTGATTAAAGGAGTGTGTGTTCTCCTGAAATGTCACAATGAAAAATTGTTTTCTTATGCTTGTAATAACCATAAACTACAGGAAAATAATTCTACAGTGCAAGCAATGCGTACATACAAGAAAAACTATGTGATATTGTGATTTAAAATATACAAGTTTGGGACCTCCTCTTTGGCATGTTTGTAATGTTGTCGTCTTTATACTAAGGGTTATGTTCGATACCTAGCAGAGGAACATAGTGGTTTGGTTCCCACGTCCAAACCAAATTAGCCTATCTGTGCAAAAATCAACAATTTGAAGGTTCTTCACATACATAAGCCAAGTAAATAGTTTGTTAATTATGTCACTCATTTCAGTTCACTACACAACATAGCGCACGTTTGTTAATTATGTCACTCATTTCAGTTCACTACACAACATAGCGCACATCATTCACAAAGATACAATTCACTCATCCATTCACTCAAGTACTTTACACAGAGGATTTTTCTCTAAATACATTTCGTGCACCAAGGAACCTTGAACATCCCTCGATGCAATCTTGACTAGAACTGGTCTGTTATTTCAGTTATTTTTAGATTCACTCATACACCATTGCTGGTCAGCCAACAGATTTCTCCTCACCATTGTATCACACCCACTCTGGTTGTTCAACAACTCTTTTCCAGCAGCAGCATGGAATAGCCTCTGCCAGTGCTACCGCAACGGAATCTGTTGCCTTTGAAACACAGTAGGTAAAACGGCTATAGCAAATAATCATGCGAGGCCAGGCTGGCTCGGTAGCTCAGTGGTTAGAGCAATTGCACAGTATGCCAGAGACCCGGGTTCGAGTCCTGGTTGAGCCTGCATTTTTTGCTGAAAATTTCGGCGTAGTACATCTTTGTGTGCCTAATCTACAATGAGATAATGGATGATTTGAAATCTGGATATCCATTATTCGGAATTTGTGGCCATCCCTAGTAGATTCATATTGCTCTCTGTTCAAATTGTATTGATTTTCGAAACCATACAATTTGAACCAACAACACTGAAGAAACCAGCCTCCAGGTCCGTGCACTTCATTCGAGAAGAACATTCGTCACGAAACAACTGAATTAAGGAATGCCGCAATGAACGTCAAAATCTTCACAACTGGGCTTACGGAATGACCAACAGCCATGACTTGTTTAATGTGCCCAATAATGTATAGTTGGTTGTCACACGATTGGAAAGATAGGTAAAAAGAAAATAGAAAGCAAAGTGCTCTCTATGTCATGAAGGCATATAGGGGGTGTGGAGATAGGGCCCCACACTTTCTTTGATCACGGCCGAAGGTGAGGGTGATGTGATCAGCACCATGTCTCTGGCTGCCTTTCCTCCCTCCAGAGTTTCCTCCTTCAGAATGGAATGGAAATTTACTTTATTTTAAAGTTGCCTGGAAAAATCAGGGAGTTTGTTCACAAAAAAATATTGGGAGTTGTAGGATAGAATGACACAAACGTAAATCACTGTGTGGTCCACCATAAAGGTTAAAGTGTACTAAGCAATAGATTTTCTTCCGAGTTCCTTTTACTTCTTGCAAGCAAAATATCTGCAAGATTTTAATTTGTGAACTGTAACCTTTGTCCTTAATTATATGCAAAGAGGTGTCATTTTATTCTTGAATTAGTTTTGTTTGTGGTATCAGAAAGTAATAATAATAATTAGATCATTTTTTTTTTTTTGACCAAATCCAATAAACTACTGATATTGATAATTAATATTTTGCCGATCCAGTATAAAATTGCATATGTCCCATGAAGTACCTCCTAAGTTAATGTATGTAACCAGATGACTGCTGTGAAAAATAAACAGATATACAGTTCCAAAGTTTTACAGAAGCAAGATGTTTTAATAACATGGCTGAAATACTTACATTGTTGGTAGTGTGTGTCCTGAACTTTACACATATCAATGCAATAGTTCAGTTCTCGTCTCCCAGGACTTTTCCCCTTCCACAGACAACCACTTTCCTCAAATTTCTTGCTTCAATTGTAGATGGACTGCCTTGTGGGTGGTTGTTTGTCATACCATCTTCTAAAATGATGCTGTACGGCAGTAATTTTGAAAATTCAAGCACACACAAAGCCTTTTCTACCTGGCTAGCCACCATATTGTTCGACTGACGTCAAAGGTGCTGACTTGATGATGCTATCACGAAAAGGCAGAGGTCGTAAATTTGAAGACTTTCTCTATAAAACAGTACTAAATGCTTCCTGATAAAACAAACAGTTTTCAATTTATAAACCATTTAATCTGTCTTAGTCTTACCCTGTGTATTTAAACATTTACCTTAGAAAGGTATGACATGAAAATAAAATGTCAGACTTTTCACTATTCATAAATATATCCTATTGGTAAAATTACGAATTTTACGGGTACTGTTCCAGTAATAGTATTAATAATACAGAAGGTGGTGATGGTATGGCTATGAGGAGAAATAGGACAGGTTATTGTAAAATGAATTTAAAATAATAGTGAACTGTGTATCAAGGATTCTGGAAAATGTATGGGAAATGCATTTGAAGTTTTGTGGTTGCTCTTCTATTGTTTTTATTTAAAAAAGCAGCAGTGGCAGTGTTTTCTCTGTAGCTCTTGTTATTTATTTATTAAACAAATGGTGCCACAGAACATTGTTCTATTGAGGCATACATGCATTTTTTGCATTACATACATTGTTTTACTAATTAATATACAGATGAACCCCTCACTCCTTTCTCCACTAAGCCAGTAGTGTTCTTTTGAATGAATGCAGTGACATCCTGTTTATATCAAGCCCTGAATCATTTGCCACTACTTCATTATAATTTTTGGCCATTTTTCACATCGGAGATAGCTGTACATAATACTATGTTCACGATTTTGGCACATGAAACAACCCAGGTTTCGGTCTGGTTCTCATTTGAGGCACACGATATTGCAATATAGCTACTAACCCCATAGAGAGTATTCTCTTATTACAATTTCATATAGCATGCTCATCAAATTTAGATTAAACCTTACTTCCATTTTTGTGATGTTAAAATGCGATATAAGCTCAGAGTACAGAGTGAATTTAGGATACACTTTGTCCTTAAGATACCTCAAGAATTGGACTAAATCATCTCTACTTCACTCGTATGTTTTTGTCCAAGGATATGCCATATTACCGATGCATATTCCATCAGTGAGTGCACTAAAGAGACAGCCCAAGTTTTATTATTGATCTACTTGCCAGATCTTCCCCACATCTTTTTATGAAGCCTAGTTTCTTGTATGCTTGGTTAATACGTTGTCTGCCATGTAGGTCATAATGACCGAAACTGGGGCACACCAATCATGCCATGTTGATCATTACAACCGAAACATGCAGGGTGGCTACTCACCGAGAATTATACATGAATTCTGCATGAATTTTTCTCCGTAGACATGAAATATTTCAACTTTTGTTAATCCAAATCTTATTGAATTTATACAGGTGATTTTAAATGCCCTGAGACAAGTTTTTCACAGTTTAGCGCTCATTTTTATCGAGGAACGAAAAGAAAGCTGCTTGGAAAATAAAACAATTCTCTATATCCATTTACTTTGTTTGTGTCCTTTCCAGAACAATCTATCGGACAGACAGGCGATTATTGCAAGGTATCTTGAAATTGATTAGCTAAATTTGAGTTTGACAATTAACAATTTTTCATAGATCCCGTAACTGTGACTTGTGGTTGTATTTCAAGTCTGATTATGTGAAATGGTAAATGAAAACTTAGCACGTTAAGTTAAATATTTTATATATACCATTTAATTGAATTAGAATTTTTATATATGTTGGAATCACATAGACCCTTTGTATTGTTAATATATTTAATAACACCGAAATCTTATTTTATTTACAGCTTTTGAACCCGAAATTCACTCTGCTTTTGTACTGAAATTTTGCATTTTTATTCACCAAAAATATGTGCCTCTATGTATTACCGCCTCTCAACACCCACTTGTGTGTGTATGTGTGTGGGTGTTGAGAGGCGGTAATACATAGAGGCACATATTTTTGGTGAATAAAAATGCAAAATTTCAGTACAAAAGCAGAGTGAATTTCGGGTTCAAAAGCTGTAAATAAAATAAGATTTCGGTGTTATAGCAGTGAAAAAATCTGATCAAAAACTATATAAAATGACATTTTGTGTTAACGATATGATGGATATGTTCTTGACATATTATTCCACTTTGTCCTGCCTATAGTTTATTACAGGGTTCCCTCATTATGCAATTTTTCAACACCGCATCTCCTGAAGCTTTCCTGGCGGCGAATGAAGAAGTTCTCTTGGGATATCAGCCAGGTGATTTCCAGATAGGCTTCTGAGCTTTTGAGAGCTAACGTCACTCTTCATCTTCAGGGATTGAAGTGCAGAGAAAGGTTAGGGTATGGTTATATGTGTTTGATGTGGGAGGGGTACGGAGCAGGTGGCGGGCCAATCAGGTGCAGTCTCTACGATGTCCACACTCCCAGTCATGGCATCAAGAATTTTCACCCAGAAAAATTTGGGTTAGTAGAACATTCCATCCAAGAGGGCCATAGAATCGCCTTTACAACCACCAAGATCATAAATAAGTTGTCCAATTACTGGAACCGTCTCGTCAAAGAAGCAATAGCCATCCATGGGGAATGGAAAACCTGAACAAGGACTCTGGACTAGAACTGGACCCAGCATGGTTAGCGATAGTCGACTGGGAACCCGGACATCATGGAGATGGCACCTGATTGGCCCGCCACCAGCTCCGTACCCCTCCCACATGAAACACATATAACCATACCCTAACTATTCTCTGCACTTCAATCCCTGAAGATGATATTGACTTTAGCTCTGTAAAGTTCGGAAGCCTATCCGGAAATCACCTAGCTGATATCTCGAGAGAACTTCATCTCCTGACCTATCTACACTTACAGACTCCCTATCATCACCGTTTACTGAATGACTTCAATACAAAATTGTCAATGGCAAAATCCGTTGCAACACACTCATCCAGGAATTCCACTTTCGAGTGTCCATGCGCACAACACGTAATACAAATCTATTTTACGCCCGACCCTGTGGCCGAGTGGTTAGCACATCGCGCTGCGACGCCAAGGGTCCCGGGTTCGAATCCCGGTCGGGCTTGGTTGTTTGTGAATGTCCATTCATCAATTTCATCATTTCATCACTCATCCCCATCTTCGCAAATTAGCCAAGAGGCACAAAACGCGAAGTAAAATAAACTAAATAAAAAAATAAAAAAAATCTATTTTACACAGAAGAGCTGGAAATTCAAAAAAGATCGCTCTTCCACAGACTTCCCACTCAATACAATGAACTTTCTTCAAGTGCTGATGTATTTTCCACAAAGTAAGTCTTTCGGTCTACCATCAGAACATATGTTGCTAAATATTACTTAATTGTGCCATCTTGACTTATTTATGTTAATCCTTTGTGCTGTTTTGTTATTATTATTTTTTGTTCTTTTCATTGTTGATGATTTTAGTGTAAAATGGCTATCTGCTGTATCTGAAATTTTTTTAATAAATAAATAAATATTTTGCTTGCAGAGTGGACGATGAAGATGAAGAGTTCCAAGGAACCTTCGAGGAGCAGCTGGCCCTCATGGACCAGATCGAAGCAGAAGCCATGGAAGTGGATTCTCAGGAATTCCTTGGTCAGGTATGGCACTCAGAACTTTCACTAAACAATATTTTGCTTTAATATGCCTATATTTATAATCAGAATTTACTAATAGTTTTTTTTATGTATCATTACAAATCAAGACCGACCCAGCCAGAGGCAGGAAACTGCTAAGGATTGTGATGATGATGATGACAAATCAAGAAAACATGGTCTGGTAACTTCACTTTCCATGTTGAGGAAGACACGTGTGATAAGTTTGCAACCTTTTTTCAGCTGCTTCAGGGTGTCTTAAGTGTCTTGAAAACCATGGAAATCTCGGTATTTACTTATATGGAAATGTCTGGGAAATTTACTTTCCTAGAAAAATTATGAGAGCATGTCTGGGAAATTTACTTTCCTAGGAAAATCATGAGAACATCTTAGATACTTGTTCCAGAAATGTCTGGGAAATTTACTTCTTATCTAAATGTCTGAGAAATTTACTTTTTTGGAAAAGTCATGGGAATGTTGGTGAAAAGTCAATTTTTCTGGAAAAGTCAGGGAAATTTGCTTTCATGGGAAAATTTTGGAATTGTCTGGGAAATTTACTTTTATGGGAAAGTCTGGAAATGTCTAGGAAATCTATTTTTATGGAAAAGTCGTGGGAATCTCAGGCAAATTAACTCTTGCTGTGGAAAATTTGTTTTTGTAGTAGGATCTTCGAACCAAAGAAAACTAGGACAAGCAAGATTTAAAATTTGTTGTAGAAACTCGATGTTGCAGTTGATATATTGACCAGTAGTTAGTGTAGAAATTACGAGCTTAGTTGAGAACTTTTCTTCCGCTACATTCTTTAGGATGGAAACTGTGCAAGTAGCAACCGCAACAAAAACAGTTGGTAGATAAAATAATTGACCAACAACACTGTACAACATCGATGAAGAGAAGAGGGGAGAAGGTAAGCAACAGATACAAGTATGTGATTAAGGGCCCCAGGTTCGAATCCTAGCCTGAGAGTGGGTGTTGTTTGCGAGTGTCCATTTATCAATTTCATTCTCATTGTCACGATTAGCCAAAAGTGGCAGAAAAGCAATGCTAAGCAACAAGAATCGAATCAAATCAAAGTTGCTCATTCTTAAGCCTGGTTTACATTGTTCGAGTAGACGGGAGCGTAGCTGGTGTGAGTAGGGTAAAACGAGCTACTCACCTTGTGTAAACAACTGGGGAGAGTGCTGGAGCCGGATTTTTTGTCTATTATAGGAACAAAGAAAAGAAAGTACGGGTGTATGAGGCCACAAGTGCAGGATATGGGACTTTATGTATCTCGCGGAGGAGCAGTAAAATTGAAAATAAATAATTGTACATTTTGCATACAACCAAGAACGATTTGAAATAGAAAAATTAAGGAAGTTAGTTTTCTTTCTACAAATGTCCTCTAGCATTATTGTATTCATTTTTTGTAAAGAAAAAGTGTGTAAACCGTTTCAGAGCTTTTTTAAAAAATCGCCAACAATGTCGGTGGGTTCATTCTGTTAGAAGAGCGCCAAACAGCTGCACCCACTATCCCACTTTGCTAGAGTCGAGTATTTATTTATTTATTTACCAAAGAATCCCAAATACAGCTTTGGCCATTTTACATTGGAATGTAATAACAATGGAAGTAACAAAATATAACAATGGAAGTAACAATAAAGAATAATAACAAACTAAAATGCATACATATGAGATAAAAGTGGATTATATGTTGTTACACAGTAGCTTTCTAAAACGTGACTGGTTTTCAAAAATATCAACTTGGTTTGATAGAGTGTTGTATTGGCCATATAGTCTGTGGAAGAGAGAACGCTGCATTAGGCTTAATCTGGGGTTCTTATATGTGAAAACTGAGTGCTTCTTCTGGTGCGGGACGGTACTCGAAAGTGAATTTCTTGAAGGCGGCGATCATGTCTTATGTTCCCATTGGCTATTTTATGGAGGAAAATATGGTCTGCAAGTATGTGTGTAACATGAGGGGTATGGATGTTAAGCATTTTCAGAAGAATGGACTTTTGTAAATGTTTTGTGGATGGAATTCGGTGGCGAACAATGGTCAGGAAGAAATTTAGAACAGAATTTAGACTACCTAATTTTGAGGGGCATGCCATAGACCAGATCGGAGAACAGTATTCAAGTTTTGGTGAAACGAAAGATTTGTAAAAAGTGCCGAGAGCAGACAGGTTGTTCATTTCAGTAAAATGATAGAGGAGACCCAGCATACGGATGGAACCCTTAGTGACTGCAGAGATGTGGTCAGAAAAGGAGAGTTTCTCATCAGATATGACACCTCTAAGTCCTTCTGTGCGGCAACCCTTTGAACGCAATTGTTTTCTATGGAATATTGCGTATTAAATGTATTTTTCTTTAAGGAGAAGGTCTTGGTGGTACATTTCTGAGGATTAAGTTTCAGGTTCCATATGTCACACCACTTTATTAGGGGATCTATGTTCTTTTTCAACAGTGCCATGTCATTTAAATTTGATATTATTTTGCAATCATCTGCTAACAATAGAAGGTTTTACATGAGTCCGAAAGATATTCTGGAAGATCATCAAGGTAGAGGATGAAGAGAAGAGGTCCAAGAACGTTGCCTTGGGGTACACCAGAAGATACACCTCGATAACAAGAAGAGGTTCCGGAAAGTACAACCTTTTGTTGTCTGTTTCGGAGGTAGTGTTTGAGCAGAGAGAGAAATTTCCCATGAATATTAAAACGATGACATAATTTATGTAGGAGGTAGTTGTGGTTTATAGAGTCTAAGGCTTTGGAGAAATCAAGATATATATTACATCCACTTGAGAGTTTTCAGATATACAGTGTCATATAATACGATGCTGAAGTTCGTTAAGCAAGAGTTGCCTGGTAAGAAGCCGTGCTGTGCTGTATTTATGTATGGAGAGGTGAATTTGTAATGTTGGTCCTTTATTATTTTTTCACAGGCGATAGAAAGTGGTGATAACAGGAAAATGGGTTTATAAGAAGCAACAGCATCCTTGTCCCCAGATTTATATAACGGTACCACATTAACCTTTTTCCATGAATCCGGGAATGTTGCCTCATCGAAGCATCTGTTTAATAAAAAAGAGAAGGGAATAGCGAGAGAAGAAGCAGTGTTTAGGGGGAAAATAGAAGGGATTTCGTCAGGACCATTTGCGCGATTTTCAGGCAACGAAGATAGGATGCTTTGAACTTCTCCCGGAGACGTGGAGAGAGATGTCCGAGAGTGACAGCAAACTGGAGTGAGATTAGGAAGAGAAGAAGCTGGTGTATTCGACACTATATTTGTAGAGAAAAAGGAGTTAAAGAGATCAGCTCTGTCAGGGCCCTGTGCGTGTGCTGAGCCATGCTTTACTTCGAAAGGTATTCGGTTGGGAATTTTGCCTCCTTGAGTTGATGAGTGACCAAAAATGTTTGTGATTTGATTTGATGTTGTTTGTGATAGCGCCAATGTATTCACTGTATTTAATTTTCTGCAGTTTTTTACAGTGGCATCTTAAATCGGTGAAGGTTTTTCGAGTGTTCTCGTTAGGAAATTGTTTCCAGAGATCCCAGGCCTTTTTCTGGTTTCCCATTGCAAATAAGAGTTCAGAGTCTAACCAAGAAGGAAACTTGCATGGTTTAGATTTCTTAAGTGGTGCGTAATCTTTTATAGCTGCGTGAATTACATCTGTCAGCATGTCACACGCTTCCTCCAAAATTCCACTTTCCACAATCGTCCACGGGATGGAATCCAGCGTCGAACGGATATTGCCCCCAGGGCACTTTGTGCCAAACGAGGTGTTTGCTTCCCGGAGTGGGAGGTCGTTGACTCCTCAGGTGGTCTGGGAGCCAGAATGCAGCATCCAGCGATTCGTGATCCGAAGGGGTGACATGCGCTGAAGGGAGGGAGGAAACAATGTAGTCAAGGTTGCTGTTTTTCCGAGTATTGTGCAAGTTGTGCTGGCGAAGTCCGAGGCCATGAAATAGTTGTCCTGGTTGTCTATTGCAATGCCGTGCGTGGAGTCTGTCCATGTGATAGAGAGGTTAAAGTCTCCGAAGAGAATTACGTCACCCGTAGAGGATGCTGACAGCACAGAATCGTTGCAAGCCTCTAGAACTGCCAGAGGGTAAGTTTTGTGCGGTCTATAAAAGCAGCCAATGAATAATTTGCTTTTTTTGGCGAGAAACACCTCCACCCATAGAATTTCACAATCACGCTCTAGGTCACTTCGCACCACACTTTTCCATCTGCTATTCACGCAAAGCATCACTCCCCCGCCCCTTGATCCTCAATCCTTACTGTATTTGTTGAAGTTTTGTGTTCGCAATCAAGAACGCTGTCGTTAAGCCACGTCTCGGTAACAATGCAATCTTGTTTCATAAAATCTGCAATCTCCATAGTGCAGTCAGTAAGTTTATTTTCAATGCTCTGCTCATTTTGATAGCGTTGAATCGGTTTCCAATCGGCAGGGGGCCTGGGTTCAACTTAATGTCCCCACACAACAACACAAGGAAGAGAAAGTTCCAGAGCCGGTGAGACGAGGGTACCTTGGCTGCTGTCCGTACAACGTGTCTCCCTCAGCGAGGCAGAGAAGAACACCGGTAAGATGCCTGCCGCTGGAAAAACAAAACATCTCTCACTGCATTTCCATTCACTAAGGCTATTGTTTTTGCCATGGACACTGTTCAGAAGCCTGACACTCGTGCACAGGAAAAGAACAGAGAAATAAACAATGATCGCCGAAAAGCCAAACCTTTTCGGAGCGCGATCTGACAGCTTTCTACTCCTGGCAGCCATTGTGGGTTCAATGTGGAAAGAAATTGTTGGTAGAATGTGTGTAAACAGCTACTCGCCATAGAAGGGTCGAGTCAAGCAGACAGGCCAGTAACTCTCCCACTCACTCAACCAATGTAAACCAGCCTTTAGAGGTGCCATACAGGAGTGCATAGCCTCCACATACCCATTGCAAAGTAACAAACTTAAGTATGATAAATTAGTGTCATGTGTACCTTCATTTCATCGCTTAGTTTTCGCATGTTGATAATTTGATTCTGTAGGCCATATTTTTTTTTTTTTTGTACAGGGACCAGAAACGCAGCAGACAAGCGTGAAATGGAGTCGGCCTCCACCCCCACCATTGAATCCAGACAAAGACAGTCTTATTTTTCAGCAGTTGGATATAGATCACTACACAGGTAAGTCAGAGTTTAACTTCGTCACTTCGTATCATCGTCATAGAATTTTAATGTAATATGCCGTAATTCTAATGTATTATGCTGTCCTTTGTGATCTGTTTGTATTTGTTTATACACTCGTAGCCTGGTCCAAAATTTGCAAAAATTTCCTTTAAATGATCAGACACTTTGAGGGTCATAGAGCAGGTTTGGCAGGTATGCCAACAGTCTAAACGCACGGCCATGAAATTAGGCAGGTGGCAGAAGGTCGCACTGCTGCCATGTCGTAGCATAACCTCGTGTGTTCGGAGGTTTTAAGAGAATGAAAGATCGTTGTAGAGTTGGTCTTTGTAATCCATGTGATACAAACTGACAGTATTAGCTTGACAGGTCAGGGATTGCACAAAAGTGTCCTGGAGAGAGGTCGGTCTGACGCTCGAACTAGGCAATGCAGCCCGGTTGACGTTGCCACACAGTGTGCGGGAACCAGCAACTTTTGTCCCACTCTATCTTTGCTTTTCCCACATGTGGCACCAGCAGAATTCTGCCCAGCCACCTATTTTCATGGCTGTGCATTTAGGTATGTTATACCTTAAGAGAAAAATAAAAACGTGTGGAGCATGGCTGGAAAATGTCGCTCTGATCCCAAATTTCATGTGGGGTGTTTTTAGGTCCATTGGCATCCAAATGGGGAGTAAAGTGGAACCACAAGCAAAAAAGCCTGCACAGACCCGCTACTCCTGTGCACAGTACTCCAGTGTGGAGGGAAGGGGCAGAGTGGAGCATGCTTTCTTATGGCCCGAGCTGAACCGAGGAAGGGAAAGCTGCACTGAGACTTTTCGTCGACGGTTCTTTGTTTGTGGTCGCTCTATAACTTGCTAAATTCTCACGTTTTTGGGAATTTTGGAACAGGGTAATAAACTACCAAAAAGTAATACATACAAAAATGACGTGAAAGGGGAGGAGAAAGCTGAAGGCTTTATAACGAAGAATGTAACGACTGTAATGACACAAAATTTACATAAAATAATTTGAGAGGTCAGACAGCCGTTACAGCACCCACCTGAAATGTTTGTCCAGGGTCCGTTCTCTGCCAAAACCTGATGGTGCTACCTCTCGCTCTCAGAAGTCACCCTCTGAGGCATGCTTTCCACTAGGATGTGGACAGGGTTTGATACACCTTGTTTATTTTGGCCATATGTAATATTTTATGTTTCCTCTTAATTTCACAGAAATCTGTTTGATTTATTTGTTAGTTTCAATGCTGTTGTTTGTGTTGATTTAAATTTGTAATTCTTGCTGTATATTTGCTACACGCAATATCGGAAGCGGAAGTCATTTCCGGTTTATAAACATTTGTAGAACTGTCCAATCTTTTATTGATTCCGTTGCCAGGACAACAGTGCGTGAAAAGGAAAAAGTAAGTTGAGTTGCGCGAGATGATGTTAATTTTGCGAAAATTTGTTGTTATTTTGCAGTGATTGCTTAAAGGTAAAATGTGTTATTACATTTGTAAAATGGCAAGAAGCTATTTATTTTTCAAATCGTTATGTCCTGAGAATGCTCATTGTAGCATAACATTAAGGAGAGTCTACTAACTCCGCCGCACAGGGAGATTGGGTAGCTACCGTGACGTAGTGATCCAGTGGCAAACACCAGAGAGGAACGTCACGGGTTGGCACGTTTAAAACAACTTGTTTTAAATATTTAGTTGATTGAATTGTTGTTTTAAGTGCACTGTATGTATAGGCTAGTCGGGACTGGACCAACAGTTTAAAATGGTATCTGAACCACTGTACCATGTGCCTCCACCGGCTATCGAACCCAGAACCCCTTAATTACAAGGTGATGACCTTACCACTATGCCATCTGGGAGGCCCATTTTAAATGTTTAAAACACAAGACTGTTTTTTTTTTTTCGAGTTTTTTTTTTTAAAAAAAATTATAACGTCTTTAAAGCACATTTTGATATTTAATAGTCTGTGATTATTTGCTATTTTGTAACTTTTGTCTTGTCATTCAACCCATGTTACTTTGTTTACTATGGCTGAAAATGTATATTCATTTATCAAAGAAACACATTGTAATGAGTACCCGTGGGCCACATTAAGAACACATGGCTATGTTATGTGCCATTAATCTACCTGGGCTTCTGTTCACAATGTTCTAATGGATACAGACATTTCTGTTGCTGCCTGAAACTCCTATCTGATGTGGCCATCGGCTGTGTTTGGTTTAAGAGAATTTAATGTTTCGGGGTTTGGCGATCTGTGTTGGTCAACATTTATAGTTGATTTCGGCCTGCTTGACAACTCAGTCAGGTGGCCTCCCATGATTACACCCTTATCGAAGTCAAGGTATCCGCCTAACCCTATTTATAGGAGAGTCAGCACTGGTATCTGTTCAGAGTGGTACCACCTACCATTATTAGCACTTAGAACAGCGTGTCTACCAGTCTGGAAATCCTGGAGAAGTCATGGAATTTACTTTTTCTGGAAATGTCCTGGAAATTACCATGTTTCTGGAAAAACGAACATTTTTGTAGTAGTGCACTAAAAGTAGGTTTTGAACAAATAAAAAAGACAAAAATTGTAAATTTGGTGTATTGAGTATTACTGGTAGTTACAGTAGATATTGTGTAACAAATATTCTAGGATAAGGTCATGCTTTGAGCTATTTTCATGAAATCTACTATTCTAAGTGGCTATTGAAATTTCTCACTTCCTTGTTGCAATTTTTGGGTTTCCTTTGTTGCAATTTTTGGGTTCTGTTTGGTAGATATTAGAATGAATACAGATTTTTATTACCAAATTTTACTATAATTATGTATTATTTATGCTATAATTATGATTTTTTATGTGAAAAGAATTCGTTGTTAACCATATGTCAGTTCTGTCATTATCACTAATTATATGTGAAGTGAACATTCTAAAATCCTGGTTATTTGTGCTTCTAAATGTGGTTTTATGTATGCACATGTTTAAATATATGAATTGCCTTAATGCCAACCTCTGTGGCAGAGTGGTTAGCACTGCATGCTACAATGCCAAGGACTCCAGGTTCAAATCTGTCACACATCCTCATCTTAGTGATTAGCCAAAAATGTCTGAGAAGCAAAGTAAAATAAGCCAAATCAATCAGTCAATGAATTGCACTAATGGCTTTGATCTGGAAAATATTTGATTCTTGGTCTGGAAAAGTCACCATGTTAGAAATACATTTTTAATAACTTAAAATTGTTACAGTGTTCAAGACCGGCATTGGGGGATAAAGTTTCTTTAAGAGTGTAATTAGCGAGGCTGTAATATAGATGCATATATTTTAATATTCGTGTAAATTTTAAAACTATGTACAGCCTATTTCAAACGTGTGTGTGTGTGTGTTGCAGGTAAGCCAGTAAAGGGAATGCCAGGGCATCAGATTGGGCCAGTTCCCATTATGCGCATGTATGGGGTGACCATGGAAGGAAACTCCGTGTGCTGTCATGTACATGGATTCACTCCATACTTCTTTGTCCAGGTGCCGGAGACATTCACTGACAAGCATTGCTTGCCGTTTAAGGTAAGTGGAATGAAGTATTCACTATTTATATCCTGATCTTCCACTGGCTTCTATCTTTTGATTGTCCACTCGGCCATCCTGTCTACTTCTGGGTTGTTTCTAAGCTGTAACACTTTATCCTCCCCTCTTTAGGCTTGGTGCACCCCATACTTGGGTGATTTATCTAGCGGTGGGAAATAGTCAGTGCCCAGTTTTTCGTCTTTATCTGTGATTTGTCAGTTTTTTTACACACTGGTCGGTAAAGTCATTATTTCAAGAGTCTGGAAGAAACCAAGAGAGAGGGAGAGGAAGTTAATTTTCTGTCATAAGCGAGGTGTCATTGCCTGTCATGTGCATGCTGTACTCGACTTTACAACGTGCTTTCTTTTGCTTCGCACATTTGACACTTACATTTGTCAAATTGGATGATTTTTGTAGATTTTCATTTACGTGTCCAGTAATGTTTTGTAATTAAAATTTCGTTTTTTGGTGCTTGGCGAATGTTGATTTACCTTGTTTTTTCCTCTGGCCATTATTTCTGTTGATTGCATTATGCGATAGTTTTGTTATTGTTTTTGCACTTTGAAAGATACGTGACTTTCTGAAAAAAAATTTGTTTAATTTAAAGATGAGACATTCTGTACATAACTTTCCCAGACCCAAAGGTGGATTATGGGAGGGGTGGAGAGGGTGACCGCCCCTTCCGAGATCCTTGAGGGGCCATCATGGGAGACTTCCACCGAGGACTTATTTCATTTTTTCATATAGTGGTAAATAATTTACACAGTTGGAACTAAATATAACACATATAGTGTCAATTAAGAAACATACAAGATCGGAATGAAGGGGAACGGAGAGGGAGCCCCACTACCCAAGGGGCAACAGACCCTTAATATGGCCTTATTTTATTTTTTCAATAATATGAACGGTTGAAATGCAATAAAACAAATTTTGTGGTATTTTACGAAAAATTATGATTATGGGTTAGCAGGAAACTTAACGGCAGGTGCAATGAGCGACGAATGATAAGAGGGCGATGAAAGATACGAGGCGATGAGAGACAGGGGGGGGGCGAACAAAGATAACAATGAGGAATGATGGGGCGACGAATGATAAGAGGGTGCACAAAGATAAGAATGACGAAAGATAGGGGTGATGAAAGATAAGGTAGCGAACAAAATAAGAAAACGAATGATAGGGTTGACAAACGATAAGGGGGCAAACAAAGATAAGAATGACGAAAGATGTTGGCAACGAATGATAAGGGGTGAAGAAAGATAAAAATCACAAAAGATAGGAGAGACGAATGATAAGAGGGCGACGAGAAACAGGGGGTGAACAAAGATAAGAATGACGAAATATAAGAGGCAATGGGAGATTAGTGGGCGAATAAACATAAGAGTGGCGAAGGATGGGGGTGACTAAAGATAGGAGGTGACGAGAGACAGGGGTGAATTGATGGGTGTGGTGAAAGATAGGAGCCGACGAAAGATTAGAGGGAGGCTACAGACATGGGGCGAGCAAAGGTAAGGTTGACGAAGGAAGGGGCGACGAAAGATAAGCACGAAATTAACTTTAGGTGAAGGACTAGTGTAATGTTAATAGGGTGGATCAAATGAGTCCCTTCATAGAGGTTCTAGAAAATATTCCCGCCACCTCTACCTCCTCACTTGTGGCATTTTATGACATACCCAAAAGCTAAAAATTAGCAACCACGAGACACAAAGACACTGCAGTGCTTTTCTTGCCTGTTGGGACGAGACATAGGTTAAGCTGCTCCTTTTTGGCATCATCACTGTTCACAACATTCACACCTATTGCAATCAAAAATCAATTTATTGTGATTTTTTTTATAGAAATCTATTACAGTCTTTATTTTCTTGAAGATAAACAACTTAGAATGATTGATGTGCTCAGGAAACATTGCTGTATTTTATGGTGCAAGCGGTACTTCAAGCTATGGAGCCACGGGCCTCCATACAGCTCTTAGGCTCTTTTTTCCAAATTTAGAATGAATAAATACGGAGAAACTAGTTCTCACTTTTATCCGTGAAGCTGTTTTTTTCTTCTTTTTCGATTAATTTCAGTGGCCACTGCTACCATCCTCGTTGGAACTTGCTGCACTCAAGAATGAATATTCCTTTCTTTTTATGTTCTACAGTTAAGTAAAGATGCAATTGGAGAAAACAATAATATATCACTTATTAAATAACACGGACTTGTACTAAACTTTCGTGCAGCAGAATTCAGCAAGATAGAACAAGACTTTGCGGTCCTTTAATAAGAGCATTTCCTTGTCCTGCGGTGCTCCTTGATTTATCAAAAAATAAACCTCAAAAGTGTACCAGCGACCAGTGGCGGCGTTTGGAGGCGGCTTGAGAGGTAGTTGCCTCCCACTTTTTGCCACTTCCGCCCTCAGAACTATGCTAAACCTTTTCTACCAATGGAAAGTAAACTGTCCTTGCCAGCACCTTGCCCCCCTAGTTTTGGAAGCCAATCACCACCATTGCCAGCGACGTTACTTCTAAACCCACACACACAATACAGTCGGACACTATACAGTGGAAGATATCACAAACACTGGCGTGCCCAGGATTTGCGAAAGGGGTGTACGTTCTTCTTTAGAAATACTGGGACAAAGAGGGGTTATGACTCCCATCAACCCCACTTTGGTACGCCTCTAATCACAAAACTGGGACCATTCGCGATGTCACTATTACTTTAATCCTGGGACACGACTATTACAGTTCTTTTCCGGATTTACTTACTGCTTGTTTGATTTTCCTCACTTTACCCATAACTGTGGCCTCTGAACGTGCATTTTCGAAACTTCAGCCAATAAAATATTATCTGCAAAATAGTGCTCCTCAGCAAAGATAAACAAACATATCCGTTTTCAACAATGAGCACAGGCAAATGGAACACTACACGTTGAACACGCTGTGAAACACTTTGCTCATGCCAAATGTTTTAGTTTTCCAAACAATTATTTTACGCTGAATTTAATATCGTTGCTTATTTCTTGCATCTTGACTGTTCGATGTGCATTAAATACACATTCATTACTTGTTTTGCTGCAAAATGCAAATTTATTTCAATAAACATCAGCCACACGATGTTAATTTTCTGACTTAAAAACATTACAAGCATGCAATTCAACCAACCTCATAGCTCAAGAAATACTATGACTGGGGCTGGGGGGGGAGGGGGCATTCATGACACACGGCTGTGCCTCCAACGTTTTAGTTACGCCCATTATTTTATGACATATTTGATAGGACCGTAGTTTGTAAGGGAAGTGTGGGTGCCGAAAGCTCGGGGTTGGGGACCGCCGAAATGGGTTTCCACCCCCTCCGAGAGAAAGTCTTTAATCTGCCACTGCCCAGACCTATTTCATAATTTATGATGTGAGCGACTTACTCACTTTTATATAGATTAATTCGTATTTTCAATAAATTAATGAAAAAATACAAAACTTTTGTACTTACGTGTAGCGAGTATCTATTATTTCAAACGATGTTTCGGGAACAACTGTTCCCTTCTTCAGGTTCTTTTTCTCGGCTACCAGAAATATGTCATAGCCATGTCAAATGTCCTAGTAATAAGTGTTATCGTACTGACAAAGTAGTACAGTTATGAAAACTTTTCTGGAACATTTACAAAGACAACACTTTCTAAAGTCCTATTATCCTGTGAATTATGCAAATTGTGAAAAATTGATTAATTCTTTTGTAAATATTTGAGAAACAAAAATAGGCTCCTTTACACAGGAATATACTGATAACTACATCAAAGTGCTATTAGAAAGAACATGTTTATTGTGTGTTGTAAGTGAAGTTTTTAAATCAAATTTAAGGTTACATTTAACGTTTTAACACTAAAATGCCATTTGCTGCTTTTGACAGGTGTGGAATAACGGCCTGCAGACTGCCCAGGGGTGTCCTTGAAATGTATCAAAGCCTTATTTTTGATTATATAAGCGTAGCTATTTGTTTTAAAAAAAGAGTTGGACTTGTGTAGAGAAGAATTAATTGAAGTTACTGCTACTTAACATAATAAATATATTTGCAAAATCATGCAGCAGCTTAAGCTAAGAGATTATTGCTATTTTGATATTATCATGCAGGTATTAAATAAATGCATACCTACAATAAATGTATTCTTTATCAGTAACAATTAAAGTATTTTAAGAAATAAGGCTATTATTTTTCTTCATTTAAAATTGTAAATATGTTACGTGGTCAAAGTTTTTATTGGGTTGGAAAATAGGAGGGGGCTGCGAAAAATTCAACTTGTCTTTGTGGAAATTTTACCCTGAGCCACCCCTGGCTTTTGATCCAGAAATATGACCAGTTTTTGTACCGAAATCTTGATGTTTTATTCATCATTAATGTGTATCCCTACCTATAAAGTCCTGCTTAACCCTAGCTTTCACAATGGGGGGAGGGGGCTATCAGGCCCAACACCTATAGTTTTTCATTTTTTCAAGTGAAAACTTTTGTAAAATATTGAAAATAAATTACATTGTTCCCTAGGGTGTTTGGAATATTTCTGTATTACTTTTGTTCACATAAACATAATGTAATAGTAATAGGGGCCAAAATGCACTGGGTAAGCCTATGAAGCGCCATCTTTGAATTCCGCAGGTTAATCAGTCTCCTCCATAAAATATTATATAAATATGCATGAAGGTTACAGATTTGGCACTGCTGTAGCAAGAATAAGACAATATAGGCAATAATTACCATCAAAATTGCATTTCAGACTGCCTTAAATAAAGCAATTCTTGACGACATGAGGTCAAACAAGGATATGGTGACGGAAGCAGTCCTCGCCGTTGAACTCCAGATGAAGGAAAACATTTACGGCTACCGAGGAGGGAACAAGGTGCAGTTTCTCAAGATATCAGTTGCATTACCGAGGCTCATTGCACCAGGAAAACGTCTACTCGAGAAGGAAGTGGTGTATCCGGCCCTTGGGACGTACAACTACCAAGTATTCGAGTCAAACATAGACTTTGATATTAGGTAGGTTGGTGGTAAATAGTGTGATGATATGCAGACTTTATTTGTTGTTCGTTGAGATATATTCACGTTCCCGCATTGTACATTCAATCTTGATAATCCCAACTAGGAATGGCTACAAAATTTGGATAAATTCAAATTAACTAATATCCATTTCGTATACAATGGATAATCCAGATAGTTCAATTATTTTAGATAATGCGGATATTCCAGATATGAGAGCTATACGTTTATTCCTCATATCCAAGTATTCATACTCATTCAGATATCAGAATATTTTATATGTGGATAGAAAATTATGTGATATCTGGATAAAATTTTATTCCTCATTTTGCCATCCCTAGTCCCAGCATAGCAAAATGTTATAAAATTTTTCTGCATTTAAGTTTTTCAAGTTTGTACCCAGAAAAACATAAAACAGTTTCAATTGTATACTCCTAGCCAGAGGTGTTCATTTTGAATCAACCTCCCCTCACCCTCACCCTCCGACGTCGCAGTCGCCCTCGCCCTCCACCGCCCTCACCCTCCGAGATCGCCCTCACCCTCCGAGATCGCTCTCGCCCTCGCCCTCCACTGCCCTCACCCTCCGACATCGCTCTCGCCCTCCTCCGCCCTCACCCTCCGAGATCGCTCTCGCCCTCGCCCTCCACCGCCCTCACCCTCCGAGATCGCCCTCGCCCTCCACCGCCCTCACCCTCCGAGATCGCCTCGCCCTCCAACGCCCTCACCCTCCGACCTCGCCCTCCACCGCCCTCACCCTCCGAGATCGCAGTCGCCCTCGCCCTCCACCGCCCTCACCCTCCGGCATCGCAGTCGCCCTCGCCCTCCACCGCCCTCACCCTCCACCGCCCTCACCCTCCGACATCGCAATCGCCCTCACCCTCCGACATCGCAATCGCCCTCGCCCTCCACCACCCTCACCCTCCGAGATCGCTCTCGCCCTCGCCCTCCACCGCCCTCACCCTCCGAGATCGCTCTCGCCCTCGCCCTCCACCACCCTCACCCTCCGACATCGCATTCACCCTCGCCCTCCACCGCCCTCACCCTCAGAGATCGCTCTCGCCTTCGCCCTCCACCGCCCTCACCATCCGACATCGCATTCGCCCTCGCCCTCCACCGCCCTCACCCTCCAGTCGCTTTTTTAAAAAATATATTATTTGTTTATTGTTTTAAAAGTTCATATATTTTTTTAACGCCTGAGAAACGTTTTATAAAGCTTTCATTTTAAAAATATATATTTAACAATAGTAATAACAGGAAATCCTTTCTTCTGTGTATTGTACTAAGTATTGCGGTTCTGGATATGTTTCTTTGTTCGCACTACACATATTAAAAACAATATTTTTTGTTGCTCCCCAGCTTAGAATTTAAAGAAAACAATCCATTTACAAAGTCACAGTGCAGAGAAGTTATTATAAGAATTAAATAGCAGTAGTTGAAAAAGAGCACTCATTTATTGAAATTTCAGATTGAAAGCTGCACGTGTCGCTTATCGCTTATGTGTCGCTCGGTCTGTTGGAATATGCTATGAATACTATCTTATAGATTGAAGGGGCCGTATCGTTTGTCGCTTAGGTGTGAAATTTTCATGTCTCTTGTCGCTTCACAAGGCGACAAGCAATACGTGTCGCTCGGAAACGAACCCTTAATAATACATGAAACCTCTCGAACTAAATAGGTGTATTTCACTTACGTCACAAAATGTTGCATTGTGGGATTGAGCTGCCATGATTGAGGTCTGTTCTTATTGTAAACTTACGCACTTCAAGCGGGTGGACGGGAGATTTCAACCTTGTTTACGATGGTACTGCGCAGGATTCGGTTCTTTAAGATAAACTCACGTTTATCCTCGAATTTTCGAGGAAAGTCCAGAAGGTGCACTTCACCACGGCACGGGACTTGATAGTTGTTGATCAGAAGATGCTGTGTCGTCTGGTTGGCGAGAATATATCGTGCCAACATTAATGTAATATAATTAAGCCTTGCTTCCATATTAAAAACACTAAGTTGCTGACCAAGGCAGTTTATTAAGATAAAAGAAGAAAACACTTAACGGGTAACGTTTCAACCCTGTATCAGGTTGAAACGTTACCCGTTAAGTGTTTTGTTTTATATTAATAAACTGCCTTGGTCAGCAACTTAGTGTTTTCAACATTAATGAAGAAAGCAAACATTACAGTGTGTGCAGTTAATGATTATGCTACCTTCGCACGGTCAAAATACCGCGGCCATTAAACAAGTGTCATTGGGCAGGTTATACTTCATATAAAACCTATGCAGTGAACATTTCTCTCTGACTTTTAGTACAAAGGATCGAACTGGTGTGTTTAATCATACTTACAATTGCGTTTCCTTGTTTTTTGGTAGAAAGGTGCTGATACTTCCCATACGTTTGACGGTAAAAATGATAACATTCAAAGTTAAATTCATATTGATAATTGTACCTTTCTACTTGATTACTTATATTTAGTTCGTTAACACAAACTGTTAATAATTGTTATTCGATCAGCGCTTGTAATGGCTGAGCCTTGTAATTTACAGTTTTACAGTTACAGTAGCCATTTATCATTTACCACTGCAGAAAATCAACAACAAAGTACTTGCATTGTCTATCGCTATCACCACAGATCAAATAAAAGGACTCGTTGTTCTGAAGCTATCAACCGAGTGGACCTGTTTGTTACCCCTTAGGCGACTTCCTGAAGCAGATTCCATTCTCAGTATGAGGAACGTTGATATCTGGAAATCTTTGACAAGACAAGAGACCAGGTCCTGGAAAGGATTAAATGCGCTTCCTCCCTCCTCCCCTTTGCTCTTTTAACAAAGAAACGAGAAGAAGGTTGGCGTCTGTGCTTTCAGTCAGCCTGCTAATTCCACGAAAATCTTTAATTTTGTCCTGCAAATTCCTCACATCCAAAATTTCTGGGGAGCGCCGAGTTTTTTGTTACAAGAACGAAGATAAACTATTAGTTTCAACTTGAGCTCTGTGGAAAGTGGAAATCCGAGGGGGCCATATTTGTTTTGTCAAGAAAAAGTCAGGCTGATGGAGCAAAATTCCAATTTACCATCTGCATTGGGAAGCCAGACAAGAAATGTGGTACCTCGTTTCCCAAGATACTCGCCGATATCCGTGGCGGAGTGGTTAGCACAGCGCGCCGCGCCACACCACGACGCGAGGAGCCCCGGGTTTGAATTCCGGCCTGTAGATGGTAGTGTTTTTGTGCGTGTCCCTTCATCAATATTATCAGTCATCCTCATCTTCGCGATTAGCCGAAAGTGGCAGGAAAGCGAAGAAAAATAAACCAAATCAATGAATCCAATTTGGATAAAGTGGTTATTAATTCATTGATTGATTTTATTTATTTTACTTAGCTTTTCTGCTACTTTTGGCTAATCGCGAAGATGAGGATGACTGATGATAAGACGAAACTGATGAAGGAACAATCACAAAGAACACTAATGCCCAGGCTGGGATTCGAACCGGGGATCTATGACGTCGAAGCGCACTGTGCTAACCACTCCGCCACAAACCGTAAAAAGGTTTTTTTAGAAGGTTTGTAAGAGATTCTCACGTGGGTGGACAATACTGTAACTATACCTATCAAAGAAGTTGCGAGGAAAAATCAATTTTCAATTTGGGGTCTCATTGTGGAAATGTTTACTTGATCTTTGTTTTCCTTATTAATAGAGCCCGGAAGTTCAGGCATTTATTTTCGTTAAAATAGGCAGGAAAAAAGGCATTTATAATGTGGAAAATAGGCACTAAAAAATGAAAAAAAATGCAAAATAAACCGAAAAAATGATACATTTGGAAGTCGCTTACTTTTATATATAATTTCTGGCAACATGTTAAAATCTACATTGGGAAGAGCATTTCAATTTTCTCCGTCTTGATTGCACATAACTACAAGGTGTTTTTTTAAGTTCTCAACATTCATTGATAGTCGTCTGTCAGAGAGAATGTTTTTCATAATAGAAAATGATCTTTCTACTTCGACAGAAGTTATTGGAGCATACATAGAACAAGCTAATGTAGCTGGACTCATTTTGTTAACAGCATTTTCACCTTTTTGAATATCACAAATTGTTTTCAATTGTTTCAAGTCCTTATTTGCACTCACTACCCGTTTTCACTTTTCCGCAACAGCTGACCCCTTTTCTCCTGGCACTTCCATCATCTGCTGCATAGGTTACTCGAAGATTTTCATGGATGCTACAAGAGTCTCACCTCTTTTTTCTAGCTTTGTAATTGTCTCTGGCAATGCACCATAATGTGCAAAAATAAACGACAGTTCATTCTTCAGTTCTGAATAGCACAGGAGTTTTTCACTTCACGAATTGAAGCCGCTTCATTTTCTGGATGAGCATCGATCACCTCACTGATTTTTTCAAGGTTGTTAGCATAATATATAGCTGCTGATATCCAGGTTCCCCATCTCGTCAAGACTGGTTGCGGAGGTAAACTAAGCTCAGGCGTAACTTCCTGAAATGTTCGGGTTCGAGAGGGAGATTTCAGAAATATCTTCTTTGTGTTCGAAATCAACCTCTCCACTTCAGCAGTCAATCATGCACAAGAAATGTTAACCGAAAGGCAATATCCTAACTCAGCATGAAATACTTTTTTCTCACACTTTTCTCCTTCAGCAATGTTGAAACATGCGTGAGTTCAATATTACTTAAATAAGGCGAAAATTATTCACGTAATATACGGAAGAAAAATAAATGCCAACATTTTTTTTAAAAAAATGGTCAAATTTCATTGAAAAAGGCAGAAAAAGGCATTATAATTAAAAATAGGCAGTGGGGTCCCAAATAGGCAAAATGAAAAGGCTTCTAAAACATTCTAAACAACATAAAAAACGTATATCCGGAAAAATTTTATCAATATATACAGTAAATAAAAAGAGGCATTTTGCCAAACTTCCGGGCTCTACTTATTAAATAACTGAATCCAGTAGGAGGTTTTGATGGAGAAACCAGATATTGTTGTTGTGCCCGCCGATTTCTTTAGATATATTCATGACTGCCCAAATACTGGAAGAGCCGTGTACTATTTAAATGAACATCATACGGTGCCAAAACGTGGCAGTGTGACAAAGACGTTGTAAAGCCTCTACCACCAAGTGGAAAAGGAAGGAGTGGCTTCTAATGGCAACCCTCGATGTAGCACAGTTTCCTGTGGCCTTTCGCAAGTAAAATAACGAGAAGAAACGTATGTACGCATTGATGATGTCAGAGGGATGGACAGACGTTTTAACCCACTGTCTGGTTCTGTACAGTCAAAGTACTATGAGGTAGATTTTATTTTACCTACACGGCCCATACTTTGGGATCAAATATCTCCTGTTATTTGTGATTTCTGCACTCGGAAACACATTTTATATTACATCAAAGTCTAAACCTATTGATAAAGAAACTGACGTAATTCTTGAGGGGTATTGTCGGTCAAGGGGCCTGGACATAATCACCCACTCTAATATAAGTAATTATAAGGTTATGCTTTCAATCAAATAATCACTAACATTCATGGACATCCGCAGGATTTTTTTGGTGGGGGAGAGGGGTGTAAGTGAGGAATATTCCCCCATAATTGTGCCGCCCCTGAAAGAAACACTCAGTCGATATGAAGTTATTACGTCCCGGCGATATCCATTTAAGGAATAAACACAAACGACTGTGACAAATAAAATTATATATTTGAAATCCTTAGATCTATCTTAATTTGAAAAATATAAAATCCTGTAGTCATTTTTTTAAAAAAATCAGAAATAAGTTGTCATATTTTCAGAATGAATGAAAAAGCCGTCAATTTTATTTCTGGGTAAGTTAAATCATATAAGTTCAGTACAAAAATGCTTGTGTTGGTGTTGCACCTTTCACTTTCAATGATAATGGAAATTTTAGTAAACCATGTTTTCGGAAAACAAATATTAGAAAATACTACTTTATTAATTTATTAGTGTACTAAAATATAAGTGTGAAATGTTGAAATATTCTTTTCTGGAATCCTTATTGTTTGGTTAACATTGTTGTAAAGTTTAAGAAACATTGAAAAATTTATAAGAGGGATAGAATTATTTCTCCAAGACAGCGAAGCTCATACTTGGGTTGAGTTGAGTTGGTGTTTTAAGTCTAATTTATGCACAGTAAGGCTAAGTCCACTATATGCACAGTAAGGCTAATCGTGACTAAACCTATGGTTTAACGTGGGATCCGAGCCACTGTGCCATGTCCCTCTACCGGGTATCGAACCCGGGACCCCTTGATTTCAAGACGACGACGCTACCACTGCGCCATCGGGGTGGCCCAGCTCATACTTGGAGGCTATGTGAATGGAAGAAAGGATGAATCACTGAAAGTTCGAGGGGCTATAAATATGAAACCAGACAAGTGAAAAAGAAAGTAGTTTCTCAATATCATGTAAGGATTAAATGTGTCGATTTTCATCAAAATTTGAGATCACAGGTACCATGGTCGGGTTGAATTGACATGAAATGACCGATAAACTTTTCAATTTGAATTTGAATTTGATTTGAAAATTTTGGGTGCGTCAGCACTTAGGCTATTTTGCACCCGCCACATTATACCCCTTATCGTTACAAATAACAACTCTATCGTCGCATAACTAAAATCATAAAATATTAAAATCTTCTGACTTCCGTTAAAAGCTGAGGCTGTAAACGAGACGAGCACTTAGCACACATAAGGACAAAAAACAGGACAACACACAGAATTATACTGACCATGTGGCCAGTCGCCAGAGCCTCGTTAGTCTGCATTCCAGGGTGTTCTACGTCGAAGTTAGGTTGACTATTGGGTGCACAACGTGGAAGGAGCACCACCCCTTACACCCAGATAAACTTTTCAAATTTACTGAGAAGGAACACAGATTTCTAAGCACTAAAGCCCATATAAAACACGGATTTGAAAAGAAACAAACTTGAAAAAAAAAAAATTGAAGGCATGTGTTTTTTCAACATTTAATAATTTTGTTTCAAAATCAGGGCTAGAAGTTAGTTGGTGCTTATGTGTGGTTTTACGTTACGCATGGATTCATATATCTCCGAATATTACTACCCTTTTAAGGTCTTTATTCAAAGAGAGCTTCAAATATATTTGATTGTTTTTTCTGTGTCAAAGTAAAGCTCTTCTAGTCAAGTGAATATATCTGCTGGAAAATAAAGAACCAGCATTCTTCACTTTCCGCGGAAGCTTTCGTATGCATTCTTCCGGTGCATTCTTCATGGTTCAATAGACAGGCAGGATGTCTACCAGCAAGGAGGAATGTGCAGGCAATTCTTGGAATTAGGCTTGAATTCCATTCGATGTCAGGTCAAATAGTAAGCAATATAAGCTACAATGGGAACAAGACATTATCGAAAAAAGGGAAATATTATTTTGGGTAAAGGAAATTTATAATAATTACTCATGAAAACAAAAATAATTTTAATTTAATCCTATCTCCTCACGTCTCGATCAGCCCCGCCATTACCATCACCCTCCATCGCCCTCCACCACCCTCCACCGCCCTCACCCTCCGAGATCGCAGTCGCCCTCGCCCTCCACCACCCTCACCCTCCGAGATCGGCCTCGCCCTCGCCCTCCACCGCCCTCACCCTCCGAGATCGCTCTCTCCCTTGCCCTCCACCACCCTCACCCTCCGAGATCGCTCTCTCCCTCGCCCTCCACCGCCCTCACCATCCGACATCGCTCTCTCCCTCGCCCTCCACCACCCTCACCCTCCGAGATCGCAGTCGCCCTCGCCCTCCACCGCCCTCACCCTCCGACATCGCAATCGCCCTCCACCGCCCTCACCCTCCGACATCGCATTCATCCTCGCCCTCCACCGCCCTCACCCTCCGACATCGCAATCGCCCTCGCCCTCCACCGCCCTCACCCTCCGACATCGCATTCTCCCTCGCCCTCCACCACCCTCACCCTCCGACATCGCAATCGCCCTCACCCTCCGACATCGCAATCGCCCTCACCCTCCACCGCCCTCACCCTCCGACATCGCAATCGCCCTCGCCCTCCACCGCCCTCACCCTCCGACATCGCATTCATCCTCGCCCTCCACCGCCCTCACCCTCCGACATCGCAATCGCCCTCGCCCTTCACCGCCCTCACCCTCCGACATCGCAATCGCCCTCACCCTCCACCGCCCTCACCCTCCGAGATCGCCCTCACCCTCCACCGCCCTCACCCTCACAAGTCTTCCGGAGGGTGAGGGTGAGGTCTGCCCTCACGAGGGTCGCCCTCCGGAGGGTGAACACCTCTGCTCCTAGCTAGAGAAATGTATGCAAAGCATGCCCCAGCTCTCTCATTGTCACCATGTTAACTTACAGGAGCATTACCGTAGCTAACTACAGGGAAAGAAAGTCACAAGTCATAGGATGTATTACTTAAATAAGGGATTGTCCCTTAAAATCCAGCATGTCATGTGCTTTTGTTTAATTTACCAATAGATTCTAATTACATTTGTTCTTTTTTTTAATCTATTTTGGCTGGTAAAGTCTTGTGTTGCTGTGTTCGGCGAACCAGATATACAGCATGTAACAAAAGTCCGAGAACACTTTTAACAAATTTATTATAGCCAAACGAGTAGCATTAAAAGTAACAAAGTACATCATTTTAAAGAGTAAAGTTGTAAGTGTTTTTCTCATTGCAGGTGTTGCGTGTAGTTCCATATATCGTCGCTAGGTGGTGTCATAATCGAGTTGGCACTTTCTGGAGCTGGTCTTTTGTATTTAGGATATAACGTTTGCACTAACTGTAGTCTGTAAGGTTTCATGTTTAATTTTTTACACAAAACAGGCCACACAGTCATTGTTGACGTTTCAAACTCACGTGAAGCTCTGCGTTTAGATTTTCTCGGACTCCTTGTGGAAGCTTCTCTCACTCGCTCAATGTCATTTTCACTCGCACCTGGCCAACCACTTCTCTTCATCACACACAAACACCCAGTTTCAACAAACTTTACATGCTAATTGTAGTTTGTCTCCTTGGTTTGTGCTGCTTTCCCGTACTTCATCCTAAATTTTCATTGGATGCACTCTTGGTTTTGTCAAATTCTAGCACGCAGAAAGCCTTCTCAGCTCCAGAAAGCACCATCTTGATAATGACACCACCTAGCGATGATATATGGAACTACACGTAACACCTGCATTGAGAATAAAACTTACAACTTTACTCTTTGAAATTATGTACTTTGTCACTTTGTAATGCTACTCGTTTGGCTACAATATTTTTTTTTTAAAAGTGTTCCCGGATTTTTGGTACACGCTATATCTGAAGGAAAACACGTCCCTACTAACTTCAAGCTTAAGATCATCTTAACTGAATAACCGAACAATACAACAGGTCTCCCACAGTCTACGGATGAAACTAGTCAATCCAACAACTAATATACAACCTGTATGGGGGAAAACTATGGAGAATAAATATGTTTAGGAAAGAGTGAAGAAAGTATATACTATTCTCTGAAAAGTCATAAATATGCTATATCTTCTTTGGTCGTACATTTGATTAAATTTGGAAAGAAACGTTACAACGTTAGGTCTCATGAGCATTCATTAATGCAGATTGTATTGTACAAAGTGTATGTTGAAGTCACGCTCTTTGTTGTTTGAAGTAGATTATACAGGGTGGCGCATGGGGGTGGGAGATTTTGAATCGCATAGTACAAGGTCATTGTTAAATTTGGCAATGCTGTGAGACCATGAGAATGTTGCATAGACAATGCCATTTCAGTTGGTATGGAGCAGTAGTCAGGGGAGCAGCATGCTTTCGTGGGAAAGCATATTCCAAAAACCGCGATTGTTGTGTGAAGCTGAATTTTGGCATCATTTTCAACTGCGCCGTCATGATATGTTTCCGTCGGTCCACACTGTGAAGAAATGGGTGGAAAGATTTGAAGCAACGGGTTCCAACATTGAACTTGAAACATGTAGGACCAAGAAAAATGGTTCGAACTCCAGAGAATATCCAAGCAGTAAATGCCGCGATCCAGCAAAGTCCGCAACGTTCTGCAGGACGACATTTCTTCGGAGTTTGGGTAGAATATTGCATGAAGATTTAAAACTGCATCCATATAAGCTCCAGGTAATCCATGCATTGAAGGATAGTGATTCAACAATCGACAAACATTTGCTGAAACATTTTTAGCCAAATGTAACAAAGATCCAAATTTCCTTGAAAACTTGTGGATGTCAGATGAAGCACATTTTCACTTGAATGGCTATGTGAATAAACAAAATTTTTGGTACTGGGCTGCCAACAATTCCCACTTTTTACACCAGACACCGTTACACAGTGAATAAGTGACAGTGTGGCGTGCCATGTCAATGCAAGGAATAATTGGTCCATACTTTTATGAAGATGATCATGGACGGGCAGTTACTATAACGTCACAACAGTACGTGAACATGATTGAAACGTTTCTCACAAATGAACTACAGAGGTATGCAGTGAATGAATCCACATGTTTTCAGCAAGACGGAGCTACAGCTCGCACAGCGAGGATATCTGTCGCCACTTTACAAGACCTTTTTGGAAGGCGTATCATGTCCAGGAACGGCGATATGAACTGGCCTGCTAGATCGACAGATCTGACACTGTGTGATTTCTTTTTATGGGGATATTTAAAGGATCGTGTGTTTACTACTCGTCCTCATACACTGGATGAACTAAAGGCTCTGATATGTGAAGACATTCGGTCTATCACCGTGGACATACTGCAAAAAGTTATAAGAAACATCCATTCCCGAATGCAGGAATGTTACCTCAGTGAGAGATGCCATTTAGAGGACTTTATTTTCAAAACGTGAGTTTTGTTTTGTTTTTTGCAAATGGCATACATGTACCTTTTTATGTCCAGAATTATGTAACAATATATATATTATTACTGTGCATTACGACATTATCAAAATCTCCCACTCCCACGCAACACCCTCTATATTCATTGCATGTGTTCTTGATTTAAAACGATGAATTCCTCTCTTCTTTCACTTCAAACCAGTGAAGAATATTGTCAGACTGTATAACTGTAGTTATTTCTACAATAGCTTTATCCCAAACTCCCATACATCTGATGGAGGGACACGGGACCCATACATCTCTTCATCTTGCGAGATCTTTTGCAGATGAAACAAGACTAAGTTTTTCTTGACTTGCTATGGCTGCAAGATGACTGGAAGCCTTCTTAATTCCTGCTGCAAGATGTGGCGTCAAATTCCGGCTGCCAGATGCTAAATGTTCAAGATCTGCAAGAGAATGTGAAGTTGTCTGGCTCGCTGAACGGGCTAATAATTTTTTTTTTTTAATATTGTAAAAGTTAATATTTATAACAACAATATAATAATTAAATAATTCTTGAAGCTTCCCTGATGGCGAGTGATGAAGAGGTTTCCTTTGGATATCAACCAGAGGGACACGGGACTCAAACTGAACCCAGCCTGGTTAGCAATAGTCGACTAGGAGCGCAGACATCCGAGAGATGGCACCTGATTGGCCCACCATCAACACTGGACCCCTCCCAGAACAAATACATAAAATCTTACTCTGACACATCTGTGCACTTCAATCCCTGAAGATTAGAGTGACATCAGCTCTCGAGAGCTCGGAAGCCTATCCCGAAAAAACCTCTTCATCAATAAAATAATTTGTTTCTACCACTGAGCAGACGATATGAAAGGGCATTGTGAAATGCTCCAATTCTGATTTCACGACATTTTCTTCAATTTGCTTCCAGGTTTATGGTGGACACAAATGTTGTCGGCTGCAGCTGGGTGGAGCTGCCCCCGGCCAAATGGCAGATGAGGGCGAAGGACAACAAGCACTCCCTTCCGTGGACATCTCGATGCCAGATGGAAGTGGACGTTTCGTGGGAGGAATTCATCTCCCATCCTCCGGAAGGGGAATGGTCAAAAGTGGCTCCGTTCCGAATCCTGAGTTTCGACATAGAATGCGCAGGAAGGAAAGGTGGGTATTGGTATGGGTTCCTTTGAATATTTTCGTGATTAGGACCTCCATGGCAGAGTAGTGATCACAGCATGTTATGATGCCAGGGGTCCTCGGTTCAAAATCCTGGCCCGAGCATGGGTGTTCTTTGTGAGTTCCCCTTCGTCAATTTCATCATATCATCATTCATTCTGATGTTCGTAATTAGCCAGAAGTGGCAGACAAGCAAAGTAAAATAAGCGAAATGAACTCTTCAATCTATTTAGAGTTACGAAAATTCTGAATCATTCATATAGCCTGACAAGTTAAGTCCCAATCTGCGCAGATCGCTGCGGAGCACTTCCTATTACGTCATCCTCCCCACCACTCTTCTACAAACTGGTCTGGCCTTGAGACTACGAGTGGTGCCAACTCAGCAAAATTAAGCTAAAACAAATATGACAAACTATTTTTACTGTGTAGATTGTCGGTGCCGGCTCATATCAGTTTATCAGTGGTTCATTTGATTTAATCCGGTCTTTGAAAATGCGTGCGGTGCGCGGATCGTAAACTGTAGTATTACGCACGCACGTTAAGGTTTATAACGAAGAGAAGTTACTGGGCGAATGACTTCATTTTCTGAATGCGACATTGAGCAGTAGCCTGCTTTTTTTTTTTTTAAAAGTCTAGTAGGGTGGGGGTTATTTTGTTTATCGTACAACAATCACTACGAGAAGGCAATCTGATAACATGCTTGCCTGTGTTCTTTTTTAAAGCACTGAAATGTTCTTGCTCTTTACTCTTGGCTGCATATTTTTGAAATGCAAAAATCAAATCATGCCGGGTTCAACGAAATCCACAATCTGCTCTGGAAAGCCCCTTAGAGGACAGGCCAGTGAAATTGTTTACAATGTTGCAACATATTTGCGAAATCAGAAGGAGTTACATAAACTTAAGTATAATGTTTTCGAGTCCACAAGCGCCACCACAGGAGTATCTAAATGGATGGTTTCTCAATTTTTAAAAGAATTGGATTGATTTGTTGTTTTAAGTCCACTTTATGCACAGTAAGGCTAATCGGGACTGGATGTACAGTTTAAAGTGGGATCTGAACCACTATGTGCCACCACCGGGAATCGAACCCGGTATCCCTTGATTACAAGGTGACGACTACCACTGCGCCATCGGGGAGTTCAAGTTTTGAAAGAAGGAAAAGAGTTGTTGGCGAAACGTGAGCTGAAGTTCTGTACTCCGACAGGTAGAAAACAGCCCAGGAAAAAGCGAATACAAATTTCGTTGAAAATCCTCAGACCATTCCACTCCCTCCAGGTTGCAACAACGTCACTGCGGAGAATGGAGTGGGGAAATGTGGTGTGAGCTGCGCAACAGCTATTTTCAGCATCTTGTTTTTAAACTTGTCAAGTTATTGTGTATTCTAGGTTTCAGCTAGTGCAACTTTAAACTTCGAATGACCAAATCTGGATAAAATTTTATCTGGATATTGGATAATTTTCTATTCAGATTTTTTTCTATTATTGGACATTCAGATTATCCGAAACAAGCCATAGTTGCAAGAACTCATGTCTAGACTATAAGAGGGGGGGGGTTGCTTTAGCTCTTCCCAATCCCACCCCTGAAGAAGTTACCCCATTGAATTTGCAACAACATGACACCTTCAGTTGTGGTGCAGCGCAGTCGGATGTCTAGTGATGGTAATTTCCAATGACTAGCTGGATGAAGGTGATTCTTGAGAAAGTTACTGTAATACTCACTGTTCACGGTAACCCTTCGGTACTCTGTGTGACAGTGGAAAATGACTTTGTAGTCATAGGCAACAAGATTCATCACTTTAACTCTTAAATGCATGAATTATTTTTTGTCAACTTTTTTCGTGTTTTGAGTCGAATATCTGTTATGTACTAATAAGTGATTTGGAATCATTTTTTGAAAATTTCCATTCTCCCTTTTCAAATTTTGCCCATTACCAGATGGTAACGCTATGCGTTCACCCCGTACAAATTGATTTATTATTGAAAACTTGAAATTTTTTGAATAACCTTAAAATTACTTTCAAAATTTGATTATTTTTTTTAAAATAATACAAATACTATAGATCGATTGTACATTAATCTCACATTTTCTGAGCTAAAAAAGCTCAGGTATCTATTTAGTACATAATGATTCACATATTGTTTATCATTCTTGAATATTCACTTGTCATAGAAACTTTGTATTGAGTTGAATTGCAGTTTTTAAGTCCATTTTATGCACAGAATAGCTAATCGAGAGTGGACCTACAATTTAAAGTTAGATCTAAACCGATGTACCATGTACCTCCACCGTGTATCGAACCCGGGAACCCTTGTTTACAAGGTGACTACGTTACCATTACGCCATCGGGAGGCCCTTGTCGTAGAAACGTATGAAACATGAAGTCCAACAACATATTTTATATGTCCAATGCGAACACTACTGGTGGACCACCAGCATACCACTCATCTTTTAAAACCTTCCTTTGTGTTGTAATGGGCCGCCAAGCTCCCTTAGGTGCAACACAAAATGATGTCATATAGTTTTGAGCGATATCCAAAGTCAAGCTGGGAGAATTTTTGTCTCTGGAAATTCGTGAAGCATATGGATGAGAGGAGCTGCAGTCTTTCTAAATTTGTTCTCAATGTCAATGGAATCTTCATATACTCTTATGTTGATAGATATCAAAACTAAAGAGGTATCCACGGAAGGTTTTCAAGCACCAGGCAGGCTTTGTAACCAAATCTTATAGGTTGACCTGTAATAAATAGCTTGCACGAATGTTTTCCATAATACGGAATCACAGACTCAAGAAGACTGAGCTACTGAACAGGCACAAAATGTTCCATGAAATGGTCATCTATTATTACTATTATTTTATTATATTTATTATTATTATTATTTTTAAAATAAAATATAAATTATAAGCAATAGAAATAAATAAACCATGCAAAAGACAAGAAAATCCTTTACAACTTAAATTTCGTGCTTTACGTGCAATAATAAAATAATAAATAAAGTAATTGTTGAAAAGACCTGTAACTACTGTATCTGTATAGCATTACCATATGGTAACGCCACCGTTATGAGCAAAAATCGAGCAAGTGATGTGATTTCTTGAACAGAAAACTTCATAAGTTTTTAATTACATCTGTTTACTAAATGCTGAAAACATTCAGAACTACATAATGAAAGACAATCAGAAAAAAACGCTATATTTACTTTCCAGTGTATGACATTGAATAAAAAATCGAAGGTCAAAACAAATACATCCTGAAACAAATGCTCTCAAATGCAAGCTTTATCCTTCCTAGAGCGACTTCTGGCACTAGGGCCTACACACTCAATACAGACAAGCCTCTAGCACGAAAATGTGTGAATGTTGAGCGTTACCATATTAATGTGGCTGGGTGCTTGTTGGAACTTTCGTGGTCTTGAAGAACCAGCATGGTGAACTACTTAACCCCTATTTAAGTGCCTCATCACCACAAGCTTGCGCAGGTTTCTGTGACACTTTAGAACATTTCTTTCACATACAAATTGAATTTTGATTAACGGAATTTGATATTTTCTTAAGAATACTGTTTTAGAGCACACTACTCAATACGACAGTGATGCCGCCACATGTCAATCTGTGGAACTACAACATGTCATTTGTAGAGGTGGGATTAAAGAAATTATCTGAATCCACGATTAATTGTTGCTACACATGACAAACAGTGGACATGTTGAGTAATATTTTTTTTAAAAATGATCCTCGTGCATTGCCCTTGAGCATTTATGAAGAAAGTTTTCTGATTGAGTAACGTTTTCCCCTTCTTCCAGGTATATTTCCTGAGCCAAATCATGATCCAGTCATTCAGATTGCAAATATGGTTGTTAAGCAAGGAAGCCCGGAACCATTTCTTAGGAACGTCTTCACTCTGGACACCTGCGCTTCGATCGTCGGGTGTCAGGTGCTCAGCTTCCACAAGGAGAGCGACATGCTGGAGGTATGTTATTTAATTCCTAACCCATTGTTTCCATTATTCTAAATACTATGGCATCTTCTTGCAATAGGTACAGTCTATATCAGTAGAGGCTCTCTTTTTTTTTTTTTTCAGGTAATATTGTAAGTTTTCAATTTATTTCATTTCAGAAATGGGCTGACTTTGTTCGAGAAGTTGATCCTGATGTATTTACTGGATACAATATAAACAATTTTGACTTGCCGTATCTTTTAAACAGAGCCAAGCATCTATCAGTCAAGAACTTCCACTATTTAGGAAGAATAAAGGATATTAGGTAGGTAGCATCTTGTACTATTGGTGAGAGAGCTTTTCCACTAAGTCCTTCCATTATTCCTCATGTAGTTTATGGTTGTTGAAAGCATTTACATACATTTTTCTTGTAATTGTGATTGTTTGAACTGAAATAAATGTCTGATGACTCCTGAAACATCATAAAATGAACAATAAACTATCATTTCATTGACAAAAAGGAGATATTTGTTGAATTAATCACTACTTAATAGGACTGAGCCAATACCGATGCTTGACAATTGTAATAATTTCAAGTTGTTCAAAATATTTATGAATATTAATGAGTGAATATTCCATTCCAATTATCCCGCACCATGACAGTGTAGTCTAAGGCTTTGGGCTCTGACTACGGGATGCTCACAGGTTCGAGTCTCCTGGGGGAAGCGTAACAACTTTTCTACTGAGATTTTGGTGGGACCGGTGGTCACCCACTATCGTGACGAAATTGGGGAGCTACAAATGAGTAGCATTACGCAGTCACAGAAACCTACACCAATGACTGGGGGTTCTTCATGTGACCACACATGGCAGGTGGGAGTGAGGTTAGCAGTCGGTAGCTAGGCCCTGGCACTCGCAGGTTGTTGTACCACATGTTGTTATTATTATTATTCCATTACAATCATAAGCATCCATTTACTATAGTTTGGATGTACTCTTGTTTTCTTTTTTATTTGAAGTTCC
Organism: Lepisma saccharinum; assembly: GCF_977018435.1. Lineage (NCBI taxonomy): Eukaryota > Metazoa > Arthropoda > Insecta > Zygentoma > Lepismatidae > Lepisma > Lepisma saccharinum. The sequence goes on along the minus strand of NC_139241.1, from coordinate 3,118,634 downwards.
ATGTTTTAGTGCACAAACAAATTTATGGTGTTTCATTTCAGATCAGTTGTCAAGGAACAAGTTCTTCAGAGCAAACAGCTAGGTAGGAGAGAGAACAAAAGTATTAACACAGAAGGAAGAGTGTCGTTCGACTTATTGTTGGTAAGATTCTTTTATTCTGTTTCAGTGCATCTTGCAACCTAGGGTCCCTGGTGAACACACAGTGGTTCAGATCTCACTTTAAACTGGAGATAGATTCCTGATTAGTCTTTCTGTGCACAAGGTAAATTTTTGGACCCTTAACTAACATATGCTCCAAGTGTTTGCCATCATTCCATCTAACCTCTGTCAAAATTTTTGTAACTATTTGGTAACATTTTTTAAAACTGGATGCCTGTGTAAAATGGTTCTTTTGAGTATGCAGTTAGCCGAACTTTGGGAATGTGAAAGTAATTTTTTTGTCTGGTATTGTAATTGTGTCTGTTCTTTGGATACTTCAATTTGTGATTAACTTTGATACACTTACTATTCATTTTACCACGAAAGTTTTTTCCAGCGATCAATTTTGCCACTCGTCTGGTGGCTTCGTCAGGCGTGAACTGTCTTGCTGCAGCTGGCGTGGTTCCTTCTTCTTCCACTTGTGCTTGTGGCGGTGCAAATTGACGCAGCACTTTCACTTTTTGTCGTTCTCGTGCGGGTGTAGAGCTTCCTTCTGTTGCCACGCCGCGGGGTTTAGGTGCTGTACAAGACAGTTCCAGATCTTGTAGTCTGCTTTCACAGGGCGGTGTTGCTCGCATGCGCAGACAGGCTTTTTTGCGAATGTTTGGGGTCTGTGCTTGGTTTCTTGTCGCAGGGGAGGAGCAGGTCAAGACTACTAGAAGGAAAGGCTGGGGTCAGACACGCCTCTTTTCGTGACTGCCGCGGGTGTGACGTCATCGGCGGACAAAACCCAGCTGACTCTTTACCCCATATGGAAAGAAACGTGGAAAGGCTGATCTGTTTTGTTCTTTTCGCTCCTTTTTTCTTGTATTTCTGGATTGTTGGGTTCAGGTGCGAAATCCTGTGGGGGGGGGACAAGGAGGATTTCCCCCACCAACAATCTTGGCCTCAAAAATCCCCCACCAAAAATTTCCCAGGGGTAGAGTTTTGTTATAACAAAGGAAAGATAAGCAATTACTTGTAATTTCACTCGTACTTTACTAAGAATAATATCGAAAAAACACACAAAATAGTGTAGTTGTGAGTATTGAATGCATTCTCTCTCAAGAGATCATTAACAAATCTACATTAATACGCACAATAAAAGAAAAACAAGAATGCAAAACAATAATAACTATGAAATATAATTGATTTATATTAACATAAAGCACAAACTAAACAAAAACTTACACATAATAAAACTACTTCAACTATGTCATAATTTATTAACATCTTTAACCGGTTAGTAAAGGAATTAGTTAGCTGCTTTACACTATTTGATATGTATGGGAGTAACAAATTAATTTCTAATTAATAATCATAATAATTATTTTAATTGAGTAATTTATTTTTACGTTTAATAACATCAAATATGTACATCGCATAATTCACACATATGTTTGTGGGGAGGGGGGTTTTAAGTTAAGAACTTTCTCCCCCTCACCAGTTTCCAATGATTTCGCACCCTGGTTGGTTGCGAGTTGTTGCAGTTTACAATGCCTTCAGTGAGGTGTTGCGACGTGTCGTGATCTCCGATAAAAAATAGAAACAGCTGGTGACGATATATAACTGAACACATCGCATCTAACGAGACTTGTTAGTGGATTGCGATACCAGATACGCTTTCGTCAAGGACCACGTGATCAGGTATGGCCCCAGAACTTCCACACATTCCTCGAAGTGTTGTTCAAAGATTCATAAGACTCAGAACTGTAATCTGAATGAGGAAAGTTAACGAAGAAGTGAATATTAATAGCAGAAGCAAAGTCAACAAATTGCAAAAGTTGAAGTGAAACAGCTCCTCCCTCACCTCTAAAACAGATGACTTCATAAGTATAACAATAGGTAAGTCTGCATCATTTATTATTATTATTATTTTACGCATTCAACATATTTAATTTTTTCTTTCTGCTCTAACAAAATGCATTACTAGGTGAATTAACCCAATTTTACATGAAAGCTACTGTTTCACAGAGGAATGTGACGACATATAAACTACCGATAAAGTGTGTGCGTAAATGGCTCTGTAATCCAACTGTAAGGACATACGTTATGTCGGATCCAAAGTAAGACTGTGTATTCACTCCCAATTAGTTTCTGGGCATAATTACGGCTCTTTTTGTTCATAATTAGTGCTTTCTTTTGGCTGCGAAACCGGAGCGTAGAGCGATCTGTCCGCCCGTGACGTCAAGGACCACGTGATTAGGTATGGCCCCAGCCTTCTCCTTCTAATAGTCTTGGGAGCAGCTTGATTGGGCGCTTGTTGCTGGAGAAGAGCAGGTTGGACAGGTGTGCATATTCCTGATGGCGGGAAGCCAGGTTTTATTGAGGGCCCCGGTATTGGTGTTGAGGTCGGAATGACAAATCTCTGGCTTGATGAAAGATTCAAGTAGCATGATGCTGACCACAGGCTTGGGAGGTGGTGAAGAGGCCTTTCTTGCCACCTCATAGACGAAAACCATAGCATAGGCTCCTTTAAAATAATCATGCAAGCAAAATCCACACTAGAAAGGTTTTCAAAAGAAACCTATGCAATAGTGACCGTGCCCGCAGACCTCAACACCAATACCAGGGCCCTCAAAAAACCTGGCTTCCCGGGAATATGCACACCTGCCCAACCTGCTCTTCTCCAGCAACAAGCACCCACCCAACCTGCTCCTCTCCTGCGACAAGAAACCAAGCACAGACCCCAAATGTTCGCAAAAAAGCTCACCTGCGCACGCGAGCAAACATCGCCCCGCAAAAGCAGACGACAAGATCTGGAAGAGCCTTGCACAGCACCAAAACTCCAGCTGCAGCAAGACAGTTCATGCCTGACGAAACCACCAGACGATTAGCGAAATCAATCGCTGGAAAAAAAAAAAAAAACTTTTGCGGAAAAAAGAATAGTAAGTGTATCAGAGTTAATTACCTATCTCCGCGTAACCGCCAAACTGATATCTTTAGATGCAATGTACTTCAATTTGGTTTCGTGTACAAAAGTAAGTGTTTCAAGTGTGTATCAATTTGGAGGTGTTTATATCCGAAATTTTTTGAAAAGAGTTGTTTACATTTATCAGTTTTGTGTGCATTTGCCAAAATGCGCAATGCTCTTTCTTGTATTTTAAAAATAGTCCGTGATTGTGGAGAGTTTCCCCAAAATTGGATGGAAAATAGATATTTAGCATACATACCTTATTGCATATCGCAGTGCCTCACATGACCTTATTTGTAATTATGTTTCTCATTTGCATAATATCCAGGGTAATTAGACTGCAAAAGTGTCTCTCGGAATTTTTCAGGACCCTTTAAAATACACAGACTCTGGAGAAATATTGTCTGGTATTGGTGATAACTTGAGTCTAGAAGTTTGGCAAAATGCCTTATTTTTCCTTCTGTATTTAGTGATAATTTTTTTTCTTGATATACATGTTTTATGTTGCTGCTAATGTTTTGGAAGCTTTTATCATTTTGCTTATTTTGTACTGCACTGCCTGTTTTTAATTTTAATGCCTTTTCCATTTTCAATAAGGTTTTTAAATGTGTTTCTTTTTCTAAAAAAAAAATTTGTACACATCTTACTTTTCTGTCAAAAACTTTATTTATCAGCACATTTGGTTTTGCCAGAGACAATTACAAAGCTGGAAAGAAAAAGGTGAAACTCTTATGACATCCATGCAAGTTTTTGAGGAATCAGTACAGCAGCTGATCGAAGTGCCAGGAGAGAAGAGGTTAGCTATTGCAGAAAAGTGCAAACGTGTAATGAGTACAAATGTGGAAGTGGAAAATTGAAAACAATTTGTGACATTCTTTAAGATTTAATCCAGTTACATGTATGCTCCAATTACTTCTGTCAAAGTAGAGAGATCATTTTCTGTTATAAAAAAGCATTCTTCCTATGAATGTTGGAGAGAGAAAAACCTAGTGATTATGTGCAATCAAGACAACAAAGATAAAGTTCCTTGTGTATATAGCACCGTTCCATGAAAGCACCCACACACATTCTCGATCTCGGACATTTTGGAGGTGATGTGGTCAGCACCACACTCCAGTCACCTTCACCCCCCAGCATTGTGCCGAAGTACCAATTGCTGAGTGAGGCCCAGAGCTATTTTATGCAGGGACAAGGAAAGAAAAATTCCAACCTTAGATCACCCACTCCGGGAATTGACATCAAAGGAATTTAAATCTATTTCCATGTAGATGTTAACTTCTTGAATGAAATTATGGATGTAGGCGACTTGCAATTTGCCACTTTTTTCAGTTTATTGTGTTTTTGGAGCCTATTTTCCAAATTATAAATGCCTTTTTGTCTCCCTATTTTAAGCAAAATGAATGCCTGAACTCCTGTCCTCTAGTAATTACATTTGAACTGTTGCTTTCCAGTACTATTGTCACCGGTATTGGCAGATACTGATTCATTTGCACTGCCCTAGATGTGCGTTAACATTTGATCATTTGCCTCGTTTGCAGGTTCTAGTGCGAGACTACAAGCTCCGTTCCTACACCCTGAATGCTGTGAGTTTCCATTTTCTGCAGGAACAAAAGGAGGACGTCCACCACTCAGTCATCAGCGACTTGCAACATGGAAACCCTCAAACTAGGAGGAGGTAAGATACCCTTTGCGTTAAACTTGCTTGAATGTTCGCATAACCCAAAAACAGGAAAGGAGTTTGACTTAGCAAGTGACTCTCACTTGCCGCTTTCAATCTGTTTCAGGAATTAAAATATTTTTTTAAAAAAAAGCTACCAGTCTGGAAATCATGGAAAAGTCTTGGATATTTCATGGAAATTTACTGTTACTAGAGAAAGTCAACATTTTTGTATTAGTAAACTAAAAACAGGTTTTTGAACAACAACAAAATTGTAAACAAAAAATTGGATAACTTAACTTCAGGTTGATATACTGAATAGTATTGATAGTTATAGTACAAATTGCACATTAAATACTCTAGGGAAAGGGGCCATGTTTTGAAATCTTTTCATGTTGAAAATTTGCTACTGTAAGTGGCTAATGGCATTTACCGCTAAATTGTTGAAATTTGGGTTGTGTTTGGTTGATATTAGGAGTTTTACTGTAATTATATATTATTTATGCTATAATTGTTGTAATTCTTTTGCATAAAAAATAATTCTTGGTTTACCATTAGTCAATATATGAAACGTAATACACAAGTTCACCCATGATGTATCTATACCATGGTCATTTTCTGTTATTATTATTACTTTTGATATGTGATATGAATATTCTAAAAAATTGGTAAAATGGGATTCTAGGTGTGGTGTTTAGCACACACATGTTCTGTAACTTTTATAACAAAGGTTACAATAAAAAACATTTCAATGTAAGCTGAAGTAAGTGGAAATTGTCTCGTTGCATTTAATCCAAAATATGATATTCATTAACCAATTGAAATGATATTCTGTTACAATTTTTCACTGTTGATGATCTTTATTCAGGCTTGCTGTATATTGCTTAAAAGATGCATACCTTCCCCTGCGACTGCTGGATAAATTGATGTGCATGATCAACTACATGGAAATGGCTAGGGTGACCGGTGTCCCTCTCTCGAGTCTCCTGACCAGAGGCCAACAGATAAAGGTCATTTCTCAGCTTCTCAGAAAGGTAAGTGCACGGTACATTTGGTTCTATTTGTTAGGTGGGAAACACATTTAGAGATGGGCTGGTGTAAGTTTTAATTTTGTAGTTCAAGTGGTATAAGGGAATATATCTGAAAGAAGCATGTACTGTACAGTTGTACCAAGAAAGAAAAGACTGCAGCTTGCTATGACACCAGGGATATCACGTTTGAATCACAACCTGGCTGTTCTTTGTGGTTAGCCAAAAGTGGCTGAAAATCGAAGTTAAATATATAAAATCAATCAATCCAGAAGACACCCAGCCTCCAGAAAAACATTGGTTGCTATCATTGAATAAATTCCGATGGATATTTTCTGTGGCTGCTATCATTCAATAAATCCCAATGGATATTTTCTGTAGCTGCTATCATTGAATAAATTCCAATTGATATTTTCTGTAGCTGCTATCATCAAATAAATTTCAATGGATATTTTCTGTGTCTGCTATCATCAAATAAATTCCAATTGATATTTTCTGTAGCTGCTATCATCGAATAAATTCCAATGGATATTTTCTGTGGCTGATATCATTGAATAAATTCCAATGGATATTTTCTGTGGCTGCTACGATTGAATAAATTTCAATGGATATTTTCTGTGGCTGTCATTGAATAAATTCCAATGGATATTTTCTGTGGCTGCTATCATGCAATAAATTCCAATGGATATTTTCTGTGGCTGCTATCATCAAATAAATTCCAATGGATATTTTCTGTTACCAACACCACTGATATCAGCTGATGCTAAGTATCAGAGTGGTTAGCAGAGCATCCTACAATGCCAGAGGTCCCGGGTTCGAATACTGGCCTAGGCATGGCTGTTCTTCGCAAATATCCCTTCATCATTTTCATGGCAGAAAAGTGAAGGAATATCTATCAAACAATACATCACTATGTGCTTAGCCTAACATTCATTAGAAAATGCGCAACAGCCCATTTAGGGCCAAGGCGTACCTACTGACTGCTGGCCTCACTCCCGCCTGATTCTACTTGAGCACTCACCCGAGGTGGGAGATATGAAACCAGTTACGGGGTGGCATGAGGTCAGTACGACAAACCTCCATTCGTTGTTGCAGGTTTCATGACCAGGTTATGCTACTCATTCATAGCTCCTCAATTTCCTCACGATCGTGGGTGGGCACCGGTCCCATACACAGGACAAAAGTTTTTGTACTTCCCCAGGAATGTTGAACCTGCGCACGTCCCGTAGCCGGAGCCCAAAGCATGATGCTTAGACCACATGACCATGGTCGGGACATCAAAGTGACAGAAATTACATGCTGCTAATAGAAATATTGCACAGGTAAAATTACCGGGAATTGTATAATATTCAAATAAGGTGAAAAGCTTCATTACGTAACATATTCCATTAAGGTAATAAATGTACTTTTATTTTCGTTATTTTTTCCTACGTAGGCAAAGGAGAAAGATTTCCTCATCCCAACATACTCAAGTGGAGTACAGGAGGAACAGTACGAAGGAGCAACTGTGATTGAACCAAAGAAGGGCTACTATGATGACCCAATAGCAACCCTGGATTTCAGCTCTCTGTACCCCAGCATCATGATGGCTCACAACCTTTGCTACACTTCACTGCTTCAGCCTGGAATGAAGGAAAAACTAGGGTAAATATTAGATATGGACTAGCGTACTGCATGGAGATTATCCATAAAAATTACAACAAAATTGCAGAATTTTGCACTAAATTATCAGATATATATCGGATTGGTAAAATAATCGGTAATTTTACCGATAAACCAATACACCGATATGCCTATATCGACCAATACCGATAGAGTACAGATTAAACGGTCCCATCCCTAATATATTGTAACCTGTGAAAATATGATCACTTTTGCTGATTAATATGATCAGGAGCTTGAATACATGGTTTGGAATACTGCCATGAAGGAATATGGAATTCTTGCAAGATGTGTCAGTTTCCAACACAATAAGTGCACTCCTTGGATTTTTAACACTCAAAGTCACTATTTTATTAGTATGGCGACTGTTTCCACTTACAAAGAAAGATCATGGATTTGATTTCACAAGAATACATTCTCCTGTTCAAAATTCGACTATTTTACCGTTGTCATCAAATTGATATTTTGATTAAATTTACATATATTATGGTGCAATTTAAGTTGCAACAGCACTCTCGGCAGTATATCGTATCAATCCATAAGATTATATTTTTTTAAAGCCTCTCTGAATGCTTCATGTCGACCAGAGCATTCACTTGTTTATCTCAGTTGTGTCAACCTCTGAGGCATGTAAACAATGCACAGTGTTGTGCTATGCAAACCTCCTGAGCTATTCAGGAAATAGGTAGTTCCATCTGCCTATGGAGCCAGCGGTTTGCATAGTGGCAGTTAAAATCACGATTCGGCATGGAGGAAGGTCTCCATGGCCTGGGTAATATAGAGGTGAGACAGACTGAGAAGGGACTGACTTTTATTTTGGATTGAGGGGAGAGAAGAGCTTAGGAAAGGAATTGAGCTAAAGTGAGGCGACGCGCCAGTCAACCTGCAACGAAGCCTACAGAGGACTTAGTTTATTTTTATTCTTCGAAATTATCTTCATTCGTCAGATAGACAGGTTATTATCCTAACCCAGCCATGATTCAGGTTCAAAGGTTCATAAAACCCAATGAGTGACCATTGTCTTTTCTAGTTGTTAGTTTTGCTTTTTACTACTACTAAGCTCTTAGTATGACTATGACAAAATACGATGTCACTTTAGTTGCCTTCTTGTCCTTCTCTTTCTCTCTCTCGCAGTGTTTCCAAATGCAGTACTTTGTCACTATTGTCAGAATATAAATGTTGATAATTTTTACTTGTACGAAATATTATTTTTTACAATATTTTGTTATAATTTTTACTGTGATGCATATTTTACACAATAAATTGATCTAAACTTTTTTTTTTAAATTACAACATAATAAGTTTGATAAAATATTTTTACCCTCAGTGGAAAAAAGGTTTTTCCCGTATGTTATACATTTTTTTCCGCGAATAAGGTTTGCTATATAAAGAACAAGTTATTTTATGTGTAGGATATGAAACTACACTTTCTAAGTAAATTGATAATTTATGACTAATTTCTACTTAAAACATGTTTATTTGGGTTATATTTGCTTTCAAATTAGCCTACGCATGGGTACAAATACAAATTATCTTGCAAAATTTGCCAAATTTTATATTTATTGATGTTTTTATGCTTGTGTTTAATACACCCAGTAGAACTATTTTTTGGCACTTTGTTACCAACGCCTGGTACACATGACCTGCCTTGTTCATACATTGTTCAGTTCCATGAAGTGTCCTCTTCCATTTATATATTTCGAATTTTTGTGTTGGTACTGCATTCTTGCAAAAAAAAAAAAAAAAAATAGTTGCCATGACTTATGTATAACCCTCAGTTTATTGGGAAAATATCTATTGTGGGTCTTATCAAGCATTCAACCATAACCATTGTAGTGTCAAAATTAAATACACCCAATTTGTGACCACTCTGTACTATTTTTTTTTTGAAAAACTGATGTTTCTTTACTTTTTCCATTTACAGATTAACCCCTGATCAGTACACAAGAACTCCAGCTGGCAACTTCTTCGTGAAGCCCTCCGTGAGGAAGGGACTGCTTCCGGAAATCCTGGAGAACCTTCTGGCTGCCCGGAAGAAGGCAAAGACTGATCTGAAGAATGAAACTGATCCCCTCCGGTGCAAAGTGCTGGATGGTCGACAGCTGGCCCTGAAGATCAGTGCCAACTCTGTGTATGGTTTCACGGGGGCCCAAGTGGGGAAACTGCCATGTCTCGAGATATCTGGGGTAAGGGTTTTATTCTGGTAGTTTACCTCTATGGAAGGTAATTCCCTCTTCGTTGTTGAAGAGAACATCAAGATGTTCTTGTTTACATTTTTGCCCATTGAGATCTTGTTTTTAAACTACAAGCCTTTGAAAATCATCAAATTTATCCTCTATGTATGCCATCGTGCAGTCAAATTTAAATTTGCCTCTTGCCATATACAAGGTGATTCTAAAGTCTCTATACATTTTAGTGATATTGTGAAAAAATATATTTCTTTTGCATGTTATGTAAAGCACTGCTAACAGTAGAACAAAGAACAACCGTTGTTTGTGCTTGTCTGCATCAAATGATGTATGAACAGCTGCGGACGGACTTCACTCAGAAATTCAGAAAAACAGGCCCCCACCAGCAGGGACAGCGACAGGGGTGGGCCTGTGCCCACCTGATTGCCCACCCAATCAAATTCAATAACTACATATGCTTCGAGATAGCTATATGAATGATTTGATAAATAAGTGTATTCTGGTCTGGTGTTCATAACATGTATATTTTACTTGTGAATATTATCTATGCTAGAAATGTTCACATATTATCAACCCATAAAAAGCCAATTTTGTAATTAGAAAGTGAAAATAATTACTAGAGCTATTGAAACAAAAACTGTGATCAAATGAATGCTTTCATGATTAAAAGCAGCTAGTAGGCTTGGGAGGCTCAAAATTATGCAGGGTATGATCAAGATGAGATCAGAATTTAGATTGAACTTGAGGACTGCAGGTCCGGGCCTCCACATACGTATATAAATCCCGGCCTGGGTATGGTTAAAATAATCTCCAAATAAACAAATAAAAACATCATCTTGGCGTTACTTCCTCTGGCAACACAATACAATATTTCGACTTTTTAATTATTAGAATAATTTAATCAACAAGACTTAGATGGGCAGGTCAAGTGACACGAATGGCAGAGGAAAGAATAGTTTACAGGATTCGTGTTGGGAAACCTGATGGTAAGAGACCAGTAGGAAGGCCAAGACGAAGATGGAGGGATAAGTTGAGATGGACCTAAAGAAAATCGGCAAGGATAGGAAAGATTGGATTGATCTTGCCCCGAATAGGGACTCACGACCGGATCAAGAAAGTGTGGGGCGTTACCCCCACACCCCCTATACGCCTTCATGGCATGGTGCTATGCACAGGGGAACACTTTACCTTTACCTTTTTACCCGAATAGGGACAGATGGAAGGCTTGTGTTGCTGCAGCCATAAACCTCTGGGTTTAAGTATGCTAGAGAGTATAATATAGTTTTAATTAGCTCTGCATTGAAATTCCAATTACATTACAATTTTTATGTACCTGTTATCTTTAAATATCAATATGGTATGCGAAATATCAACTTTATATTCATTCTACTAATAAGAAGGAATCACAATAATTACTACAAAACTGAAATGAATAAATTTTAATAAACCAGTTATGTATGGAAAATGCTACAGAAAAGGTGATTGCCTGAGACAAATATTTGAGACTTTCGTAAAACAATGTCATTGTTCACGGAATTAGCTGCCTTGATCCACTAATAAAACGCTGTGCAATTGAAACTACCACCTCAACTTTCTAAGAGCTATGGACTAATGAAATCCATTTTTGGAAGAGTAAGTTGTGGTTGAGTTATTTTATTACCCTACAATGCATGATTTTTTTTTCATGAAATGAAAAAAATATATTTATGTTCTCTAGACAAAATATACACATGAAAAAATGTTTAAAAAAATAAAAAGTGAAAAGTATTGATTTTATGAACAATTTTAATAAATGTGACAAATGGCAACATCATGCATTGAGTTTTGATTATTTATTATTCTTAGAATATACAAATTTCAACATAAAACATACACAAATTAAGTTTTTTCGAAAAATAGTGAAAAATATTAATTTTATGCACAATTTCATGTGACAAATGGCAACATCATGCATTGAGTTACTTTATAATTATTATAAGATACAAGTTGCAACATTATACAGGGTTGTGCACGAAAATCAGGCTCGCCTCGTATCACTTGGTTTGAAATGAAACTTTCTCCTAGAAACCTAAGTTAATGTGCTCTAGAAACAAGAACATGAGCAGATACAGGGAGGGGAGGAGTGACGTTACATGATGTGACCAGATGGGGAAAGTAGTGGAATGGACGAATATAGATGAAATAATAATTTCTGAATGTCTGAGGTGGCTCAGTTTCTTTTTGTGCCCAACCCTATACATTTCAGATTAAAGGTTGTGCCCACGTCACTGTCATCGAAATCGAGATCAAATTCGCTACCACTGGGGATTTCTAGTATAATGCTTTGTGTCAATGGCCTCACTCTCCCGCCGTCATTCACAAAGCGTATACGAGGGGGTGCTGAGAAGTATTGAGCCTTACCCAGAAAAAAAATCAGCTAAGAGGCTGAAATTTGCAGGGTGTACTAGTCAATTCTTCTACATGTAATGGTGCAAAAATTGACTTTCTATGATTTTAACTTCGCTTTGTTATTCATGTAGGGTGACCAGACGTCCTCTTTTGACCGGACATGTCCTCCTTTTTAGGTGTCTGTCCGGCGTCCGGGTGGATTTTTTAGAAATAGGTAGAGGCACATATTTTTGGTAAATAAAAAAGCAAAATTTTGGTACAAAAACGGAGTCAATTTCGGGTTTAAAAGCGGTAAATAAAATGAAATATCGGTGTTATAGCGGTGAAAAATTGGATGAAAAGTGGTATATAAAAAGACATTTTGGTTTTAAAATTGTGAATATAATCCTAAATTTGATTTTAAAACTACACTTATTCCACAGAATAAATATTTCACTTCTAATAGCACATTTATGTAGTTATAAGAGTATTAAGTTTATTTCTGTGTAAAGGAGTCAATTTTTGTTTCTCCAATATTAACAGCAGAATTAATCAATTTTCCGGGAATTGCATAACTCTCAGGATAATTCAGACCTCAGAAGGTGTCGCATCGGTGAATAAACCCTGAATTTCGTGTTTAAGAGTTAATTTCGCTTTTTGTAGTTCATTTCGCATTATTTCGTGACAAAACATGGTCACAAAATGCATCTCACACCTTTCAGAAACATGAAAAATTAACACTACAATGTGTTTTTTTCAAATTTCGTTTTTTTCATCAAAAACGAAATATGTATGCCCCTAGAAATAGGTAAATATCCTCCTTTTTAGAAAGAGTAGCTATAGCCCATAGCCAATGTGCTGCCTAGAGAATGCTTCTACACATAATGATCATCATTTAAGGCATATCACTTTGGGTGCGTTAAGTATTCGAGCAATGCTCACCTAGCATCTTGGAGCCCAACACGATCACTTTCCCGACTGAGTCATTAATAAGGTGCGGATTTATTGGCACTAAAAACCTCTGAAATAGGCACTTAAAAAGGCACTATAAACTAAGAAAAGACATTAAAATAGGCAATGAATGTGAACTTATTTCAATTTTCTTCTTACAATGCACAGACTGTATTAACTAGGGGTGTGCGGGATCCCGAGCAGTCAGGAAATAAAATACCGAATGTTCACTTTAAAAAGTCGTTAATTTTTTACGTTTTCTGCATTGTAAGTGTCTGGAACTTATCGGAAATTGTTAGTTTTTATTCCAGAAATGCAAAAATAATCACAAAGTGAAAATGACGTGTAGAATTCGAGATTTCCAGAGTACGATAACAAACTATTAATATTAATTAACATTCTTTTGATCGAAATTCACATTTGTGGGGAAAAGTAATTCTCACAAAAACAGCTTGTGGTAACTACTGTGCGAATTTGAACAAATGATGAAAAAACAATTTGCACCATTGTAACAAAAAGAACATTTTGAAATAATTTTCCAATCAATTGAGACCCTCAAATCTGGTAAATACCAGATTTCAGTCAGTACAACATCAACAAAGCCTTACATTCTTGAATCTATGGAAAGCCAAAGGCACGTAAAAAAAGCTGAAGTATGCAAAAATTGCGGAATAGCGATTTTTGAGCACGATTAATCAAAATAGCCATTTATAGGCACTATAAAAATGCATTTTAGTACTAGAAACACCATGAAACAAACTTTTAACATTGAAGCCTATGTTTTACTACAAAGGAATATAAATGGCAAATAGGCAAGTTCGGCACCCGAGTCATTACTATTATTCTAAGTTCTAACTCGTTGTTTCGCCCTCTGAGACTGCTGGAACGCATGTAGTCTGTTAAGTTCCTTTTTGATTGATTGGTTTGGTTTATTTTACTTCACTTTTCTGCCACTTTTGGCTAATTGCGAAGATGGATATGAGCGATGGTATGATGATTTCGATGAAGGGACACTCACAAAGAACAGCCTGCCCAGGCTGGGACTCGAATCGGTGACCGCTCTCGTTGTGACGTGGTGTGCCAACCACTCCGCCACGGGGATCGGCCAGTTCCTTTTCGAGTTATACATACACGATGCAGAAACGCGTAGTGAGAATTTTGATTATTAAGTAATATTTACTTTCATGAAATAACGAAGCGAAAGTGTAAATTCAACAATTATCTTGCAAGAAAATATCCAGCTTTGAAAGGATGGAGGAAGAAACGAAAATGAGGTAAAGTGTAAGGTGGCTGTCACTTTCACCTACTGTTGAAAGAGTGATAGAAATGTTCATGGCATTAAAATCATATTTCTCTACCCAATTTAAACAACTTAAAAATTGTAATTCGGTGTTTGGAAATAAGTTAAAGCTAATCTTACTTGTTACATTTGTATTCACTTGTGGGGATATTTCATTCTAATATGCAAGAATTAGAAAAGGAGTAAAAATATGTGCTTCAAATTGTAGATATTCTTTGTCATTCGTTAAATGAAAGATTCGGAGATTGCTTTCTTTGCTTAAAGATAAGAGGAAGTTATTGAAAGAGATCACCTGAAAATTCTCTGTAAGCAAAGTGTTATTAAGATTTTTATATATTGATTAAATTAGGAGTAATGGCAAATGTGTTGCCATTCTTTGCGGCTTCCTCTTTTTTATGACTTTGTCCTCCTTTTTCGCCTGCTCTGTCCTCTTTTTTGAATGTGTGTCTCCAAAGACATAATCCTGTTGCATGACAATGCCTCACCACACACTGTAGGTGAAACAATGGCGACACAGACCGCCTTATGCTTTCAAGTGTTGCTACACCCACCCTATTCACGGACCTGGCTCCATCTGTTCCACCATCTGAAAACAACACCTAATGGCACAACAATTTGCAACATGATGATGCCCTTGGAGAGCTTTTCTGGAAGTGCTGCCATTTTCACTTTGGACCTGAAAAACAAAGGGAAGTTAAAATCATAGAAAGTCGATTTTTGCACCACTACATGTAGAAGAATTGACTAGTACACCCTGCAAATTTCAGCCTCCTTGCTCACTTTTTCTGGGTAAGGCTCAATACTTATCAATACTTAATACTCCCCTCATATTGTCAACACTTTTCTCTATTGTCCTGGAACACCTCTCACACAGCTAGATAAAACTCTAATGTTCAACAAACTCTCTCACAACTACAAATCACGCGATGACACCACATTCGATGTTCGCAAGAAGCAGTACAAATGTGCTAGAATTCTTTACTTACTGTGGCTGGCTACAGCTGCTACTTCTTGCTTCTTGCATCATGTTGCCAATTGGCAACAAGTATATTGGAACTGTAATAGGCCTAATGTTGCCATTTGGAAACAAGGTTATTATCGTAACAATAGGAACCAAATGAATTGTTACATATCCAGTCATATAAAGTGAACTTGAAACCTACAAATTATTTTGTGTATTTTTTGCGAAACAGTAAAATTTAATTTTTACATTATTTAACATTAATCAGCCCTTAAGTTAAATTCATGACATCTAGTGCTACAAACGGCAAATTCATATTTCAGAGAATAAAATGAAGCCATACAACTGCCATCTAGCGATTAGTTGACATAATTACGATGTTCTCCTCCAGAAGTGAAACAATCTACCACTTATCCTTACTTTTCAATCGCACTAGTAGGACTGTATTATCAACTAGCAAACAACCACTACATTAAATCAAATAACTCCCTTATGGTTAATGGTAGAGAAAAGAAACCGGTACATTATAATGTAAAAATGTTCAATAGTACTTTATAATTATTAAGTAATTAACAAAAAAAAAAACGTTAAGACAGGTAATGAAAATCTAACTTTCTCCATTTTTGTTAATATTTTTAAAACAGTGTGGACAGTATGTATAATATACTTCATTCGATAAATTGCCCAATCGATTTTCTTTCATTTGGTGCAAACGAAGGTTTTATCTAGGGATGTGATGAGGCTGAAAATTTACCGATGCCAATGTACTCACAGATACATACGATCTCAAGAGATGCAAATATACAGTTGTGTCTGCAAAAAGTGGTTATGTGAATCCTTAAGAAGAACATAGATTCTCAAGAGATTTAGCACTACAATCACAAGCAGTTCTTTGAAATGCAAAATGAATTCCTGTTCTTAATGTTTGAAAGTTAATGCTGCCAGATTCAACTTCAGAAACACGAGTTTTGGAAGCACCTCAGGAAGTAACCTACTTCTCTTATCGCAAATCTCTTCAGCAACACTGAACACTTGTTCACTGAATACTGATGCAGCAGGTATTTTCTCACCACTTGCTTCAAGTTTGGATACTCATTTTTGAATTTCCAATACAACAGCGGATCCTGGTCACGTGGACTAGTTGGTTCAGCAATGTTTTGTTGTATTTTTGATTTTCAGGTAGGTTGATCCTCTGAATGAGGGTTTGCAATAATTTTATTACAGAAACTCTACAATGATGAAGAATCATAACCTAATTTTCAATAAATCTTACAAATCTAAAATTTATTAGAAGGTAAAACTGTAGTATTATTTGTATCGATTTAAATATCTGATTTTTGCTGATACCGATGCGTCAATTTCTGCCGATTTTCATACATCTGTAATCAGCTAGTTTTATCTCTA
The DNA here is from genome assembly GCF_977018435.1 of Lepisma saccharinum. NCBI lineage: Eukaryota > Metazoa > Arthropoda > Insecta > Zygentoma > Lepismatidae > Lepisma > Lepisma saccharinum. Next base: position 3,102,024 of record NC_139241.1, on the reverse strand, counting down.
TCCTGTGAGAAGTTATACGCGTTTAAAGATTCCACTACAAATTCTGACGGCAGCCATGTTGATGACATCATATCTCCGAAACCCACAACTGGATTCTTTGGAACTTTTTGTGAGAAATATGCCTTAAGTAGTACTACATGCTCCAGCAAGTTTCGTTTCATTTTTTTTAATGTCCAGGTTTGCCTCCAAAAATGCCTAATTTCACTATACTATACACCGAAGATATGTTTAGAACATGTCACTGCACAAACATAAATATTTTTTAGTGTTCTTGCATTTGCACACATCCAATGTTTTTTTAATACTTCCTCTGAAATACCATGCTAGCATAATATAATAAACTACCTATAATAAAGTTGGCCGCGGTGGCTCAGTCGGTAACGTGTCTGACTACCATGCTAAAGGTCCCAGGTTCGATCCTCGGCCGGTTCAAATCCGGGAATTTTTCTAACGATGGAAGCGGCCCCGGCGACCACCCAGCGTCGAATAGCATGGGTACCTGGGGGAAACCCTGGGGGGTAAAGGTGGTCAGGGGCGTGATGCTGATCACATCACCCCCACTCCCGACCGGATCAAGAAAGTGTGGGGCATTACCCCCACACTCCCTATACACCTTCATGGCGTGGTGCTATGCACAGGGGAGGACTTGAGAGAGAGAGAGAGATGCTTTCCCCCCTCTCTCCTCTCTCTCTCCCTCTCTCTTTTTTATCTTTTTTACTTTTTACCTGTTCTTGCATTTGCAAAAAAATCAAACTTCCTATTAATTCACCATTCATGTTCTTGTAGAATATTTACAATTTTATATCAGATCGGTAGAATTAATAAGTGTCGATTAATTTTACATCGATAGTTTGTTGGTATAAAATCATATTGGTACATGTCTGTTATGTAGTTTGATGTGCATAGCCTATACGAGGTCTGACCATTAAGTTTGCGAACTTGCCACCTTGTAGTGCTTGTAGGCAGCACTATACAGGCAGCTCTGTAAGATTTTGTAACCTTGGTATTTCAATGTTTCACAGCAGTGTTTGCGTTGATGCGTGGCAGATTGCGTGCGTGCGTGAAACTGGACAAGAGTGGGAGTGAAATACGGGAAATGTTAGTACAGGTGTACAGCAAGAATGTCATGACGAAAACAGCAGTGTACAAATGATTGATTGATTGAATTAGTGTTTTAAGTCCACTTTATGCACAGTAAGGCTAATTGGGACTGGACCTACAGCTTTAAGTGGGATCTGAAGCACTATGTGCCTCCACTGGGTATCAAACCCGGGACCCCTTGATTACAAGGCAATGATGCTACCACTGCACCATCGGGGAGGCCCTCAGTGTACAAATAGATCAATTGGTTTTCTGAGGGGAGGGGGAACAAGTGGCAGATGAAGAAAGGTAGGGCAGCCAGTAACGAGCCAAACATGACGAAAACATTGCCAAAATTCGTAAAATTGTGCATGCAAATTGGGATTGTTCACTATGAATTTGTACCACCAGCCCAAATAGTTAACCAAGTGTACTATTGGAAGTGCTGCAAACGTTGCGTCAAAAAGTGAGATGGAGACAACCAGAACTTTTTGCCAACAACTCATGGTTCTTGCATCACGACAATGCACCTGCACACACGACACTGTCTGTATGGGAGTTTTTGAGCAGGAAACAAATAACTTTGGTAGACCACCTGCCATACTCACCCGACCTTGCCCCCAATGACTTATTTCTTTACTCGAAGGTCAAACAAGTTTTGAAAGGAAGACATTTTGATGGCAGCTAAATCGACGGCAGCTCTGAAGGCCATTCCAGAAACAGAGTTCCAAAATTGCTTCGAAGGGTGGAGTAGGCGCTGGCATTGGTGTATATCTTCCAAAGGGGAGTACTTTGAAGGTGACCACAGTAGGGATGGCCAGAACCGGATCCCGGCGGATCCGGAATTTTCAGATCTGGATCCGGATCCAGAACTTTCGTATCCGGATATAAAACTTTCGGATCCGGATTCGTTTTGCCATCCCACATGCGCTTCTTTGGAAAGTAAGAATGTGTTTATAACATATTGTTACCTGCATATATACATATCTATATACTATATAATATACATACATACACACATATATATAGTGTGTGTGCGCGCATGCACGATTTGTAATTAATTAATACACTTACAAGGGAGGTCTAAGTCTCCTCCTCCGATCTCCATGAAATTTGGCAGGTGTATGGAGGGGCCCAAAGGAAGAAGTACGTGTTTTTGTGTTTCAGCTAAAAAACTGTTTTAGGGGGCAACCCCCTCCCCCTCAAATGTCAAGATGAGGAGAAATTGAAGTGGGGATCTGACCCCGAAACCACGTAAATATGGCATAGGAAGAAACAGGGGGCATAGGGCCTATCTAATCACCTGTCAAATTTCATGGGAATCGGAGGGGGACACTTAGATAACCTCCCTTGTTAGTCTTGCACTTTGTAACTATACCAGGTGGTCCATTTATAAGGATATTATGGAATATCGCATGCAGAATGCATCCAATCGAAAAATTGCACAGAATAAAAGTTTGATACTATTGAGGGGGTAAGTCAATGCCGCAAAAATTTCCTTGCCACCAGCAACCCCTCAAGGGAGGGGAGTTGGTAAATTTGAAATTTCAAATGGAACACCCCCATTCATTTTACATATTTGGATTCTGTGTTGAAAGAGAAGAATTTTTTGTTTGAAAAATTTTGTAAAAAAATTGCGAACTTCGAACGTTTATAAACATTTGGTAGTTTCACATTCATTTTGTTCCCTTTATGTAATAACGGTTTTGGTTTCCGTTGAGAAGATTGCATAAACTAATTTTATTCAAAAAATGTGTGCAAAGAATTCGGCAAAAGAAAATTGTTTGCAATTTATGTTTTTGTGTAACAATAAATAATATTAATTTGTTCCAACTCTTTGGTTTCAAGGAACAATTTCATATGAACAACACTACTCAGTACTCCATTCAGGCTCAAGCCATGTTGGACACAAAGTTTCCTGGTCGATGGATAGGACGTGGAGGACCCGTTTCTTGGCCAGCTCATTCACCCAATCTCACGTCGCCTGATTTCTGCCTTTGGGGACTACTTAAGGAAAAGTGTTACACGAAGTTCCAACAATGCTAGAAAACATGCGGCACGAATTATTGATGCTTGTGCCTCTATCACTCTTCGTGTTTTGAAATGCATTGAAGAGAACGGTCATCATTTTGAACATTTGCTCCTTTAAACATTTATTTGTGTACCTCAAATGATAACTAATTTGTAGTAACATACTTCATTTTGTTGTTCATATGAAATTGTTCCTTGAAACCAAAGAGTTGGAACAAATTAATATTATTTATTGTTACACAAAAACATAAGTTGCAAACAATTTTCTTTGACTTACCCCCTCAATAGTATCAAACTTTTATTCTGTGCAATTTTTCGATTGGATGCATTCTGCATGCGATATTCCATACTATCATTATAAATGGACCACCTGGTATAACACTGCATATATTATAATGTTTTATTTTAATTTTTAAAACTGTAACTGTAGATCAATTGTATAATTTTTGTATAACATTTCTATCTTGTTATATGTGTTAAAGGTTTCATTCTGGAATTGAATGTCTCACATTTATGTATGTTTTCATTTCCAATACATTCGAATGAATACATATTCATTTCAATGGCATTTACAAAATCACCCTGACATTTTATGTTAAACAAGTAAGATTATTTTTGTGCACGAGTGTGATAGCCGATGCGTAGCAAAGTATTTTAGGAACAACACTTGAAAAAATTCTTGAAGGACTAACTAATGAAAAATTTCTTTGTAATCGAAGATCATAATACCTTTTAAGGTGTGGTAATATTATAATGGGATTGAGATACGAAACTCTCGGACCCGGATCCGGATCCGTTTGGCCATCCCTAGACCACAGTGCTATTCAGCAATAAGGTACGTAGCACATTTTCTAGGATTTAACTTAATTGTCAGACCTCGTGTTATTCAAAACTGCATGGTGTAATTGTATATTTTAGTGGTTATGCATTGTGCTTAAAATTCACTTTCCCTTTCCTTTCATGTCAGAGCGTCACAGCATACGGCAGGACAATGATTGAGCAGACCAAACAGGAGGTAGAGCAGAGATACTGCACTTCTAATGGATACGAACATGATGCCATCGTAAGTATTGATTTATCTGCCTTCTGGCATGTACTTTCAAAGCAGTGGTGCCCTCAGGGGGATTTTTACCTTAAAATAATAATGATGCATTCCAGCATTACGTGTGTGATGTTTTACCCACAAAATGTAAGGTTACAGACACGAGATTGGATTATAAGATTCATAATGAACGGATTTCATAGAATTATGAAGTACTTTGTGCTGTCTGGGATTCCACACTTCCGGTTTCCTTAAATTTGGCATACCATTCAGTGATGCTTTTGTGATCAGGTGGTGGTCGTCCATATTCCCTTGTAAAATTTCATTTTCAGTTTCAGCAATTGCAGCGCCTCCTATATTAACTCAACTTGTACCTAAAACACAAGAAAAAAATTAATTAGTACATTAACTTAAAATAACAGTATGTAGCTGTAATATTTTTTTTTTAAAAAAAATCATTTTTGTAATGGAAAGACTTTATGATCACCCTGTATATATTTTTCTAAACTATGTGTAAAAAAGTTTACACCTTGGCACCATGCTGCAATATGTGTGTGATTAGATGGGAGGGCGGGGTGATCAGAATATATTTCCTTTAGCTGGTTCCAAGTCACTTTTTTAATGTGTTAGATGAAGAAAAGGAAGAATTTAGTGGTGAGGGAGATCAAGTACCATGTTGAGTAAACCTAAATAGAAATTAATTTTACTCATAGGATAGTAGTAGACATGCTGTTGTCATTACTTTATGGGCATTATGGCATGATCTGGGGATATGTGCCATTGGCTTTGGGGTAATGGGCACCCCTGTTTTGAAAGAGGTTTATCCTCTCAGACTATAAGATTGTGTCATGTGTGTTACAGATCATCTTGAATTGTTGAATTGTAGCAAAATGTTATATGAAAACTAATTTGAAACGGAAGCAATCACTACGTATAAATTATAACTTGTTGGTCATATGTAGAAAATTTAACTTGACAGTAACATTGTATAAAGGAGAGAAAAGTTAGGAAGGAGTATTCTGTGTTGACTTCGGGTGGAAGGTGTTTTGTAAGTTTTATGTATGTTGAACACCTCTTTTAGCAAGGAATTTAACTTTTTTTCATGTTGAAGTAATAAAAACATGAAAATCGCTAACTTTAAACTTGTCTTATAAACTTAGAATCAGGGAGTCGTAACGTACCCAATTTGCGTTACACGGTACGTTCCATTTTGTAGGAGGAAGAGTATGGTTCAACTGCTGGTACCCATGTAACGTAACGAAATTCAATATCTTATAGATTGACGTTACAAGAAACGTAACAAAATGTATTATGGTAGATATTAACGTTATAAACGAACGTAACGAAATGAGCACATTGGAACATAACGTAATATGCAATATGGTATATACTACCGTTACAAGGAACGTAGTAACGAAATGCAATATGGTATATACTAGCGTTACAAAAACGTAACGAAATGCAACATGGTAGTAAATAACGGTACATAGGAACGTAATGAATGCAATCCTCCGTAACGGAATGAAGTGAAAGGCAATATGGTTAAATAACGTTACATAGGAATGTAGCAAAATGTAAACCTCTGTAGCGGAACGGAACAAAATGCAGTTGGGTACATACCATCTGCATAAGGAACGTAAATAAATTCAGTATGGTAGATGTTAACGTTACAAGGAAAGAACAATTCAGAAATGTTAGCAAGTAACGTTATAGGCGCGTGACGAATATAATCTATTTAACATCAAGGAAGAAAAAGGAATAGCCAAAATCTCTTACCTTTCATTGGAACATTGCGAAAAATAACTCAGTATATCGTATGGGATTAATGTGAAATAGCCGTGAAAAATATGGTTGTTTGTAAAAAAATGAATTTCAACCAGGGTTGTTAAAGGGTCAGGAATTTTAAATCAATTCAATTCCGGTTCAGCAGGGAATATTAGCAAAGCATAAATGGATCTGGACTGTAAAGAGCCTCTTTATGTATTTCAATTTGTTCCAGGGACATTTTACCTGATCAATTGAAATACGGCACAGGGACCTTCTTTCCGGATCAATTTAAAGACGGTCTAAGTTCCATATTGAAATGAAGGAATACGCAACTTGGGACCGAATTTAAACTGTGCGATAAAAAAGTTTCCGGTCTTGTTGCGGAACCCAATAGAACCCACTAGAATTTATGGGTTCGTGGACGTTTAACAACCCTGATTTGATATTAAATTACATTTTTGGCTCGAAATTGAATAAAGCTTCCAACTAGTGTAGAAATGAGTAGCAATAGGCGTGCGCACGGGGTGCAAGGGGGGGGAGGCAAATGCCCCCCTCGTCATGGACATCTTTCGATATTTTAGACGCAGGGAAATATGCCATATGCAATTGCATATTAACCCGATAATAGAGTTGCCCCCTCAAGAAACACCACTTGAATTCGAAATTATCGCATTCCTGCATCCCCATTATAATAATTTATGTTAATTACTATGACAAATCAAATTATACGTGTGAAATATATACTTTTAGCTGACATTCGTTTTCTAAAGGGAAGAGGTGGCCATCCTCGCCCCCCTTCCAGATTTCCATACCTCTATATTATTATACTTTATTCCAGAAATTTAGGGTAGAGGAATCATATCGCCGGTTATTAAACGATATTATGCTCTTGAAGAAAATGAAGTATTTTGAAGCCGATGAAAGTTCACAAAAGAACAACGGCGGAAGAAGGTGCAGTGGCACAACCACAGGAAGCAGGAAGCCCTCAAACTTGTACAGAAATCAATTCTAGGAGGTAAGGAAGGCAACCATTGGACTATAGAAAGAAAGGTTGCAGAATCTAAGAGTAGCAAGACAAAAGGATACTCAAGATGGATTTAGTTTTCACGTCTTTCGTGCACTATTTCTTCCAGACGGCCAAGAGCACCTGCAAGGGGGCACAGAGGGGCAATTGCCCCCTCTCGATTTCTATCTTTATACCAATTTAAAAAAGTTATATAAACTTGGACAGTTGCTGCTGATTACGGTGTAAGTTTTGCCCGTGTAAGGTAATAAATAGATTTATTATTAATTTTTGAAGCTGCACCGTTCATTTATAAACACACTGTATATGAGCCATTGTGAATTCGAGTCAATTTAAACATTTTGCGTTGTTGCGAGATTATCTATTAGGATAAAATTTGGACATAAATAATCTAAGTAGAAAAAGTTCAACTTGTATATCAAAATTGCCATGTCCATCTGATCTCCGAAAGTAGTGTTTAGCACGTCACATTTCAAGTATACGATTGATTGATTTGGTGTTTTGAGTCCACTTTATGCACAGTAAGGCTAATCGGGACTGGGCCTTCAGTTTGAAGTGGAATCCGAACCACTTGTGCCTCCACCGGGTATCGAACCCGGGACCCCTTGATTACTAGGCGACGACGCAACCACTGCGCCATCGGGGAGGCCATTTCAAGTATAGTCGATGATTGTATCTAGTATATGAACGAGATTTGTCTCTCCTCTCAAACAATTCGTGGCTTGTCCCCACCGAACGAAGTGTGTCACTTATAAATTAAGTTTCCGAAAGCAGGCATTATGAATGAACAGAACAAAAAATACTCCTGAGAAATTACAAAAATTATAAGCCAGTTCGTGACCGGGAGTTATTGACGGTCTCCCCCCCCCCCCAACCTATCCGCTTTAGGTTCCGGGTTCGAGTCCTGGTCTATAAATATCTTTTTTAGGTGTCTCTTCATCAATTTCATCTATTTATCATCCATCTTCATAGTTTCGATCAATTATAAAAGTGACATAAAAGCAAAGCAAAATAAGAACAAATAAAAATAATTGCAAAATGACTACAATGTCAGAACTACATTTGAAAAATAAAATGCGAGCAGAAGATTCATTTTCAAACAGGTATTTGGGTAGAATTGTGTAGACAGACAGCATGCTCCCGAAAGTTGCCAATCCACGTGTAGTTTGACCTTCGATACTGGGGTTGCCCTTTTTCAGGAAAGTTTTCTCGACCCCCCTCAGGTGTCTTATCAAGAATGCCTCGGTGTTCGCAGCATTGCCAACTTATTTTCCGTTGGAAAAAGTCTTTTTCCTCCTATTTAATCTGCGGTTGGCTCTACAATATATCATATTAAACAAGATACAACAACTGAATTACGGCGAAGTAGGTTAGAAACCCTGCGTGCTCAAGAGCAGCTTCGATAAGGCACCTGAATTGTTTCGAGCGGAACCAGGAAATGGGCGATCTTTATTCCCGAAGGCCATTCCGTAAAACTAATGCAACAAGAAGTTTTCTGTGTAGATTTGAGAGTATGAAATTGTAGGTTGATGATAGTACTACAAGACGTCAAGTGGATTTTTTTCTGTTTCGTTATTTTATATAGCTTTGCTACCTATATTTATTTATTTATTTATTTCACCTATAACAGAGCTTTCGCTCCAATTACAATAGGCTTACATATATATATATATTTTAAACAATTAAAAAATTATAATTCCAACAATACAAAAACAATAGAAGAAAAAGGAGAGCAAAACTACAATAATCGTTTCATAAAGAACACCAGCACAAGTATTCTAGAGAACATAAATTCAAAAATGATATTCACTGAGGTAGAACAAGGTACATATCTATATACAGACTGAGGCATTTATAACTATACACATGTAAATACTCATATATAAACAAATATACACACATACAGGCAAATTGTATTTACAAACATACCCATATACACAGAAAACATCTATAATTATTTATTATTTATTCATGATATTCTTCGAAGGACGGACAGGAATTGCATGAATGGCATAGCGAAATCCAAGTCTCCACCGTTTCTGACTATTTCATTATGTTTAATACATAGTCTTAGAATGGGGGAATTCTGGTGTTCTGTTGATTTGGATTTACTGTAATAAAAAGGCTGCCTGAACCGCAACATGTCCTTCTTAGCATTAAATTTTAATGTTTGGAGGAGACTTGGACTGTCAACCAGCCCGTTGACTAACTTATATAAAAATAAATGATGTGATACTACTCTCCTTTCGTACAGAGGTGTAACGTTGAATTCTCTGAGTAGTTGTTTATATGATACCTGATCCTGAAAAGATGATCTTTTGTGTTTTTTGTAATATAAGTAACGAACAAATTTCTTCTGAATTATTTCTATCTTTTTGCTATTACATTGAGTGTAAGGTGACCAGACTACACTTGCATATTCTAATTTGGTTCGAACAATGCAATTAAACAGGCTTGTCAGAGCTCTTTCATTATGCATGTCTTGTGAACTTCTAATTAGAAACCCTAACGTTCTGTAAGCATCATTACAAATCTGATCAATGTGTGTTCCAAAAGATAATTTATTATTTAATGTAACTCCTAAGTCATTTATCTGATTTACTCTTTGTAATGCACGATTATTCATTGTATACTGATAAATATTGGGTTTGATTTGCCTGGAAAAAGTTATTGCAAAACATTTTGTGACATTAAAGTTTAATTTATTTTCAATGCTCCATCTTTGTGCATTTTCCAAGTCTTTTTGCAACTTATGTGCATCATTTGAATCTTTCATTACTTTATACAATTTTAAGTCATCAGCAAAAAGTAAGCATTTTGAGTATTTAAAAATTGTGGGTAGATCATTTATGTATAATAGAAAGAATAATGGTCCAAGATTGGAGCCTTGTGGTACACCGGAACAGACTTTGTAAGTGTATGACTTAGCTTGATTGTATGTCACAAATTGCATTCGATTGCATAGGTAAGAGGATGTTAACGTAAGAAAGTTATGAGAGAGACCAAACTTAGACAATTTACTTAACAATACATCGTGATCAAGAGTATCAAAGGCTTTGGCGAAGTCCATATATATTGCATCAACAGAATTCCTATCATCGAGGGAATCGGATATACTCTGTGTGAAATTGACCAAATTAGTTGAAGTAGACTTTCCAGGACAAAAACCATGTTGATCTATTGATATATAAGGTTTAATATGGTTGTATATCCTGTCATATAATATATATTCAAATATTTTTGAAGGAGCTGAGATTAGTGAAATGGGTCGGTAATTTGTAATTTCGCATGGGTCTCCCTTTTTTAAAACAGGACAAATTTTACTGATTTTCCAAAGATCAGGAAAAATTTGAGTTTTTAAAATAATATTGTAAATATAACACAAAGGGGTACATAATAATTCGGCACAACCTTTGAATATGTATGTTGGCAATTGGTCGGGACCACTTGATTTGGTTGATTTCAGTTTTTTTATGGCTTCATTGCATTCTGCGTTGGTGATAGAATCTACCACCAACGACTGAGACACTATCATGTCAGAGGATTCAATGATGTTATATGTTGAAGGATTTGAAGCATACACTGTTTGAAAATATTCAGCAAAACCATTAGTAATTAATACGTTCGTTTCCAATCTATTACCCTTATACATCATATAACCTAGTTTCCTATTTGTTTTTTCTTGTTTCTTATAAAATTCCAAAATGGTTTAATGTTGCTTATTAAATTGTTCTCTATTTCTGATACATATGTTTTATATGCTATATTTATCATTCTTTTTAGTTTTCTACGTAATTCAACAAATTTAGTTTGATAATAGTCTGAATATTTCATCTTTCTTCTGTATGTTTCTTTTTCTTTTAAGTTTCTTATTATATCAGATGTAAACCAACATGGATAAGAACGTTTTTTACATATTGATATTTTCGGCACATATATGTCTATCACACCATATATATATACCTTGTAAAAATAGTCTAAGGCTTCATTGGGATTCTTGTAAGTAGCTAAATTGTCCCATTTTTCATTTTCCAAGTGTTTGTACATATTGTAGAAGTCTGCCCTTGCATAATTGTATACAGTAACTGGATTTGATTTAACACTAGTAACCTTTTTGTTTAAAAAGACCTGAATATGTAGTGACGGGTGGTGGTGGTCTTCCTCAAGCAACGGGTGTAAATTTCTAATAAGAGTCATGCTATCACTTATATTTGTCAATAATAAATCAAGGGTTTTCCCATTTTTATTTTTTACATGATTGACAGATTTAAGATTTCCCATTGATAAAAAATTAGCAAGAGAAATACTAATAGGTCCACCTTCCAATAAATTATATTGATCATCTATAATTGTGGTAATATTAAAATCACCAACAATAATTACTTTAAATCTATGCCGGTTAGCAATCTCCTCAACAAATTCAAAAAAATCCTGATACTTCTTAATTGGTGATTTTGGTGGAAAATATACTGATAAAAAAAAGTAACTTGTATATTCAAATATAAATTTCATACATACTGTTTCTACATATTCTATAGTGATTTTAAATTCCTCAACAGAATATTTGTTTGCTACAGCAACCAAGACACCTCCCCCTCCCTTATGGACCCGATCTTGACGATAAACATTGTACCGGTTATCTATGAACTCGCCATCATATACACCTACATTTAACCAAGTTTCTGTTAGTATGATTACATCATAATTTTCGAGGGATATACTAGAGTATAGTTTGTGTAATTTTGTATTTAACCCTCTAACATTCTGGTAGTAGACAGATAGTTCATTACATTTTTCCGAAGCCATTTATTGTTTCAAGTTATCTAAGTCATCAGTTGTTCTTACTACATATACATCCCTGTCACCCTCTCTCTTTCTCAATCTTATATTTCCAGAATTATCAACCCATACGTAGGCATAATTTCTTTCCCGTTTAATTGCCCTGACTTCACTATATAATTTCCTTCTAAGGGGGGTGAGACTTTGGTTAATGTATACCATATCATTGTTAGTGTAACCCAAATGAAGACAATTTAGATTTCTTTTTACTTTTCTTCTTTCCATAAATTTATCCTTATCTACTCGCCTAACAAACTTAACAATGATGGCAGCAGATTTTTGTTGAGGAGGCTTCTTTAATCTATGACAGGTGTCTATCATTTGATTATCTACTTCAATATCTAACACTCGCCCTACATTTTTTACAACTTCAAACAAATTTTCATTCTGATTAACAGGAACACCACATATTTCCAATGTGTTTCTTCTCCCATATTGCTCTAATTCGTCTAATTGCAATTGTGACTCATTTAATTTCTTTTTTATAACAATATTCTCTTCTTTTAACTGTTCTATTTGAAGCAGACACGTTGCGATGGTTTCAGATTGTTTTTTAACCAACTCCACATTTTCATCAAGTTTTTCATGTGCGAGATCAAGCGACTTTCCTAATTCGCGTTCGGTGGTTTCTTGTTGTTTCCTCAGATTTTCCACTTCCCTTTTCAAACTATGTAATAGCTCATACACATCCGTAATAGACGGTTTTACTTCTCCTGATGGTTCATTTGCACTTTCTTCTAGCAAGCTACCACGCCTTGATTTAGCACATTTTATACACCGCCATCCTTCATTTGTTGATTTAATAAATTCCACGTCATTCTCCTCTAGATGAACACATTTGGTGTGATACCAGTTAAAACAGTCCTTACATTGTATTTTTGAAAGTATGTCCTGCCTTGACACAGGCTTTGAACATGCAGAACATGTACTCATTTTCAAGCAGTTCCTACGTTGCCTCCTATCGCGATGTATAAAGTAGTTGCACACGTTAACTCGCTGTTCACTTGTAATTCGTTTGTTTACATTTGGTTCACTTACAAATTTTAGCAATATAACATTATATATGTTCCTTAGTTTCACTTGTTCTAGTTATAACTTTAGTATAGTACTTATAGTTTGAATAACTAATCAATAATTTGATGAGCAGACAAACACGAAGAAGCCGATCCCGTGGCAAATTAGTTAGCGTAATACACTGCGAAGTCTAATGTCGGATTAGAAAATATGGATGGGTCATTTGTCTTTATACCACTTCCATCACCTATCACATCCTTTATCATCGCGATTAACCGAATGTGGTAGACGCGAAATAAAAATAGAACATTTGCATGAATGTCCGAAAGAGAGGCAAGGGCACGAACCACCTGTAAAAGGAAAGTCAACCAAAAATTATATATATATATCGCGCAATTGCATTTTAGCTATAATAATATATGTTAATTATTGCATGAACATGATAACTTCAAATTAAAGCAATGGTTTTTGAGGAGACAACACTGTTATGGGGGAACATGCACCTTGTTTGCCCCCCCCCCTTGGAAAAAAAACTACCTTGCTTTCCCCTCCCTGTAAAAAAATCCTGCAGACGTCCATGAACCTTTGGTATCGACTTCGGAGTATAAAGCTGCAACGTGCCACCACTCGTAACTCCAGGGTATGCCGAATTGGCAACACACCCCTCCTTGCTCCGGCTGGTCAGTTGGGAGCACCAGTTCTCACCCAGGGATCGGGATTAAGACGATCCACCCTTCCTCCAGAAAGGAAACCACCGAATTACGACACGTAACAGTAAATAAAATTCCAAATACTTTATAATTAAAATGTCCAAAATCTTTAATCACGAATCGCGCGCGTACATACTGATTCGCACAAGTTAAAAGTTATAATTTATTAGGTCATGCACGCTCGCAGGCAGTCATAAGCAAGTTATTTAACACGAGAGTCGGCGCAACGCCTTCACAGTTAATAGCAAGACCTCAACTGCTACCTCAAGCGCGAGGTGCAGCATAACAAATTGTTCTAACTTACAATACAAACTCATAACATAAAATAACACAAGAAAAACTGATAATTTATATAACACATCAATGTTAATTAGCGATAGTAAGCTAAAGTTAAGGTTGGCAACAATTAAAAATGCCAACGTGGAAGTTTTTACATCGCCAAGAACACGAGACCTGGTTCCCCTACTCCTAACATAAACAGCCAATAGGAATACGATATTTTATTGAAAACGAGGGAGAAATACTTTGCTATAATATTACAATATTAAACTATATAGAAATAAATAAACTCATTTTATCAAATAAATCATATTTGCCCTTGTACATAAAAAAATGATTAAATAAAGATTTAGTTTATAAGGAAGACAAATTACTTCAATCTTGTACATTGTTGAACAAAAATCGACATTAAGAAGAAATGTATTTAACTTGTGCTTCAAAAACAATGAAAACGTTGCATATATTATTTGGGATTCTATAAATTCTGAATAAATGTTGCAAAAATACGCGAAAAAGAAAGTAAAAAAAAATACGTGAATAATATTATAAAATATAAAGAAACGTAATATATACATGAATTATAAAAACAATTAACTATAAATAATTTAATCCAAGTTCTTAACTTGAAAATATACGAATAAGATAAATGCCAATATACAACTGAAATCTGCCCAACATGGCGGTCGTTAGATAGCATTGTTTCTTCAATGTATAGCGCGGCAATAGACCGCGACAGCCTCTTATTTGCCAGGAAATATCAAAACGAGAACAGGGATAGGAATTCCTCTTATTTTAGATTTTCTCAAACTAATGGAGTGCATACATTGCTCTAAGCAGGATGTCTCTCTACCTTATGATGGGAGCAATGTATGCGCTCGAAACATTGGACGCTAACGCCGATTTAAGCTGGCTCGCAAGCCGAGAACACTGTTAGAATCTCCACAGGAATATAATAAAAATGTATCATACCCAAATGACACATCTGGTGTAATACCTAACGTGCCAAATTTTGGAAAATAGGAGCTGGTAGCGCCACTTCCCCAGGATTATTATCCGTGGCCTGCAAGCAAGGTTCTTGTATGTGTGACTTTTCTGTTTCTCAGACTACGTGTGACTACCTACAAATTATGTGAAACGATAACAAACAACTTCCCGACAGATTTCCAAGGCTTGTTTCACCCTAGCTACAAACTACCACTTCGATCACTGCATGCACGAGTGAGTAGTGGTATTCGCGTGTCTTCCCTTTAATGCAAAACCACAATTTGCTCCACAGCATGCTAAGATTTTCGAAAGCAATACTTGTGTGTTAATTTAAATTTTGCCCTGTTCATTCATCTATACAGTATTTACTACTTCCAAATTTGTGTGCCTGTCTTGAGTTTGCATTTTCGTGGCTGCTGCCATATTGCGTAGATGAACGAAAAACACACTCAATATACCAAATTGCTTGTATGTAGACATCAGACGATAAGAGATGAAACAATTGCAGCCTACAATTTCCCTCAATCAACTACAATTGCCATCTGAGTATAAGAAACCACTTGCATTCTAACCGGGTTCGATTCCTGGTGGAGGCACAGTGGTTCATTTCCCACTTTAAACTGTAGGTCCACTCCCAATTAGCCTATCTGTGCATACAAGTGAACTTAAAACAAGACAAACTTTCATTCTAACCTCAGTCACTTGTGGAAGCTGCTTAGAAGTAGTAGTGTTGCTGGCATGGTGGACTTCGGTTCTTACTTTTGCTTTTAACAGATAGATACATTTTGAATAATAGTGAAATCAAAGTAATCGATTATTTTACCCAATGAGAAAGTTATAATGGAATTGTGTTATCTCCATTACAGAACAACTACCTAATCTCATTCAATTCCAGTGTTCTATCTGGTAGATAGATATATCAACCTTTGCAATGATGTAAACTTTCAGTGCAATGGCGACAAAGGTCCAATAACTATAATGTCAAACTTTAAAGGTTTCCTGACAAAATAAAAAATGGACAGATCATTTACATTCTCAATGGACATGTTGAAAAAAAGACTAATATTCATTTTTTTAAATTTCTTTTTTTAGCGTAGGTAAAAGGAAGTCACTTGAATAAAGGGGGAATATAATCAAAATGTCCATCAGGTATTCATTGATTTCAAAAAAGCATATGATTCGGTCAAAAGAGAGAAATTATATAATATATTAGTCGAATTTGGAATACCTAAGAAGCTTGTTAATATGATAAAAGTATGCACCAGTGAAACAAAGTAAAATTCGTTTGGGTATTTATGTGTCTGACAAATTTACAATTCATGATGGGTTAAAACAAGGAGATGCATTATATACATTGCTCTTTAATTTTGCCTTAGAATATGCTGTTAGGAAGGTACCAGAAACTAACGAAGGACTAAAATTAAATGGTGTGACTCAGTTGTTAGCATATGCAGATGATGTAGACTTATTAGTGGATGATATAAATACAATTAAGAATAATGCTAAAATACTTTTCAAAACTGCTGAAGACATAGGTTTGGAAGCTAACAAAGAGAAAACTAAATATATGCTTACAGGCCGAAACCAAGGGTTAGGTAATAATCAAAATCTAATTATTGATAACAACTCGTTTGAACCAGTTTCCAAATTCAAATACTTAGGAGTAATATTAACCAATGAAAATTATATTAAAGAGGAAATAAAAAGTAGGCTTAATTCAGGAAATGCATGTTGCTTCTCTCTTCATAAACTTTTGTCTTCTAGTTTAATAACTAAGAAACTAAAAGTTAAAATATACAAAACAGTAATTTTGTATGTAGTGCTCGTATTATATGGGTGTGAAACTTGGTCCCTTATATTGAAAGAGGAACATAAATTGAGAGTATTTGAAAATAAGGTTCTTAGGAAAATATTTAGACCTAAGAGGGATGAGGAGACAGGTGAGTGGAGAAGGTTACATAATTTAGAACTACATAATTTGTATTCATGTCCAGATGTTATTAGACTAATTAAATCAAGAAGACTTAGGTGGGCAGGCCATATGGCACGAATGGGAGAGGAAAGAGGAGTTTATAGGATTCTTGTTGGGAAACCTGATGGTAAGAGACCTATAGGAAGGCCAAGACCAAGATGGAGGGACAACGTTGAGATGGACCTAAAGGAAATCGGTAGGGATGGAAAAGAGTATATAGATCTTGCTCAATATAGGGACAGATGGAAGGCCTGTGTTGCTGCAGCCATGAACCTTCGGGTTTAAGAAAGCTAGAGAGTTAGTTAGTTAGTTTAAAAGGAAGTAGCTAAAAATGAGTAAATAAAAAATATTACGTGGCAGAGTGGTTAGCACAGCGCACTACGACGCCAGGGGTCCCGGTTTCGAATCCCGACCTGCACATGAGTGTTCTCTGTGAGTGTCCCTTCATCAGTTTCAGCATTAGTCCCTCATGCTCATCTTCGCTTTCTGAACCGCCAGGTGTACAGCACGTGGCATAGCGTTTCGCGTCTGAATTCCAGGAACAGGCAACTTACGGTTACCTGACCAAGTAGCGTTTCGTCCGAGGGCTACCATCCTAATAGTGTTTAATGTAGCAAACTCTTGCTAACACTCTTAAATGCTCCTTCGAAGAAAATATTTTTTTTTTGTTTTAATATTCCTTTCCCTCTGGGAATTGCAAATCTCACCTTCGTAGTTGTCAGATAGTAACAAAGTGTTGCCATCTGCCATGACTAAAATTTCTAGATCCAAGTTCACTTCCTCTCGACGATTTGTTTTGATTTGATTTGTTGTTTTAAGTCCACTTTATGCACATTAAGGCTAATAGGGATTGGACCTACAGTTTAAAGTGGGATCCGAACCACTTATGCGTCCACCGGGTATCAAACCCGGGACCTCTCTCTCGACAATTTGTCTTGAGTCTGCACTCCGCTATCTATGCAATGTAGTTTTAAAAGTTGTAAACCGAGGTATACTAGTCACCAATTCCATCGCTGCCAGTGGTTAGTCAAGGTGTGACTCATCATCAACCAGGCTCGAACGAAACGCAACTTATTAAACCGTCGCAGACGAACTGTAGCATTTTTCTAGAAATTTCGCTTTCGGACGAAACGCTACTGAACCGTACAGCAGTCCCAATGCCTGCTCCAAGTTGCACAGCTGCTTTCGGAGCTCTTGGTTTGGAAAGGGGGTGGGGATGAGGAAAGGGTCTTGATTTTTTATACTGAACCTCGTTCATTTCGTTCTCCTATTTCTCTTAGTTGAATTTTCTGAGATACGGAATCTACCTCATTTTGCTTTTCATTACGTTTTATTGCATCACCCACGGTACGCGTACATGTACTACTTAACATTTTCAATTTCCCTGTACCCTTTGGTTAGGTACGATAAAAATAAATAGCTGCCATTCGTCAAATGTTGTATTTTTGTTTTGGTTACCCATTTTTCTCGTACTTCAGTCAGGGAGCAATGCAGCTACTGGTAACAAATGTAGTCAGGAAGTAGCATTAATTGTTCCTTCCCCGCACTGTAGTTGACCAGTAAAAAAAGCTATGTAAAGCCTCGTTTCTATTACCACAAATTTGCCGTGCAACATGACGCGCGGCATGCGACGCTGCATGTGCCAAGCATTTGTTGAAATGGAAACTGTCTGCAACATGCCGCGGCGCAAGTGCCGGGGACAAAATTGCCCCAACAATTAAGACGCACAACATGAGCCGCGGACAATGGAAACAGCCTGCAGCAAGTTCCTGGGGCATGCGCACTAGAATAGAAACAGACGACGCGACTACAATCTGTGGTCCAACAAGATTTAATAACAATGCAAAATCACTTACAGTCATTCTTACAAAGTTTTCGTATCCACTTTGAAGACGTAAGTCTCTCATCAACGAGTTATATGCTCCTTCCGAATTTATTTTCGCTAGAAAACTTCTAATTCACCATCTAGGTCGTTTTCGTCTTTTATTTTTACAAGTTCATGGTACGCGCCTGCCATAACTACAAAACCCGCCATAGTTGTATTGTTCATCTTTACACAAGTTAAATCACTACCAAATTATTACAATACAAGAGAAGAAACACTGACTACTCTAAAGCACAATGGAACAACGCTACACTCAAGTCCTGCACTCCGCTGCTGTTTCGGGCGTATTTTGCAGAAGTAGTTTTGAATTGGAAACAGTGCACTGAATGACGCGCAACATGCGCCGGCACATGTTGCGCGTCATGGGTCTGGAACTTGTCAGAATGGAAACGTAGCTTAACAGAAATAGAAGGCTTTCACGATTTGTCTGAATATTAAAGTGATCTCTTTTTTCACACCCAAATATAAATAACTATTTTCAGATTTGAAAACGTAACAGGGGTGTAAGGGGTGACCTTCCACGTATTACATCCAATCCTCAACTTCATTCCACGTAGTACACCCTGGACTGCTCTTTGCAGACTAACGAGACTCTGGCGACTCGCCCTATGGCCAGTATAATTCAGTGTGTTCTCCTGCTTTCTGTCATATGCGCTGAGTGCCTCTTTACAGCCTCAGCTTTTAACCTGTCAGAATATTTTAATATTTCAGTTATGCGACATTACAGTTATGTTATTTGTTATGGTAAGGGGCTGCACCCCGTATAACGTGGCGGGTGCAAAATAGCCTAAGTGCTGACGGACCCAAAATTTTAAAAAAAAGTTACATATAACTTTAAGAAATGCGTATAAATATTTCACCATCGTTTATATTTATGTACATGTTGTTAATTTTCAAATATTGTGAAGAAATGCAGCAAGATGCTACGTATTTGAGTACTAATGTGAGCCACTGTATATGTTATGTTTTTATTTCATGAACAATGTATGGTCAAACATTACTTTGCAGAGCTCCGTGGCGGAGTGGTTAGCACAGTGCAATACGACGCCACAGGTTCCGAGTTCGGATCCCAGCCTGTGCATTATTTTCTTTGTGATGTCCTTTCATCAATTTTGTCATTTCATCACCCATCCTCGTCTTCGCGATTAGCCAAAAGTGGCATAAAACCAAAGTTAAATATAACAAATCAAAATCAAACATTACTTGGCATGACAAGAATGGATAGGTTATTTTGAAGCTGCTGTTATTAAAAGCAAATTGTATGTAGCTTTCCTAGACAGAAGTTTCACACACAGAAACTGATTGATTGGATAACGGCTGCGGATTCCTACTCGAGCAGAAAATATATATATATTTCCATTTATTACTTACAACAATAGCAGACTGATTTCCTGGTAAATCAAAGAAAACTTGCATTCACAGTTACAAATTGACGTGTTGAATGAAGTTAACTACAGATTTCTCTCACTCCAATTCTGATTAATCGAACAGCACACCACAACGTGGGTCATTATATATTTCCAACTTACTCTCGAGTTCCTCAACTAAAAATAAATTGACTGCGAGACAAAAACTCCTCTACGATAACACATTATATGCAGAGTATACGTAAGTTGAAATTCCATCATAATAATAATTTGAATTCTTCAAGTAGTAGCTACAAATATAATTTTTCATACATATTTTCTTAGCAAAATATGAAGTTCCTCACTTCACAAGGATAACATATACACAGTATTTCACAAGAGTTTTTAGTTCGAGCTAGTCGTAGGCCTAATATGAATATAAACGTCTCTTCATTACTTAGTTAAAAAAAAAGTGCCAGGCAATCAGAATTCGAGGGTATGCCTGAAATTATTTGTAGTATCTCATGTATCAAGGGGGCTTTTTAAGTAAAATGAAGGATACATACCACATGCTTTGGTCAATTCAGAGTAGTAGAAACGTAATTATACTGCATGTTGCAACTGAAACCGTAGCCTCGAAGGCCGAAGTCGTTTAGTGATCCACTCATACACTCGGTACCAAACATTTCAAGTTCGAGTAGACATCTGGGCATGGCTGTTTTTTTTGTAAGCATCCCTTCATGGATTTAATATGATCATCATTCATCTTCATCGTCGCGATTATCTACAAGTGGCAGAAAAGCGATATAAAACATGAATAATACAAAAGTAACGAACAAAAGAGGATAAAAGGATGAACTGAGTTTGAGTTAATGATAGGAAGTTTTATAAAATTACTGTTTCTTGAATAATCTTGTCCTTTGTTCCGATTGTATTTCTCAGTCACACGTTGCTCAATGTCCATGTCGACTGCCGTTCTTGCGTTCTTGAAAATTACTTTCTTGTCTGTCCATGCCCTTCTTTCAAACGTGGTAGGTAGGCGGGCGTTCTGTCTGTTTCTACACCAAAACGTTTAATGCACCTCATGTCCAAGAAGACAAGAATTACTGAAAGTAATTTTCAAAATTGTAAGCGGATGAGGGCCCTTGTAAATGATAAAATATACTGTCCTTTTATTCGCTTAATTTTGAGAATCACTTTCCATACAATTCTTGCCTTCTTGAGAGTCCAATGGCCCTGTCTAGCTACAGACCAGTTGCACAAACGCGGTTTCGTTTGTTTCGTACAACAATTCCATCTAACATTTCGTTTCTACGCATTTTCTACTTGCCAAAAGTGCCTTTCATACAACCCCAAGGCGTTGTCTACTCGGATGCTTCGTGATCGAAGGTCACGTGTACAAAGTTTCAGGATTCAGATTTTCCGATTTTGCATGGTGCTGCTGCTATCAGTTCGGTTCGCCTTCTCAAGGTCGCGCAACAAGCAATTATTTTTCGTCTTGCGATAGGAGAAAGCTTGCCTCTCGCTTAGGTGGACGAACGCGTGGCACGGATGATTTTTTGGTTCGACCATGGTTGGTCCTTTATGTTTCGTCCTTCAGCAACTTAATCTAAGCACGAATCATTCTCATCGCCAAACAACTGTATTTTTTAAAAAAAAAATGATGTAATACATGTAAACAGAGAGAGAGAGAGAGAGAGATAGATAGATAGATATAAACGTTTTCCCTCAACAAACGTTTGCTTTGCTATCGTATAAAGTGAACGTACATGTTAAAATTCATCTAGCATAAATAATCAAATTAGAACAAATTCACATAAAGCGATTAAGTATGCAGAAAGGAAATATATTTGTGATAAATACATAGTTAATAAGTAAATTCCAATAACCAGAACTTTTGTCACGCCGAATCTTGTTTACGGATGTTTTCAAACGTTTTGTTTTACAATTTATTTCTTCACTGACATCCAAAACGAAAATACGTATTACAACTTAGTGACTTTCAAGGGGTCAGTACTGTAATGTTAGTATGCTGCCGATCATAATTATGAGGCTTCTTCGAAAACGCCTTCGATAACGGTATTTGCTATTCGTAACGGATATGTGTATCACTTTTTCGAAACAGACTTTTGTTGAGGAAAAGAACTGTAACGTTACAAAAGTAACGAGCACAATTATACGAGAGACCTATGTTATTCACTCCGGAACACGGCATTGGGCACGGTATTGCACATCGGAACGTCTGTATCATACCAGCTATAAATAACGTTGTTGCTTTGAAAAAAGGAGTGTAACGTTTTTACAGCCGTGACCTAAATTAAGTTACTGGTTAATTGTAACGTTACTATCACTTTCCACACACACTAAAGTTACTAGTCAATACGTGACGAACCTCTTTCTTACCCTGTAACGTTATTGGTTGCCGGCAATGGATGTAACGTTAAAGTGTCACGTGAAGACCTACTCCTATAGAGATCAGTTATGGTTCGGTACCGTTATGCACACCTGTAACGTAATGTTCATATACCTGAGGTAACGTTTCTGTTCACGAAAAAAGTTATTCTGTTTCTGGTTGTAACGTAACGGAAACCGTAATTGAAAATACCGTTCCATTTCGTTACGTTACGACTCCCTGCTTAGAATTACTGCCAAGGATCGCTGGCTGCCCTGATGACATAATGGTAATGTGTTCGCCTTGTAATCAAAGAGTTCTGGGTTTGATACCGGGTGGAGACAAATAGTCATTGAGATCCCACTCTAAACTGTAGGTCCAGCTTCAATCAGCCAAGCTGTGCATAAAATGGACGTAGAACAAAAACTCAACTGGGAATCACTGGTTTCCATCCTGTTGCTTTGCCCAAGTGTCATCCACCCTTACGTAGCAATTCAGAATGACCCAGTATGAGAAGCAAATGGTTGTGTGTGCGTTGGCCAATATATTTCTCCCAGTATAGTAGACAAAAATGTCTACAGAAGAGGTCAGTGAACCAGATAATGATCATGAAACTTCTACAAAAGTCTCTTCAATTGTATGTGTGTTGTCAGGGTGGCTTCTCACCGTGAATTCTGCTTGGATTCTTTTCGGTAGACGTGAGAAATTGCAACTTTTATTAATCCAAATCCCATTGCATTTATACATATTTTTTAATGTCCTAAGGCAAGTTTTCCACAGTTTAGCTTATATTTTTGTCAAGGAAGGAAAAGAAAAGAAAGCTGCATTGAAAATAAAATATGATTTCCCTCAATCCATTTGCTTTGCTAGTGTTCTTTGCAGAACAATCTATCTGACAAACAGATCTTGAAGGTACTTAGGTAAATTTGAAATTCTTATACAATTAACAATTTTTCATAGATTACTATATATCGTAACATCTGGACTTATGTTAGATGGTATTTCTAGTCTGAGTGTGTGAAATGGCAACTGTAAACTTCACACCTTAAATTAAGTAAATATGTATGTATGTATATACTGTTCAGTTGAATTGAATTATAATTTTTGGATACATTGTTTTTGCACATATTTGTATTGTTAATGCAGTTATTTGTGTGTGGGTGGTGAGAGACGGTAGGTAATACCTAGGGTTGAAATAGAGAAAACATCTGCTTTTTCCCTTGAATTTTTGGGAAGTTCGCCTTGAACACCGGGAATTATACTTGAATTTTATCATGGCCCTAGACTGGCCACCCTGGTTCTGCATTTGTAAACTGCACTAATGAGTGTGACAACGTAGAATTCGGGCCTTCCCGATGGTGCAGTGGTAGTAGCATCCTCGCCTTGTAATCAAGGGGTCCCAGGGTCGATACCCGGTGGAGGCACATAGTGGTTCGGATCCCACTTTAAACTGTACGTCCAGTCCCGATTAGCCTTACTGTGCATAAAGTGGACTTAAAAACACCAAATCAATCAATAAATCAAAACTTAGAATTCATTACAATTAAAAATACATTGAGTTCTGGAAAATAAATGAATTAAAATGGTAAGACTGGAAGACAAATCTTAAATCCTAGCCGATCTCTTTGGCAGGGTGCTATGATGCAAGTGGTCCTGGTTTTAATTCCCAAGCTGGGCATGGTTGTTCTTTGTGAGTGTCCCTTGATCAATTTCAACATGTTGTCACTCATCCTCATCTTGCAATTTGGCAGAAGAGTGAAGTAAAATAAACCAAATCAATCAGTCGATCAAGTTCCTGGCAGATGAATAGTTCTCGTGCGACTAATAAAGAATAACAAAAACTACCTCTTCCTGTGTTTTGTTCATTCCAGCCATCATTAATGAAAATTGTGTAGTTCCAGCTTATTAAAACTCTGTGAAAGGGTCACTGGTATATTTTAAACCCAGAAAGATAAACCTGACTGAAAAAGTGTCATGGAATTTTATTTTCCAAATTATTTTATGCATACTACTGCTTTTTTTTTCTTTTCTTTTTTTTTTTTCATGAAATCAGCATTGAATGATCTTTAAGTATTGTATTTTTCTGTAGGTTATATATGGTGACACAGACTCTGTGATGGTTAAATTTGGCGTGAAGAGTTTGGAAGATGCAATGGCCTTAGGGAGGGAAGCAGCAGAATTTGTCAGCTCAAAGTTCATCAAGCCTATAAAATTGGAATTTGAGAAGGTAAATTCAAGCTTGAGAAGGAATTATGTTGTATTTGTAGATTTTAATTTGAGAATCATATCAAAGTTCCATGTTCATATAAAAATTTCTGCTGGTGTTGAATACTTTGTGTCAGGGCTGAACCAATGCCATTTTGAACTGATGCCAATAACACTGGTCGAAAAAAAAAAGTTTTGATGTTTTCAAATCAATAGGTATTTCTGAAAGTGTTTTGAATGCTGATCACAGAAATGACATCAATTTCTTCCCATCACGTCAGGATTTTTCTACACGTCACTAAGTTCAATCAACGCACCATATTGTAACATTGAGTATTGGACATTTTGTGAAGGAAATTTTCATTCCAATGTGTCAATGTGAAGGTGGATTAGATACAATTCTACATGTATTTCTAGTTGGAAATTGGAGGATTTGTATTGTAGAAAACCAATATTTTACCACCATCTAAACAGAGCCATCTATTGGGGATGTGATGGAACTACACATTTTACTGAGAAATTAAGGCAGTTATTATATTGCTTCTTTTGTGAAAAACTAGACATGATGGGGAAAAATGGATTTCATTTTTGGAATCAGCATGTTGAACAGAGGCAACAGTCATCTGTGAGACATCAAACCCATGTCGATCAGTGTAATCATACCAATTCTCAACTATTTGTTCCCTACTAAACAAGTGGCAACATTGCGATGTCAGAATATGTGATGATTTGGCATGCACAGGAGATGTACTTGGTGAAATTCTAGCGAAAAATGCAGGCTTGACCAGGACTCGAACCTGTATCTCTGGCATACGTGCCATTTCTTTACCAACTGTTAGCCCTAGATTTCCTGATTTTAGACTGTCGCTGTTTTTCATGTGTGGAATTGCCTCTGCCAGTGCTACCACAATAGGATGTGTTATGGAGCCTCTCCGATTGCGCAGTGGTAGCGTCGTTGCCTTGTAATCAAGGGCTCCCGGGTTCGATATCCGATGGAGGCACATAGTGGTACGGATCTCACTTTAAACTGTAGGTCCAGTCCCGATTAACCTTACTGTGCATAAAGTGGACTTAAAACACCAACTCAATCAAAGGATGTGTTGTCTTTGAAACACTGATGATGTCAACACTGTCTAATTTCTCCCGACATAGAGTTGCAAAATACCTTACAGTTTGCACACACAGGAGATGTACAGTAGGATGCATAATTATTGCCAAGCAATTTGTCCATCGCCATGTCCATGCACTTTATTTCATCCAATGAGAGGTTCAAGAATTGAAACAAACTTCCAAGCAAGTTGCTGATAACCTCTGCACCAGCATACGTAAAAATCTATTAAGCAATACTTATGCACCACACTGCACATGTTTGAAAGCCTGTTGGGTGTGCTTTAGAATACCACCACTAAAGTTGTCTAATTAGGTGAGAAACATCAGTGAGATATCAGAGACTTGTACATAGTTTCAGAAGGCAAACATCTTTTTAATAAAGATAGATAGCGTACAGTATACAGTAAAGTTCAGTACAAATAAACACCCCTTAAAGTAGTCTCTCAGATTTGCCACGGTACATTGCAAGCAATGAGGAAGGTGTTGAATAACATTGGCTACATGCAAGTTGTTAATGTGTTGCACCTCTCATATCAAAAAGCCCACTTTCAGAAAGCTTGTCCCATGCAACAACAACCGTACTTCGGGAATCAAATCAAAGTAACATGGACTGCACGAAGCTAAAAGTAATCTCCATGGCACAACAGCCCTTTAAGGGCCAGGACCCGCTAGAGTGACGTTTTCATTGGATGATGCATGGTACATCAGCAAGTGTGCAATTCTTGCCATGAGAATGAAACGCACATCAGGCAATATG
This sequence comes from Lepisma saccharinum, assembly GCF_977018435.1. NCBI lineage: Eukaryota > Metazoa > Arthropoda > Insecta > Zygentoma > Lepismatidae > Lepisma > Lepisma saccharinum. The sequence continues at coordinate 3,075,587 of NC_139241.1, read as the reverse complement.
CAGGTACTGTCTTGAGCTCTCGTGTACTGGCATTGCCTACAAGGGGGCCTGAAGGAGTTTGAATTTCTTTTTTAAAAAAAAGTGTTTTAATTTTTTTTACCATAGGCTTATAGCCGAATTTGTACTGAACAAAACCAGCTGAAATTTGTTACTCTGTCATTCATAGTACTGACATGATCATCATCCTTTTTCCTGCCTCTGGCTGAGTCGTCATAGAAGTTAAGCCTCTCCATTTTCTTCTGATCTTCCACCATTCCTCTCTTTCCACTGTGTTCCAATCTTTTCCTCTTCTTCTAACATTCTCCACTATCTGCTCTTTCCAGCGACATAATGGTCTCCACTTTGGCCTTATTCCAACTCCTTGTGCATTGTAAGCTCTTGGTAGTCTGCATCCATCCTCTTAATGTGTCCGAACCATCTCATCTGTGCCTGATCTATCCTGTCCTGAAGCTTCACCACACCCACTGCCTGTCAGATCTCATTCCTTATTCTATCCCTTCTATAACTTGACAAGTTTAAAAACAAGATGCTGCAAATAGCTCTTGTGCATCTCACACAACATTTCTCCACTCCATTCTTCGCAGCGACGTTGGTTCGCAGTGTTGCAAACTGGAGGGAGCAGAATGGTCTGAGGATTTTCAACGAAATTTGTATTCGCTTTTTCAGGGCTGTTTTCTACCTGTCAGAGTACAGAAATTCAGTTCACCTTTCGCCAACAACTCTTTTCCTTCTTTTAAAACTTTGCCTCCCCAATGGTGCAGTGGTAGCATCGTCACCCTGTAATCAAGGGGTCCCGGGTTCGATTCCTGGTGGAGGCACATAGTGGTTCGGATCCCACTTTAAACTGTAGGTCCTGTCCCGATTAGCCTTACTGTGCATAAAGTGGACTTAAAACAACAAATCAATCCAATTCTTTTAAAACTTGAGAAACCATCCATTTAGATACTGCCTTGGTGGCACTTGTGGACTCGACAACATTATACTTAAGTTTATGTAACTCCTTCTGATTTTGCAAATATGTTGCAATATTGTAAACAATTTCTCTGGCCTTTCCTGTAAGGGGCTTTCCAGAGCAGATTGTGGATTTCGTTGGACCCGGCACGATTTGATTTTTTCATTGCAAAAATATGCAGCCAAGAGTAAAGAGCAAGAACATTTCAATGCTTTAAAAAAGAACACAGGCAAGCATGTTATCAGATTGCCTTCTCGTAGTGATTGTACGATAAACAAAATAACCGCCACCCCACTCGCTTTTAAAAAAAACCAGGCCACTGCTCGATGTCGCATTCAGAAAATGACGTCATTCGCCCAGTAATTTCTCTTCGTTATAAACGTTAAGTGCGTGCGTAATACTACATTTTACGATCTGCGCACCGCACGCATTTTCAAAGACCGGATTAAATCAAATGAACCACTGATAAACTGATATGAGCCTGCATCGTCAATCTACACAGTAAAAATAGTTTGTCATATTTGTTTTAGCTTAATTTTGCTGAGTTGGCACCACTCATACTCTCAAGGCCAGACTAGTATGTACGTAGAAGAGTGGTGGGGAGGATGACGTAATAGGAAGTGCTCCGCAGCGATCTGCGCATATCAGGACTTAACTTGTCAGGCTATAGTCTTCCCCAATATACTCCTTAAAAATTTTGTCTCCACTGCCATTGTCCAAGTCTCTGCTCTGTACTTAATTATTAGTACATATTGTGTGTTATATACTACCTTCTTGCATTTTATAGGTACATCCCTGTTCCATATTAATCTACGAACACTTTGTTAGAGTCCACACCTCCCATTTGTCCTCTTCTGTTTACCTCCTCATCTATTCTTTCACTTCTCTCAATTATGCTTCCTAGATATTTAAACTCTCCACTAGCTTCAACTCTTCTGTGTCCACCTTTATTCTCGTTACATTTCCGGCTCTGAGATATAATTTTTTATTTAACTTCTGTAATTTTAATCTCCCCACCTACGTTGAGAAAAATTAACCTCTGGCATTTAAGAATTAATGTGTATGTATGTATGCATGTAGTGAGTTCTTGAATTTCTATCTCCCATGCCTACTTTTATGTGTTAGTTTCGTACTCTTTAACTAATGTTGTAACCAATATACTGTGCTAGCAAGTAATTGAGTATGTACTTAGCTAATATTGCTTATTTTTAGGTGTACTTTCCATATTTGTTGATAAACAAGAAGAGGTATGCTGGATTGTATTTTACAAGACCTGATACATATGATAAAATGGATTGCAAGGGACTGGAAACTGTGAGACGAGACAACTGCCCCTTGGTTGCCAACATGATGAACACGTGCCTGCAGAAACTACTGATTAACAGGTATTATGTGCTGGAACATTTGATGTACGTGTGTAAATGTTTCTGCTATTCATTTCATAAAAGATTGTTTCCGGAGTTCACTGTTCATGCTACCACATAGGCATTATACATGTGAATCACCTTATGGTTTGGTACACACAGGAGTAACACTGACGGAAACAACGGAAGCGAAAAACCAGGCTTGGTAGTTCAGATGGTACAGAAGTGGGTAATTGTTCATTATTTGTGCTCAGGTTGAATTTCCTGCAGTCGGGATATTATTGAAGATGTTTTAACATCCTTAAGTATACAGTTGACCCCGAATTTTATATTTTTTCTTCATTATACCTAGTGATATCATAAATTGTGTTACAAAGTTTAGACAGGGATGGCTACACTGATTGGCAAGGTAACAATTCAATAGTATGGATGCTGGATGGACCAAATTTGGAGGGAAGCATGACAGAATACCACTCTATAAGGATGTGCAATGCCCATTCCACAATTTTGGGTGTAAAAGACTAAAATTACTGCATTCAGAAATTTTGTGTAATTACGAAAAATTTCAAACTTTGGGTCTTTCCTCCACTAATGTGTGTATTATGCACTGGGGGTAAGATCACAGTATCTTCACTATCACTTTTGTCTGATCCATTGGAAGATATTACATCTTGAATTTCATCAAGTTCGAGAATATAGATTTCATTTTCACTTTCTTCATCAGCACAAATGTCATTCACTACTCTTTCAAAATCCTGCAACTTGATCGCCTGATTTCCCTTTCGAGATTCCATTCTTCTTTCCTTTGGGGATAAAAATAGACTTGCACTTCACATAACAATGACTCAAACGTTTCCGAGGTCAAGAGCGATCTTCCCTCAACACTTGCGAAAGACGCCCATGCCAGAGAATGGTTGGATTCTCTTCAACGTGAAAACATGCCCACGCCAGGGAAAGTGTTAATGCCCTGAGGCAAGTTTTTCACAGTTTAGATTTTATTTTTATCAAGGAAGGAAAAGAAAAGGAAGCTGGATGGAAAATAAAGCAGAATTCGCTTTGGTATTCTCCTTTGCAAAACAATTGACGGACGGAAGATTACTGAAAAATATCTTGAAGTTGGTAATTTTGAAATTCTTTTACAATTAACAATTGTTCGGAGAATGCTATATTCCTAGAGGCACATATTTTTGGTAAATAAAAAAGCAAAATTTCGGTACAAAAACAGAGTCGATTTCTGGTTCAAAAGCGGTAAATAAAATAAAATTTCGGTGTTATAGCGGTGAATAATAACATCAAAAGTGCTATATAAAATGACATTTTGGTTTTAAAATTGTGAATATAATCCTAAATTTGATTTGAAAACTGCACTTATTACACAAAATAAACTTATCCCTTCTAAAAGCACATTTATGTAGTTACCAGAGTATTAAGTTTATTCCTGTGTAAAGGAATCCATTTTTGCTTCTCAAATATTTACAGCAGAATTAATCAATTCTCCGTGAATTGCATAACTCACAGGATACTTCAGACTTCAGAAAGTGTCGCATCGGGGTATAAACGGTAAATTTCATGTTTAAGAGTCAATTTCGCATTTTGCAGTTCATTTCGCATTATTTCGTAACAAAACAGGGTAGAAAATGCACCTCAGACCTTTCAGAAACATGAAAAATGAACATTACAGCATGTTATTTCATATTTCGTGTTTTCGTCAAAAACGAAATTTGCATGCCTCTATATATTCCGTATCATTTGTGACTTGTGTTTATAGTTGTATTTCAAGTCTGAGTATGTGAAATGGCAAATGTAAACTCTCCACCTATGTAAAATGTGGCCACGGTGGCTCAGTCTGTAACGCGTCTGACTACCATGCTAAAGGTCCCGGGTTCGATCCCCGGCCAGTTCAAATCCACCCAGCATCGAATGACATGGGTACCTGGGGGGTAAAGGCAGTCAGGGGCATGATGTTGATCGCATCACTCCCACTCACGACCGGATCAAGAAAGTGTGGGGCGTTACCCCCACACCCCCTATATGCCTTCATGGCGTGGTGCTAAGCACAGGGGAGCACTATACCTTTTTTTTTTTTACACCTATGTAAATATATATAAATTAAATTGAAGTAGAATTTTTGGATACGTTGGAATCGCACTGACCATTTATATTGTTAATATATTTGTGTGTGTCTGGTGAGAGCCGGTAATACATAAGGTTGAAATAGAGAAACGTTTACTGTACCCTGGAATTTTTTGGAAAGCTCACCTTCAAAACTGGGAATTATACTTGAATTTTATCATGGTCCAAGAGTGGGCCACCCTCAGCATCATTAAGAAATATTAGAAAAAAGTGCTAATAATGTGTTTTGTTGTGCTATTGTCTTGAAAGACACATACATTGACCTTTTCCTTGATTAGGGATCCCAATGGAGCCACGGAATATGCAAAGCAAGTAATTGCCGACTTGCTGTGCAACAGGATTGACATCTCACAGCTTGTGGTCACCAAGGAGCTCACGAAGTCGGACTACGCAGCCAAACAGGCGCACGTTGAGTTGGCCAATAAAATGAAGAAGAGAGATCCAGGAACGGCTCCCAAGCTCGGAGACAGAGTACCGTATGTGCTCATAGCAGCCGCTAAAGGAACTCCCGCCTACATGAAGACCGAGGTCAGTAGAATTTTGTTTGAACCGCTTTCATGTTCTGTAATTTTCTGTACTGGTTTTGCCTGTCTGTGTACCTGTAAATCGGGACTTCAGTTTTTCAGTACTATTATTGAGTTCCAACATTGTTTTCTTTTCTTCCAAATTTGTGTTTTTATTTTAAAACTCTTCTGCCAAATATGTCTATAATTACACCTTCTTGTGCTTTTTGCTTTTAAAATATTAGTTTAATTTGTAGGTCACATGGCCTATACGTGTTTGTTATTTTCTGTTATTTCTCGTGCAACAAAAAACACGTTACAGCTCCCATGTGTCTGTAAGTGCATGCTTGATCTTTGCTCGGTGATGCAAAACGTAAATTTATATGTTGTTTCATATAGCCTTTTTCTGGGTGAAGGGATAAAATTTTATGCCTATGCCGCAGTGGTAGAGTCGTCACCTTGTAATCAAGAGGTCCCTGGTTTGCATCCCACTTTAAACTGTAGGTCCAGTCCCGATTAGCCTTACTGTGCATAAAGTGGACTTAAAACACTAAATCAATCAGTCAATCAAAAATTTTAGAGAACTGTACATTGTTCACCCATAAATAGGGCACAATTTTTTATAAGTCTGTAGCACAATAAATGTTGAATTTTCATGATATTTTTCGTTTTAAGTGCAAAATACAGTTGAGACTGCTTTATACGGTACTCAGTTCCGCGTAATTCTATTTTATACGTATAAATTACTGTATGTCCCAGCAAAATATGATTTAAAAACGTGTTACTTAACCCTTACGTGTACGTAATTCGGTGTTATGCGTACTAATTTTCAAAAAATACAGTTGAATTGTACATAATCAAGCTACAACAATGTCACAGAAGTATACTTTTCTTGTCATTACAAAAACACAAGGGGAGTTTCCTGTACGAAACAGGATAGGTGATAGCTGACGTTTGCCGTGTTCCATAATAAAGAAAGAACTGCATTTTTTTCAGTGAACGTTTTCAGTTGCCACTGGTCTGCTGTGGAGAACAGAAAGGGAAAAAAGTTATATGCTTGACCAGAAATAAAATTTATTTGGGAAGTGGATGCTAATCCACATAAAACTGAAACTGAAATACCTACATATTTAGGCATCGCTTACACCACACTTTCCACAGTCATAAGAAAGAGAAACGCCATTTTTATTCAATTTTTAAAATTGGCTAGTAAAACGAATTATAAAGCTATAGTCTCTAATGTAGTATTTCAGTTTCAAAGTATTCACTACAAAAATTTCAAATGTAATGAATTTAAGAATCAAACTTTTAGATTCGTTAATTTACCACTTTATGACAGAAATAACCTGTATTGTGTATATCTTGCTCCTCAAAATATATACAATTACTGTAATTTAATAATGATGTGGCATTGCATCTAAATCTGATTTGTAAGTAATTGTCAGTTATATGTATTTTTTCTCTTCACCTTGACATACGTATAACTTAGGTTCAACTGTATGTTTAAATTTTCAAATAATAATAATAATATAAAAGCTACAATTCACATTTCATGCCAACTTTGTGTTACTTTGCAATTTCAAATGCATGAAGAATATGTTGTGAACATGTCACTGTACATATATGAATACTTGTTTACAAGAATTAACATTTTTTGGTGTTGTCATGCTTGTGAAAAAAATACCGACCCAGCCAGAGGCAGGAAATGGTGAAGGATGATGATGATGATGCTTGTGGAAAAACCAAGATCCTGGATATCAAAAATTTAAAATTCCACTGAAAAGTCTTTTTTATGTTAGTACATAATTAATGACTTAAAAATTAATAAAATATGCATTTGTAACTGAAAATTTTCAAAAATATACCCTAACATATTTCTAAATAGAAATATTAAATTTATTTTACATTGCTTTTCTATCTCTTTGAGAACAGAAATGAGAAGTACAATGAACCAAATTAATCAATCTGTCTATCTCTTGAGTAAATCAAGATGTTGAAGATGAATGATTTAAAGTAAAGTAAAAAAGTTACTTGCTCCCCTGTGCTTTGCACCAATCCATGAAGGTGTATAAGAGGTGTGGAGTTAAGGCCCCACACTTTCTTGATCATGTCCAAAGGTGGCGGTGGTGTTATCTACACCATGCCCCTGGCTGCCTTTACCCCACAGAGTTTCCTCCAGGTACCCACTTTATATGATGCTGGGTGGGTGCCGGAGCCACTTTAACAGGTGGAAAAAATCTGGGTTCTCCCTCACTGGGAATCGAACTCAGGTCTCTCGCATGGTAGTCAGACGCCATAATGACTGAGCTACCATGGCTGGTAATGTAAATTTCTAATAAATGAATAGTGTTTTCGCATGTAGATTACTTCATGAGATCAACTGTTTATGTAAGATTTTTTTTAAAAAAAGAGAAAAAGGCAAGGCTGAAACAAGCCAAGAAATATGTAGGCATATTTTATTCCAAATGTGAGTAATATGTGCTGGAATGGTAGCATAACAGTAGTTTATGGTTAAAATATGGTCACTCATGTGGAAGTGGCAAATATGTGTGCATATGCCCCAATGAAAACTTAATTTAATTAGTTATTTCTTTGGCTGAGCTGACACTGATGTATCTTTAGAATTTATTCATCAATACAGTCCCAGCCTTTGGTATTTCGTAAGGTTGGCAACAGTGGGCATGATACTTGCATGGAGTCTAATGATCCTGGAAATTATGCAAGATATCAAAATTTTCCTTTGTTGTGCACAAGTACAGTGTGCAGCATGAAAAACTAGCTCCGTTCTAATTAATATACAAAATGTACATTTCATGTAAGTTGTATATTACGGTACTGTATCAGAGAAACTGCATAGGTGATGTGGACTGAAAAATACGGTGATCGTGGGTGGAGTCACAACGATGCACCATGCCGACAACAGTGATCCGTCTTCTCGAGCGCATTTCAGTGTTTACAGTGAGTGCCTTGTGTCGGACGTAATTTTTCGGTGTTTGCGTGCAGTACTGTTCAACATGCCGTATTCAATTGAAGAAAGGATTGCCATAGTGGAATTTTACGTGCAGACGCATTTCATAAAGTAGACAAAGGGAATGTTCGCCGACAGGTTTCCCAATCGTCAGATTCCCACCAAGTTGACAATTCAAAATTGCTCAAGAAATTGAGAGCAACAGGATCGGTTGCGAATGTGCCCAATAACAGACCTGCACCTATGAGGACACCTGAGTTGACAGGAAATGATAACCAGAAGTCCACGGAAATCGAAACGACGATTGGCCCAAGAAGTTGTTGCCTCCCACAGAACGTGTCGACGTGTGCTCCACCAGTTGCACATGCTGGCGTATCATGTGACTGTAGTGCATGAATTAAGCCACCCGACAAGGTAAAGCATGTCAGATATTGCAATTGGCTCAATCAGATGATAGTGGACGGTCGTATGGACCCAACTCTCTTGCTTATGAGTGATCAAGCGTGGTTTCATCTCTCTGGGTATGTGAACTCCCAGAATATGAGATGCTGGTCCCAAGACAATCCCCGTCTTTATCACGAGCAACCTCTGCATCCACAGAAGGTGGGGTTGTGGTATGCCATGTTCGCCCAGCACATTATTGGCCCTATCTTCTTTCACGAAACAGTAAACACCACCGTATACCTCAGAATATTCTAAGAATTCTACGCACAATTGACAGATTACGAAAGGAGTACTGCTATTTCCAACAAGATGGGGCAACGTGCCACACCTCCAAATTGTCCATGGAGGGGATCAGTGCCATGTTTCCACACAACGATTAATCAACAAGGACTTGTCTCCGGACCTATACACATGCGATTTTTACTGTTGGGAAACCTGAAAGGGAAGGTGTATGCAAAAAATCCCCGTACCTTGCAGCAACTGAAGGGCGATATCATGCATACAGTGCGCAGCATTTCTCATGCAAAACTGCAAGCTGTCATTCGAAACATGTTATCCCGTATGCTAATGTGTCTTCAGGTTAATGGTGACCACTTTCAACATCCGTTGTAAACAGTAAGTAGATGTATCATTATTATTTCAAATGTACTGTACATATTGTATACTGATCGGAACAAGGCTAGTTTTTCATGCTGCACCCTGTATAATGTTAAAAAGTCCCACACCATGACCATGTGGTGTAAGGCATCAGTCTTCGGGCTTGGGCTACGGGACACATGCTGGTTCAGTTTTCTTGAGGAAAGCGTAACAACTGTTCCGAGATTTCGGCCAGTGTATGTTACAGAAATTGGGGAGCAATGAATGTACAGCGTAACCTAGTCATGGAAAACCTACATCAATGACTGGGATTCGTTGTGATGACCACGCATCACCACTTAACTGGTTGGATGTTCTCCAACCTCTGCTGAAGCATGTCGGAGTGAGGCCAGTAGTCGGTAGGTAAGCCCTGGCCTTCACAGGAACGAACTATAATTTGTCTAATGAAAGACAGCCTTGTATCTCTTACATTACTTCTGTGGTATATAAAAAGGCATTTCAGTGTTAAAATGGTGAATGTAACCCTAAATTTGATTTAAAAAACTACTTATTACTCAAAATAAATATTTCCCTTCTAATAGCACATTTATGTAGTTGTAGTGTTAAGTTTATTCCTGTGTCAAGAAATTCATTTTTGCTTCTCATACATTTACAGCATTGCATAACTCGTGGGATACTTCAGAAAGTATCACATTGGTAAATTAACTCTAAATTTCACAAGGAGGGAGTAATGTTTGTGTGTATATATAATGCCCTTTTTGTGTATCTTGTTACTTTTGTACTTGATACAGAGTCTGATGAAGACCTTGCTAGAAGGTTGAAACGTTACGTTTAGTTTATGTTTTTAATAAAATAAATTACTGGCTTGGTCAGCATACTTAGTTTTTCATACACATCTAAGAGTTTATTTTCATTTTGCACTCCATTTCGTATCATTTCATGACAAGACATGGTAGGGAAATGGACCTCACACCTTACAGAAATATGATAAATAACATTACAGTGTGTTATTTCACCTTTTGTGTATCTGTCAAAAACAATATATACCTACCTCTAGGTATAAATCGTTCAAGTTGTATCACAATTCCATAACATTGTTAAATTTCACATGATCATTTCAAATCATGTTTTTGATTCTAAATTTTCTGTGCTTTGTTTTGCTAAAATACAGTGGCATGTAAGGTAACCTTTTCTTAAGGCAGCTTTCGGACTGTGACAAGTAACGTGTGTCATTAGGAAACAAATCTGCAGGAATAAATGCAATCTTTCTTACCAAAGTGACATGACAAGCTGCACATGTCACTTCCATGCACCCTGACTGAGCCATTTTCACAATATTGTGCATTGCCACCGCGGTCTGTTGGTCGTTCATGCACAGTTTATGTTTTTATAACAAACTGAAAGTGGCCGTGTCACTTTGATTTGTAACCATGTGACACTTTTGACTTGTTGCCTGTCATGTCAGATTAAAAGCTGCCTTAGTATTTCATGGGTAGCTCATTTTTTGTACTTCTTTCTTTCAAGGATCCAATTTATGTGCTGGAAAATAACATTCCTATAGACTCCAGCTACTACCTGGAAAATCAGCTGTCCAAACCACTTATTCGAATCTTCGAACCTATTCTTGGAGATAAAGCAGAATCCTTGTTGCTAAGTAAGTTCCAGTGTAATGTAGATTTTTATGAAAAACTTTGTGGTATTTTATGATTCTGTATGGCAGAATAAGTGAATTTGTGTGTGTGGGTTTATAGTATCAGTTCTATTGCAGGGTTTTAGTTAAAATATTGTTATCACAATGTTAATGATTATTCTCTTATTTGGTAATTACATATGAAGAATATTATTTTCATGTACTTTGCACTGTACCATACATGGGTGTAACTTTGCTCGTCTTGGAGACACTTCCAACATTGCCAAAATAGCATTTGTAACAACCAGGAGCCAATGTTGAGCTCTCATTCTCAAAAAGAATTTCAAGATGAAAAATTGTAAAAGATATAAGAAATTGTTGTTTGGATGACAGATAACTTGTAAATAATGCACGCAATTGAAGGGTATAAGAATGGTTGTAAACTTTCGTTTGTTTAACGTCACTTCGAACTTTCAGTTATTCGCAAGAAATTCACCAAAATCTTTTGGTCACAAGGCGACATGTAGTTATTACGCGAATATAGTATATATGTTGAGAAATGTTCTGAAATATAGAAATAATATGTAAAAATAATGAAAATATGCACCAGAACATAATATTTATCCAAATATGGAAAATAAAAACTGAATTTTTCGAGTCTAGATGCCATGATGTGCAAAGATAATACAAAATATAACTGTTTTAGTTTCATACATAAATATGTACAGTATTTACATATAAATCGTTCCCTGCGCATTACTTTGATCCTCAGGTCACAGGAGATTAACAAAAGTGCTAATAACTTGTAAATTTTAGTAAACCTGAAAATTTTCAGGTCAGAGACCCCCACCCCTGCCAGGTTACACATATACCATAAAAGCGGATAGAGAGATTGGAGTAGGGGCCCCACACATCAATATCAGGCAGACTCGAGGAGATGTGATCAGCACTATGCTTCAGTTGCCTTTACCCACACCCCAGAGCTGCTGTATACAGGAAGATCAACATGAAAAGTCCAGCCTTAGGTCAACCTGGGTCCTTTGCATAGCAGTCAGATACCCTACTAACTGGACAGCTATTTTTGTGCTTGTAAAATCATAGTTACAAAACACAAGAGTTATGTAACGCCTTCAAATTAAACACAAAATTAGAAATTAAAGATCTGTAAATTTGCTAATAAATGTACAGGAAAGAGATTTCTTCGAAAAACTGGCATTTCTTATTCATCACTGTTGCTATAGGTCTCGTGCCACGCCACAACTTGAGCTCTGGGGAGAAAGTTGACCGCAGAGCCAGTGCCAACGCTCATAATGAGTTCTCCGCCCTTCAAAAGCAGTGTTTGCAACCCCATGAATTTCTTGCTATTCCCAATATATGTTACCAGAATGCCTGATAACAAAGAGCATTTCTTAGCAAAGCTATATATACACCCTATGTTATTTTAATTAACAAAAAAAGTACATCGACCTTCTAGCCTATTAGAGCCATGTTTGCTTTGTACACTCCTTCCTCCCCCCCCCCCCATTTCCTTCTCTCTCCTTTTCATAATGGAAGTTATTGGGTTAAAATGTCTGTCCATTCCTCTGACATCATCAATGTGTATATACGTTATGACAGGGCTCGAAAAATCCCGGTCACCATGGCGACTAAAAATTTCAGCCTGGCGACTGATCTTTTGCTGTAATATGTACGAAATTTTGATGATTCTAAGTTCAAATTGCAGTACAGCGTAACTTAGCAATTTTTTTTTTTTTTAATCAACGTTGTGAACATTCCAGAGTGTCAGTAATAATTTCTTACTCTTTGTCCCCCCAAAATCCCATTTCCGGTTTTCTTGAATGATTTAGCGATGTTTTGAATACCGTGATGCTCAGCTTCTTATACAAAGTGTTTCAAAAGTTGCACAACCCAAACTTTGAAAATGTATATCATGAAAACCGTACGAGATATTTACACCGGGTTTTCTGCATTATAAAGTCTCATCCATTGAGATATTTTTCAATGCTTAAAATTATCAGTTTTCTCCATACAGCAAATTTAGATAAATTAATAACTGGCAGAAGGCAGCGTTAACATTTTTCCAGAATTGCACTTTTGAATGAGAAAAATACGTAAGAAATTATCGAAGGGTCATAATTAGATGACTGATGCCATGTCAATCTGTCATTTGCAACCAATATTGCTCATGTGCAACATTTGATGGATTTTTTATTGGCGATTTTATGGGTTGGGTGAAAAAGTGCCATTTTTGGGATATTATATGGCACTGCTAGCAGGTCGAAATATTGTCAATAGACGCACGCCACATGTGCCTAAGTATTGGCTATACATGTACGTGAAAAATCATAAACCAAGATTTTGTGCCGAAATTGGACTCTTTGAGAGAATCCTTGTCGGCCTCTGGGTACACTGAATTCTCTTTGCTCACTTTCGACGCTACTATGCCTGTTCTTTTAATTGATTCAGCATGGCGTATTCTTTGGAGCAGCGTGTGTGCATTGCTGAAGAGTATTTTACTACTCATCCTTACACCCAGGTGCAAGAGGTTTTCCAAGAAAAATCCCCTGCTTGTGCTGTACCTCACAAAGCAACTGTTTTACAACTAGTCAAACACCAACAAATGATCCCACAAATTGTTAAGAGTTGGTATTATTATTGAAAATTAGGCACACACAAGATGTACTACGTAGAAATTTTTCAGCCAAAAATGCAGGCTCGACCAGGACTCGAACCTGAGTCTCTGGCATACCGTACGATTTCTCTAACCACTGAGCTGGCCTGGCCTTGCCTGATTTCTCGCTGTCGCTGTTCTACCTGTGTGGAATCGTCTCTGACAGTGCTACCGCAACGGGATCTGTTGCCTTTGAAACACAGTAGACTTCGACATTAATGCATTTTTCGCTGAAAATTTCTATGTAGTAGCTACATTTCCTGTGTGTGCCTGATCTTCAATAATTAACATCTCTACGCTGGGAGGAACCAGGCAACGTCGAAGTCTACTGTATTTCAAAGGCAACAGATCCCGTTACGGTAGCACTGGCAGAGAAGATTCCATGTATGTAAAACAGCGACAGTGAAAAATCAGGCAAGGCCTGGCCGGCTCAGTGGCTCAGTGGTTAGAACAATGGCACGGTATATCAGAGACCCGTGTTCGAGTCCTGGTCGAACCTGCATGTTTCGCTGAAAATTTCTACGTTGGTATATATTGTTGAAAATCAATTCTCAGATGATTTCAGCAAATTAACAATATTTTTAAAAAATAATGTAATTGCTTTTATTTGGATACATGCTAACATAAATGTATGAACCCAGTGATAGCGTACATGATTAGTTTAGTGCAGAAAACCTGGTGTGAATACCTCTTACGGTTTTCATGATATACATTTTAAAAGTTTGGGTTGTGCGACTTTTGAAACACTCTGTAGTATGCACAATTGCTAGTAGGTAGTTTCCTGGCGCCTGATTTGAGAGCTGGCGGCTAGCTTCGAAGAAAATTTTTCGAGCACTGCATTTGATGGTATTCTCGATATATATATTTTTTTTCACTAAGGGCCCGAAATATTTTACTTGCGGAAGGCCACAGGAAACTGCGCTACGTCGATGGTTGCCATTAGAAGCCTCCTATCTTTTCCACTTGGTGGTAGAGGCCTTATAACATCTTTTGTCACATTGCCACGTTTTGGCACCGTATGTTTCATGTAAATAGTACACGGCTCTTCCAGTGTTTCGGCAGTCATGAATATCTCTCACGACATCGGCACACATCACAATAAAATCTACTTTTTCCATCAAAACCTTCCTATTGGATTCAGTTCTTTAATAAGGAAAACAAAGATCATGTAAACATTTCCATAATGTGACCCCAAATCGAAAATTGATTGTTTCTCGCAACTTCTTTGATAGGTGTAGATACAGTATTGTCCACAATGTAAGAATCTCTTACAAGCCTTCTAATAACCCCTTTTTATGGTTTGTGACAGAGTGGTTAGTACAGTGCATTTCGACGTCATATGTTCCAGGTTCGAATGCCGGCCTGGGCATGGGTGTTCTCTGTGATTGTCCCTTCATCAGTTTCGTCATATCATCAGTCATCTACATCTTCGTGATTAGCCAAAAGTGGCAGAAAATCGAAGTAAAATAAATAAAATCAATCAATGAATTAATAACCCTTTTATCCAAATTGGATTGATTTGATTTATTTTACTTCACTTTTCTGCCACTTTTGGCTAATCGCGAAGAAGATGATGATGTGATGATATGACAAAACTGATAAAGGGACAATCACAAAAACACTACCATCTACAGGCCGGAATTCAAACCCAGGGCTCCTCGCATCGTAGTGTGCTGTGCTAACCACTCCACCACGGATATCGGCGAGTATCTTTGGAAATGATGCTTGCGCTTCTCCCACATTTCTTCTCTGGCTTCGTGCTGCAGAACCCCCTTTTGCCAAATTTTGCTGCACCAGCCTGTCTTTTTGTTGACAAAATCCATATAGCCCTTTCCAATTTCCCCAGAGCTCAAGTTGTCGCACGAGGCCTATAGAAATCAAAGATATATTATTTCTTAACACACAGGATAAGGTAGCAGCAGGAGAAAGTCTGGTTATACTGATCATTAGAGCCCAGAAGTTCATGCAGGCAAAAAGGCATTTATGATGTGGAAAATAGGCACAATAAACTGAAAAAAGTGCCAAATTCCAAGTCACTTATATCTAGGGAGCGAAAGTTGATGACCTATAGAATGTTTTTAAAAATGGGAAAAAATGACTAAAAATCCAAGAAATGACCATTAAATTTGTTAGTTTCAGGTTAAAGATTGAAATTAAAAGGAAATTAAACAAAATGCAATCTTGCTTTCAAAAAAAAGAAAAATGCACCAAATGATACTACATGCATTTCCCTGTGGGTCTCACCACCTGGAAGCCGTATGACCTGTCATCTGGGCAGCTCCCTCCCCTCCCCCTCGAACATCACAGCTTTCTCCAGAAAAAATTCATCGTCTGGCCAGGGTATTACCAGCCTCTACTTACCTTATCTTAAATCTAAATTTGCCCCCCACCCCCCAGACTGACACCTGGTAGTTTCCCCCGACGCAACAAAGACTGTCACCAGTTCAGCATTTTTTTGCTCGTAAGTTGCAATCCTGCGAGATATTTATAGGCCTATGTTCACCTTGGTGAAAAGACTCAAGAATATTACCAAAATGAAAGAAGTGACAAAATATGACGAAACAATACATCAAATATTGTGAAAAATGACGGCAAAATGCTGAAAATAGGGGAAAATGACCTAAAACCTGAAAATTGGCAAAAAATGCACTTTAAAATTACCTTTTTTTGTTTCTAGACTAAGTGTAATATTTTGTGTATTTAATGGGCATCGTGTCCGAGATGTCTGAAAAAAGATGACATTTTATCAACTTCCACATCCTACATAATTTCATTCAAAAAGTTAAAAATCTACATCTATGTTTTTCCTTTCATTTATTGTCTTGATTGCATATAACCACTAGGGTTTTTATTTTAATTATAAAGTTTTCAACATTCATAACCGTCTGTCAGAGAGAATTATTTTTCATAACAGAAAATGATCTCTACTTTGCCAGAAGTAATTGAACCATAAGTGAAACAGGTTATTGTAACCTGATTCATATTGTCAAGAAAAGATTTTCCACCTGTAAGAATATCACAAATTCTTTTCAATTTTTCCAATTCCACATTTGCACTCATTACATATTTCCACTTTTCTGCAATGGCTAACTTTTTCTCCTGGCACTTCCATTAGCTGCTGCACCAATTCCTCGAAGACTCATGGATGCTGTAAGAGTTTCACCTATTTTTCCCAGCATTGTAATTGTCTCTGGCAACATCATAATGTACTAATTAATAACATTTTTGCGAGAAAAATAAGTTACATACATTTTTTTTAAATTCAAATTTCATTGATAATTTTGATAATTGCCAAAAAAGGCATTAGAATTAAAAATAGGCCATAGGGTACAAAATAGGCAAAATGAAAAGGCTTCTAAAACATTAGCAAAAACATAAAAAATGTTATGTCAAGGAAAAATTATCAATAAATTAAAGCTCACGCTAGTGTGCATCTGTGCGTAAGTTATGCCCAAAGTTCAGTCTGTGACACAAAAAGCCCTTGTTTGGTGTCATATGATGTCTAATTTTTACCGTGGTTTCGGATCTGTTTATTACGAGAATTCTTATTTTAGTAAGAAAGGAGCATGACTGAATGCAAAAAGTAAGACCCAAATTGCATTGGCAACCATTTTACCTGTTGCCGTTTCTTTATTATAAAGTACAGACCTACACATTGGTCAGTTTGGCTGAGTTACTAACCCTCTTGGGTTTACTGGGGGTTGGTTACTCTGTCAGTTGAAAACGAATGCCCATGAAAGGATGTAGGCTTTGAGATTTTAATTGGTGAGTTTGGCACTTATATTTTGAAAATGATTAATTTGACCAATTGAGTACAATGAGTATATTATAGGCATTTTACCAGGCCCGAAGCCAGGCTGGGCACTGCCACCAGCCCCCTTGACGTGAGGTAAAACTATTTGGTATTCTAATTTGTTTGCAGTGAAGAGTGAAAATGTAGACAGCAGATATTATTTGGCTCACAACTTCGATGAAAGATAAATTCACAGAACATGAACAGTCGTTCAATCTTCTTTATGAGCCGAAGTCTAAGTAGGAGCAAGTATTTAGAAGATTCTCTAGACCAGTGGTTCCCAAAGTGTGCACCGCACCGCCCTGGGGATCTGTGGCTAACTTGCAGGGGAGCAGCGAAATGTTCCAATATTTTCACAGAAATGATATGATTTTTCTAAATATGTGCTTATTTAGTACTTTTTACACAAGATGTTTCTGAATTTGAAGCAACCCAACCACACTAACTTAGCGTTGCAAATGCTAGATAGGCCAACATTCTGACTTGGGCGCCGTGGAAAAATCTTGAAATACTAAAGGAGCCATGAAACTAAAAAGTTTGGGAATCCCAGTTCTAGACCAGAAATTTCTTCCAGAGGGGAGCTTCTCAATCTGTAATTTCCCTGCCCCTGTTGCAGCCTCTCGTTTTACAGAAATCTGTGACTTCGATGTCATCATTCACATTCCTTCCACATCTGCGTCAAAAATGTCAATAGATCCCAAGTTTTGGGAACCAAAGGGAGTTTTATTGCGTCGGCTGGGGGTGGAATGACGGTAGGCACTATGATTGAAGTGGATTTTGTTAATTTTTTCTTGTATGATATATTTAATTGTGTCATCAAAAATAGTATGGAGTGTGGATTAAGGGATGGTGTCACTACCAGTCAATTAACACTGCAAGAGATGGTTTAAAAGATATACAAATACTAGTTTCTTCTAAATTTTATATTTTACAATACATTAAGGACGCAGACACACATAATTTACCTTCATTTAATACTGAAACTTTAGAAAAATGAACTTTGTTTAAGGCTCCCTGATAAGCTGTGAGCCCCTCCTGGAGATCAATTCTGGCTACGGGCCTGCATTTTACATGGGATTTAGCAGGACAGCAGTTAAAGAAGCATTGGATTCTTAGAAGAGTGACTTTAAGTTTCATTCATTTGATGTTGGCTGCAGGAGCACAAGCACATATAAATACATTGTTTTATTTCATAAGAAGCAAGAATGTCATAGCAAAGTTCTATTTTGAAATTTGTAAGTATTAAATGAATAGAAATGAAAAACAGTGGAAATGACCATGATTATAACAATTTTGTGGCAGATACCGGTGGATGAAGTTTGAGTGTGGCAACAAAGCACGTTCAATGCGAATTCAGAACAATACTGGCTCAAGAGCTGAACATTTCGAAAATGTCGATGTCTCGTGTGCTCCGAAGTGACCTACGACTCCGTGCTTATCGGCAAAGTACTGGTCACTTCCTCACTCCATAGCTTAAGGTCCAGACGGAGCAGAAAACAAAAAGTCTCCTTCAGCGTTACGCAAATGGTGGCCACAGGAGGATCCTTTTCACGAACGAAAAAATCTTCATGATTCAAGAGTCTTACAATCGTCAAAACGACCGTGTTTATGCCTTGACACCCCAGGAAGCTCTTGAGAAGAGAACATGCCATGGATCCTCAGAGGCCATCATCCCGCCTCAGCGATGGTTTGGTGGGGGGTTTCGTACGATGGCACAACTGACCTCCACTTCTGTGAACATGGTGTGAAAACATCTGCAAAAGTGTACCAAGCGACAGTGTTGAAGCCACTTGTGAAATCGTTGACTCGCACCATGTTCAACAATGAGCCGTGGAGCTTCCAGCAGGACTCAGCACTGGCCCACAAGGCAAAGACCACACAGGAGTGGCTTCAGAAGAATGTGCCTGATTTCATTGCTCCAGCAGCCCTGACCTCAGCCCATTGGACTACAGGTTGTGATCCGTTTTGGAGGGCATGGTCTGAAGGAAGAGACATCCAAACCTTGCAAGTCTGAAGCATTCTTTTGTGAAGGCCGTGGCAGACTTTCCCCTCGAGACTATGCATGCTGCAATGGATGACTGGCCTCAGAGACTTCGGGCCTGTGTGAAGGCCAGAGGTGGCCATTTTGAACAGTGATTGGTTCTCTGTGTTGGCAAGACCTGTACCTTTGTAACATCCAAATATTAATACACTAGCTTGCTCACTGTGCCTGTAGTTCATTATTAACTTTGTAACAGAATTTATGATATGACTAGGTAATTGACATAGTATTAAGTTTATTCCTGTGTAAAGGAGGCAATTTTTCTTTCTCCAAGATTTACATCAGAATTCATCAATTTCCTGTGATTTACATAACTCTCAGGATAGTTCAGTCTTCAGGAAGTTTAATGGATTGATTTGGTCCGTTTTACTTTGCATTTCTACCATTTTTTAGGCTAATCACATAGATGAGCATGAGATATGATGAAATTTGATGAATCTGCACTCACAAAGAATGCCCATGCCAGGATTCAAACCTAGAACCCCCTGAAACTTCAGAAACTGTTGCATCAGTAAATCAACTCTAAATTTATGTTCAAGAGTTTATTTTGCAGAAGATTTTGTATCATTCTGTAATGAAACATGGTAGGAATATTCACTTCACCTTTCAAAAACATGAGAAATGAACATTATAGTGTATTATTTCACATTCAGCTTTTCCAGCTAGAACAAAATATACATGCCTCTACACAGGGGTAGAAAAATACAGGAAGCGTAGGCGCCATGCCACCTGAAAATTATCACCTGGAACCTGAACTTTAATTTAATATATATAATGGGGTTGGTTTATATAATTAAATGAGAATAAGAAGCATGCAATTATAAATTTTCGCACTGTTGCTAGCCGAATTCTAAAATCTGTAGCGATATGGTAGAGTTGGTCATGTAATAGAATGTATTGCATCGTTATTGATGCTGTTACTGGTATAGCTCTCTTTACAAAGGCCACTCTGGTGCAAGAATTAATTACTTTTAGTTCAATCTTGTATTAATAAATGTTTTAACCCCAACTTACCTGATGGGTGTTCTGTGAGTCCCACTATCTCCATTTTTTATTTTTTAAACTGAAAATTTTTATAAAAAATTGATGATAAATTACAATAGTTCCCTAGAATATTCCCAATATTTCTGTATTACTTTTGTTCATAAGGACATAAATGTAATAAGAGGCAAAATGCACTTAGTGGACCTATCAGGAGTCATCTTTGAATGCGTGTGATTCGAGACACTCATGTCAGTGATTGGTTGGTAATGATGGTAATTTTTGTACTTATTATAATTAATAAAGAACCATATATAATCAATAAAGGAAGCAGGGAATCAATAACAAAATTGTTTCTTGAATTCAAGTGATAAAGAAAAGTGGGGGCAAGTGAGCCACATCCCCCCTTCCTGCTCAGCTAGTAAGTTTCTTGTATGGAACGGGTAAGCTAGGATTAAGACCACGTTTCAAAATCTGCAGCTTTATCTTAGTTAGTGATTTATGGCTTTCTTAGCCCATATGTGAGAGAGAAAGTTAAAAATAGTGCCTCCCGAGAAAAAGGGACTGGCACCTGAATTATTCTTAGTTTTGTCTATCCCTGCCTCTACACATAGATACTGTAGGTGACGTTATAATTTGTTGTTTCGTTGCAGGAGGGGACCACACAAGAACAAAGGCTGTCGTGACGTCCCGTGTTGGTGCACTGTCTGCCTTCACTCGCCGCAAGGAAACTTGTATCGGATGCAAGTCCGTGCTGCCAGGAGACGGGGACACAGCCGTGTGCAAGCATTGCGTTCCGAACGAATCCAAGATTTACCAACAGGAGCTGGATCGTTTGTGCGAACTGGAGGGTCGGTTTGCCAGGCTGTGGACCCAGTGTCAGAGGTGCCAGGGAAGTCTACACGAAGAAGTGCTCTGCACCAGGTAATATGAAGCTTTCAATTTAAGACAAACAATTGTGTTTTGCAATTTTGTGCAGTATAACAAAATGAAGCCTTATTTCCTTATAATTTGGTGCACACAGGAGATGTGTCATGCAGAAATTTAAGCGAAAACAGCGGCTCCACCAGAACTCAAAATTTTATTGCAGGTTGGGGTCCAGGACATTGATAGAATGTCAGAAGTAGAAATAATAATAACAGTAATTATCATCATCCTGGCTATTATTATTCAGTGTCCCGCACCGTGGCCGTGCGGTCTAAGCCATCATGCTTTGTGCCTGGCTATGGGATACACACACGTTCGAGTCTCCTGAGGGAAGCGTAACAACTTTTCTCCTGAGATTTTGGCCTGTGTATGGTACCGGTGGCCATCCAACATCATTAGGAAATTGGGGAGCTCCGAATAAGTAGCATAACCTGGTCATGGAAACCTACAACAATGACTGGGGGTTCGTTGTGCTGACCACACCATCCTGTATCTGGTTGGATGATCTTCCATCTCACAGGTGGGTGTGAGGGCAGCAGTCGGTAGGTAGACCCTGATATTATTATATCAAATTCACATTATTCTTGTATGTACGTCTTGCTTGCACTGTATTTTTCTTGCAGTTTACGGTACTTACTGTGCTGTCAATTCAACTGAAACAAGCAATTTATTATTATTATTTATGTATTATGTTCACACATTGTAATATTATTCACAAGATTGATTGCATAAGTGCTTCATTATGCTTTTGTTAAATTCTTTCCATTGCTGTAACTGTAACATTATGCAAACTAGAAATAAATGTCTGATGAAGGGAGAATGTGTTCTCCCAAAACGTAACAGCAAACATTGTGTTTATGAGCTTGTATATATCATATTGATTTAAGTCTTCTCCTCATCATACAATGTAATGGTTTTCATCTTTTTCAGTCGAGATTGTCCCATCTTCTACATGAGGAAGAAGGTGCAAATAGACTTAAGTAGCCAGGACAAAGTTCTACAAAGGTTTGGCATCCCTACGTGGTGAAGAGAATATATGCACAGAGATTTCATGATAAATTATAAGTTGTTTTTTTTTTGTTTTTTTTTTTTTTAAAGAAAGAAAGAAACTGAGAGTAGCACAATTTCTGTCCATTGATCTCAGAGGATGTCAAGTTTTAGATTTTAAAGTAAATGTGCACAGTTTCAAGTTAAACTTTTCTACCTGATGTGGCAGTTTGGCATGTTTTAAGTCTAACTTTGGCCAACAGTTGAATTATTGTCTGTTGAAATAAGGAAGTTTCACAATTAGAAAAATAAGCGCTTGTAAGTAGTTGCTTTATTCTTATTGTTTGTTGTTGCAAGTACACTTGTCTCATGTTTTGAAATGTGTTTAATTTTGATTAACTCCCATGTTTATGTATGTATGATGCATTACGTCTGTGCAAAGTTCATTTAAAAAGTTCTGTTTTCAGTAACAGATTGAACAGGATTTATTTCATCCAGTCAGAATTCAGGAAGAACGTGATGTATGTTTGTCACAAGCGGAAACTTATGTTTGAAAGTTAACAAATGGACAAAGACTACTATGTAATAAAAACATAACAAATTGGTATTAGATGCCACTAAAAAATAACAAAGAACTACTCACTCGGCCCTGTTTCCAAGGCTACAGACTTTCCAAGAAGTTTAATATTTAAAAAATGACCCACAATATTGGTTAAATGGTAAAATTAGAGCTTGGCTTATACCACATGCCAACATCATAATACAATGATGTAGAATAACAACATTACAACATTCCATTATTATAATAAATGGTAAAATGTTGGAAAGGTTAAAATAAGAAGGTTGAACAATGGCAGCAAGCTGATGAATGCTCTGTAATCATGTGGTTAATCAGTAGAGGCATGCAAATTTCGTTTTTGACGAAAACACGAAATATGAAATAACATGCTGTAATATTCATTTTTCATGTTTCTGAAAGGTCTGAGGTGCATTTTGTGACCATGTTTTGTTACGAAATAATGCGAAATGAACTGCAAAATGCGAAATTGACTCTTAAACACGAAATTTACCGTTTATATACCGACGTGACACTTTCTGAAGTCTGAAGTATCCTGTGAGTTATGCAATTCACGGAAAATTGATTAATTCTGCTGTAAATATTTGAGAAGCAAAAATGAACCCCTTTATGCAGGAATAAACTTAATAGTCTGGTAACTACATAAATGTGCTATTAGAAGGGATAAGTTTATTTTGTGCAATAAGTGCAGTTTTTAAATCAAATTTAGGATTATATTCACAATTTTAAAACCAAAATGTCATTTTATATAGCACTTTTGATGTGATTATTCACCGCTATAACACCGAAATTTTATTTTATTTATCGCTTTTGAACCCAAAATCGACTCTGTTTTTGTACCAAAATTTTGCTTTTTTATTTACCAAAAATATGTGCCTCTATTAATCAGGTTTCTTTATGCATCTGCACACCCTGCTTTTTTCTGTCATAATTGGATTTTATGTACTAGAAATTTATCAGGTTTTCCCGACAGTCTGGTCTTTATCCTTCACCTGTTTTTGTTAACTTCAAAATATAAGATTCCGTTTGTGATGTTACGTTTACATTTTCATAATTAATTGCAATGTTATGTCACTTCAAATTCCCAAAAATGAATGAGAAGGAGTCATTGTGGTCGTTCAGCAATTCTTGTACATTCGAACACTATGGTATGGTGAGATAACCCAGTATCGGCCACTAATATTCACATATCCATTGGACCTATTGTAATAAAAATGAAACAAATGTTAAAATGTAAAAGAAGTATATTGGGGGGGGGGAATGTAATTGCTTTTTCTCTGGTTATTCAGACATTCAAGAAATGATTATTATTTTTTTCAACTTATACTTTGTAATTTAACCCTGCGTTAGATACATACATCATTTTCTGTAACATATTTATGCACCTGTTGCCCAACCCTTTAACTATCCATTAAGTTATGAAATACACTACACGTGCATGCTGAAGGTTCTTTCTTCAAAGATCAGCTGCACTTTGTAAGTGACGTAACACGACAAAGTTAATGTGAGTCGCATACTTGAGAGACAGTTGTTCCCCATATGCCTAAATATGTAAGAACAGAAGCAGTGTCATGTGTTCTTTTGGTCACGTGGTCACTTTTATTGTCACTTTCATCACTAACACTTACCTGTGTGTCCTTCCTCACAGACCCATTTCCATATAACATCTGAATCTCCTGTGTGCTCTTGTCTTTCTCAATTTGGTATTTTTCTCCAGTGTTACACTTTCCTCCAGGGGGGGATCTTCACAGGGTGGAATATCGTAGGCATCAAATTATATTTTTACAGTGTCCCTTGCCTCTGATATGTAATTAACTTAAATTAAGTGTAATTAGATATAATTAACTAGCCCCATCTAGTTCTTTGCACCGAAGCGTCTAGTTGGTTACATGGTGCAACACAGAGTCGTCTAGTTCGTTGATTTGGAGTTAAGTAGTGTATTTGGTGTCTTCAACGTTTGTCGGTGTATGGTCACGTGGTGCATGATAACTAATCAAATGACCGTTTAAAGCAGCAGACAGGCATTTGTTGAATCGTCTGAACTCGAACACCACTTTCTACTTCGTTAAACATCATTTCCTTGCACCACCCTGACACTGAATACACCTGCACTGCACCGAGTGTCAAAAAGTGCAGCCAACTAGACGCTACTATGAAAAAGTCCGAAAAAGTATGTTTTATAATGAATTAAAGTGAAAGTGAGCATGGTTGCCAAATTTCTTAGCTATTGTGTGAATGCTATGCCAGGCTATTGAAATTCTTTTGGGTGTGAGCTTTTTAATTTCCGGAGGAGATTTTCCCCACTGGGCCTCCCCTGAATCATCACTGTTTTTCTTGTTACGTATTTAGTCCCGCAAGCATGAGACTAACGTGTACGTATATTATTACATGGCTTAGAAGTACAGCAGCTAACCTTAGAGAAAAGAATGTTCAGCTACACAAAAGCACTCATGTGCCGTAATTCACAGTGTTGCAATCTCTCAATAAATATTGATGGGGGACACCTGTACCCCATGCAGCTAAGGGAGGTTTCATAAAATAAATTTGAAACTATGTCAGGGAATGTAGATTTTCAGCGAAAAAATGCACGCTCGACCAGGACTCGAGCCCGGGTCTCTGGCAATCCGTGCCATTGCTCTACCACTGAGCTACCGAGCCGGCCTGGCTTCCCCTGCATTTTCGCTGGCGCTGTTTTACCTGTGGTAAAATGCAGGGGAAGCCAGGCCGGCTCGGTAGCTCAGTGGTACAGCAATGGCACGGATTGCCAGAGACCCGGGTTCGAGTCCTGGTCGAGCATGCATTTTTCGCTGAAAATCTACATAGTACATCTCCTGTGTGCGCCTAATTTAATGGATATGTCAGGGAATGATTGTATTTAGTGTAAGAGTGTAAGGCAGGTTTCACACCGAAGTGCCAAGCATAAAAACCGCAAACCACAAAGTACATGCACCGGAATAGGCACTTGCCTTTTCATTCTGTAAAAACAGCATTCATTGTACACTCATGGACACTTCTGTGTTGTAATATTATCATTAGCTTTCAATGCAATTGTTACAATCCAGAAGTGGCCGCGACTGATATGTAATTAACTTAAATTAAGTGCATTACCAAGAGACCAAGGTAACCCTATTGAGAAAATGACCCAGTAAAAGTGTCATAGGCAGCTTGTGTCACTGTGGAATAATCATATGCATTTCTTTCTCAAGGTTCTTTTCCAAGTGACAAGTCTTGCTTGCTGCTTGTCATTTTGGTTTGAAATCTGCCTAAACATTTTCCTTTCAAAGAGATTGATCATTGAATTGCCTCAGTTTGTATTTTCAGTAATGAAGTGTGTTAGTTTTATCGGTGCATTGTATTTTTGTACAGTTTCTTCAGTATTAAACTAGAAAATAAATTGTCATACATTCCTTTTTATGTTTTCTTTTCAGCATGTACCTATTTTGTATAATATCAATATTATCAATCTTTGATTAGATTGATCTTGGCCAGGATAGGGACAGATGGAAGGCTTGTGTTCCCGCAGCTATAAACCTTTGGGTTGAATTTATGAATTATTTATTAACACCTTGTTTTAAATGGCAGAGTTAAGGCCGTACAAAGCCTTTTCTTCCACTCAACCATACATTTAAAATTATACATTCTTATATTATACACAAAGTACATTGTCATTTCACATAGGTCACACCCACCCACACACATACACACATGTCTTAACGTGCTGAATATAGCACATAAAATACAAAATATGTAATACACTAAATGCGAAATATGGATTACAAAATTTAAAATTGTATTTAAGTAACTGCAAGGTATTTTAAGACATCATTCCCTTTAGTCTGCTTGACAGGAGAAGATCGAATGAGTACTCTGAAGAGAGTGGCGAAAACGTCTGCTAAAGGAAGTGACAGAGCTTACTGTTCTAGTGCTTTCTGGGAACTGGTCCCACAGCCTTACAGCGGATATGGAGAAAGAGTTGGAGAAGAAGTTTTATCTGTGGATGGGGATAGAGAGCTGCGTGATCTGGTGTCGCAATCGTGGAATTCGTGAAGAAATTGGAAGCGAGAGAGGAGATAGGAAGGTGACTTGAGGTTGAGAACTTTGCAAAGTAAAATCAGAGCATGCAGCGTTTGTCTTTCTTGCATGCGTAGCCACCCCAATCATAGGTGGCCCCAATCTTTTAAATTAAAAATATATCATACGCAGGCATTTTCAACATACTGCAGATGTCTAGCTGACACACCTGTTAAGCTGGAATATGCTACATCACAATAATGTAAAGAGGTATTTAGTTATTACCAATCTTTGTGTTTACCTTTGCTAAGATGATAGGCATAACTTGCCCATCCCCAAAAGAATTTCAGGTTTATAAAATTCACAAGTTAGAGTACATGAGGAGTAAAATAATAATAAAGAACAATTTTTATGAGAAGGAAAAATTTTCGAGTCCCTTATCCTCAAAGTTAAGCTCCAAGTTAACACCTCTGTGTAGTTACAAGGCAGTAGTGACCCTCTCTGTTTAGCCAGCAGTCAAAATTACTAGGATTTCAAAGTGAACAGTGTCAGTTTTTCTGCAGTGGTCATGTGAAAAAAAATAATCATCATTGGTCGCACAGACCAGTATTTTGATCCATCGAATATTATTGTTTATACCCATTATTTGTCGAAACATTACAGGAGGGAGGAAATACTAAATTTAGTGACTTTCATTTGATTGTAATGAATAATGCTCGGAAGTCGATGACCTAATAAATCTCAAAAATACATGCCCAAAAAAATTTGAAAAATGATCTGAAAATACTTTTTGAGTAAAAAAAAAAACCTTTCAAATTAAAGCTTTATTTTTCATAAATTATGAGAGAGTACTTGAATATAATTTGATAAAATCTGCTGGTTGTCCATTTAAACGACCGAATCAAGGGGAAAAAAGCAATTATTTCAGTATGTAGTTTCTTTATTTTTACCTCAAGGTTACATAAAATATAATGAAATGTTTTCTGAGTAAGTCACGTTAACAGTAATCGGTAGAGGCACATATTTTTGGTAAATAAAAATCAAAATTTCGGTACAAAAACTGAGTCAATTTCGGGTTCAAAAGCGGTGAATAAAATAAAATATCGGTGTTATAGCGGTGAAAAATTGGATGAAAAGTGGTATATAAAAATACATTTTGGTTTTAAAACTGTGAATATAAATCCTAAATTTGATTTAAAAACTACTTATTCCACAGAATTAACATTTCACTTCTAATAGCACAATTATGTAGTTATCAAGAGTATTAAGTTTATTTCTGTGTAAAGGAGTCCATTTTTTCTTTTCCAACATCAACAGCAGAATTAATCAATTTTCCGGGAATTGCATAACTCTCAGGATAATTCAGGCCTCAGAAGGTGTCGCATCGGTGAATAAAACCTAAATTTCATGTTTAAGAGTTAATTTCGCTTTTTGCAGTTCATTTCGCATTATTTCGTGACAAAACATGGGCACAAAATGCATCTCACACCTTTCAAAAACATGAAAAATTAACACTACAATGTGTTTTTTCAAATTTCATTTTTTCGTCAAAAACGAAATATGCATGCCCCTAGTAATCGGCCATCATATGAAAATACAGTTGTGTTTCGTGTGCATCAGATTACACTTTTATTTAATATTGTGACTAATTTTATTTTAAAACCACAGAATAATAAGATGCCAACAAGAGAACCTCAAAGTATTTTAAGTTTGCTGGAGAAAAAATGAATTTACCACAATTAATTATTTAATCTATTGCCAAAGATTTCATTTAAAAAATACCGTACTTGTTAGGAAATTACAATATGTAAGTTATGCTAGCAAATGTATTTAAAATCCACGAAACAACAGTGGAGCAGCAAGGAAACCTGAGAAATGATAGCAAATGAACAAAAACGACAAAAAATAAAACTAAAAAAAGGCCATAATATGCAAAATAGAAACAAGAGATGTTTCTCTCAGGTGAGGATATAGATAAAGTTACGTGTGGCAGGTTCCTTTGGGGTAGAGGTTAAATTTGGTAGTGGTAACGTGGATCTGGAAGGAACAGGAAGTGACAAAAATTGGGTAGGTTTTGCTCATAGGGTGGTTGCATTTGTGAACAGGGGAGAATTGGTTGTGGGGTGAAGGGCATCCATGGTTGACCAAGCTTGGTGTAGGCGAAGTGGCTAACATTTCACATTAATTTGAGTATTTAACCCAGGGATTTCCAACCTTTTTACGTTCACAGCACTCTTGGAAATGAGATTAAAAACTTGGGAATCCCTTGTTATTTTTTTTCAATCTTAATCTTAAATCGAAGTGGAATCAGGATCAAGATAAATTTATTGTCAAATAAGTATCTACTTCTGTACTAATGTTATTCATTTATTGAAAGATAATATAAGGAATAAACATCAGAATATGATACAGTTTATTACAATGGAAATCATTCTCTTGTTTTATTAATGTGAGACTTGCGATTGATGCTTAGAATACAATGTTTGCTATGAGGCCTCACAGTTGACAACGAAACATGCATATCATCCTCAAGATTATGCAGTCTATTTATTTCTTTGGATTTGTCACCATAGCAGAGAAGGCTTGCTCGCATAAATATGAAGTTGAAAAGGACAAAAGTACTTTCATGTTTTTTATTTCTTGGGTTAGGATAATCCTTTGCCAGTCCAAGCCGAAAAATAGCCACTGATGCCTCAATCCTGGTGAACTTAATATTTATTTTGCCTACTTCCAAATAATATATGTAATTTTTTTCTCCTTATCCTTAAAATACCTTGCGGCACCCTGGTTGCGAATTACGGATCTAACTAATTCAACTATTTGCTTTCCAAAATTTGAGGACATATCGAATCTTAACCAGGGGCGATTCCTCCATGTAGGAAGTGAGGAACTTCCTACAGTTGATTTACACTTGCTTCAAGTTCTCTACTTTTTAGGAGTTTATAATAATGTATGTTGTAAAATTATGAACAAAATGTACAATTGGCTATAGCCTGACAAGTTAAGTCCCGATATGTGCAGATCGCTGCGAAGGGGTCACGGGTTCGATACCCGGGGGAGGCACAAGTGGTTCGGATCCCACTTTAAACTGTAGATCCAGTCCCGATTAGCCATACTGTGCATAAAGTGGACTTAAAACACAAACTCAACAACAACAACAACAACAGATTGCTGTGGAGCAGTTCCTATTACGTCATCCTCCCCACCACTCTTCTACGTACTACAGAGGTTGTGTCCGATCTATGGTGAAGAAATTGCACCTCTTGCAGGACCACCAAGTGGGAAGAGAATGAAGCTGCCAGTCGTGTGAGCACGTTGGACCGTTGACTGTGTGTGACAGGTGTGATCAGTGTGTATCGGGAAGAATGCCGCCGTAAATCAGTGCATATTGGGAGGGTTACATAACAGTTGGGCTGAAAAGTTCGTAGGCCGACTCATAGATGGCGTTACTAGAATTAAATCCATGTGATTTTTACTTAGTACTAACCTTCAAAAGATACGTGTATAAATTTCACAGCTGCCGGATAATTAGTTCGTGAGATATAGCATTGTGAGTGAAGCAGCTTTTGTTATTGTGAAAAAATGGATAAAAAAGAATTTTGTGTGTTGTTAAAGCATTGCTTTTTGGCAAAAAAAAAAATAATGTTGAAGTCAAGGCTTGGCTTGATAAACATTATTCGGACTCTGCACCAGGAAAATCAACCGTTGAGAAGTGGTTTGCTAAATTTAAATGAGGCGAAATGAGCATCGAAGACTATGCACGCAGTGGATGGCCCAAAGAGGCGGTTACCGACGAAAACATCAAAAAAGTCCACAAAATAATTTTAAATGATCGTAAAGTGAAGTTGATCGAGATAGCTGAGACTTAAAAATTTCAAAGGAACGTGTTGGACATATTATGCATGAATATTTGAACATGCGAAAGCTGTGTGCAAAATGGGTGACGCGCGTGCTCACAATCGATCAAAAGCAACAACGTTTTGATGATTCAGAGCAATGTTTAGCGATATTCAACCGTAATAAACATGAATTTTTCCGTCGATATATTACAATGGATGAAACAAGTATTCTGGGATGCGCATGGTATTATATTCATCGATTACCTCAAAAAGAGTCAGACCATCAACAGCGATTATTACATAGTGTTGTTGGAGCGTTTAAAGGATGAAATCACAAAAAAACGGCCCCATTTGAAGAAGAAAAAAGTGCTGTTTCATCAAGACAATGCACCGTGTCACAAATCAATGAAAACGATGGCAAAATTATATGAATAAGACTACGAATTGCTTCCCCATCCACCATATTCTCCAGATCTGGCCCCCAGTGACTTTTTCCTGTTTGCAGACCTTAAAAGAATGCTCGCTGGAAAGAAATTTAGCACTGATGAAGAGGTAATCGCCGAAACTGAGGCCTATTTTGAGGCTAAAGAGAAATCGTACTATAAAAATGGCATCGAAAAATTGTATGACCGCTATATCGCCCTCAAAGGCAACTATATTGAATAATAAAATCGAATTTTGTCAAAAAAATATTTTTTACTATGTTAGCCTACGAACTTTTCAGCCCAACTGTTATCTGCACTTTCCGACGTAAACTACAGTGATAGTGCCATTATAAAACTGTGCAAGGAGCGTGGATTCAATGTGTCCAAAAATGGCATATCACAGGTGTTGAAAGGGGCAGGTAAGGCGAAGCGTGGAATGATTCATATGGGGCAGAAACAGGCCAATCCCCGGCCTGCCACTAGCCCCACACCAGCTACAATTCTGGACGTCCGGGTGCTGGTCATCAGGGAGAATCCAGCCACACAGAGAAGTATCGCGAACCAGCTACAAACATCACTGAAGACAGTGCACACCATCATTCACCACGATTTGGGTTTGGAAAAGCGACGCAAAGGGCATTTTCATAAGCTCAAAACAAGGTGTCTAAGTCACACATCTCGCTCAACCCGCCTCGTCCTCCAAAAAATGGCAGATGAAACTGGAATTCGTGCCATTCGTTTCACAGACATTCCAGTAAAGTCATCTGATGCCTCACCAATGGACTTTTGCACCTTCAGACTACTGAAACGAGCCTTGTCTCACAGGAGACCTCGCACCATTGAAGGGCTATGGAAAGCCTGTCAGGAGGAGTTGTTGAGGCTGGGCTTACTACACTTCGTGCCAGTTTCCTACAGTGGAAACTTCGCTGTCAGGCAATTGCCAAGATGCAGGGACACCAAATAGAGCACTCTCGATGGTGGCGACATGGTTTTTTCTTAAAGTAGGTGCAGTTTGAAATCGTCACCATGGATCGGAAACAACCTCTGTAGTCTGGCCTTGAGAGTACGAGTGGTGCCAACTCAGCATTAAGCTAAAACAAATATGACAAACGATTTTTACTGTGTAGATTGACGATGCAGGCTCATATCAGTTTATCAGTGGTTCATTTGATTTAATCCGGTCTTTGAAAATATACGGTGTGCGGATCGTAAACTGTAGTATTACGTTTATAACGAAGAGAAACTACTGGGTGAATGACTTCATTTTCTGAATGGGACATCGAGCAGTGGCTTGGTTTTTTTTTAAGCTGAGTGGAGTGGGGGTTCTTTTGTTTATCGTACAACAATCGCTACGAGAAGGCAATCTGATAACATGCTTGCCTGTGTTCTTTTTTAAAGCATTGAAATGTTGTTGCTCTTTACTCTTGGCTGCATATTTTTTAAATTCAAAAATCAAATTATGCCGGGTCCAACGAAATCCACAATATGCTCTGGAAAGCCCCTTAGAGGACAGGCCAGATAAATTGTTTACAATGTTGCAACATATTTGCGAAATCAGGAGTTACATAAACTTTAGTATAATGTTGTCGAGTCCACAAGTGCCGCCAAGGCAGTATCTAAATGGATGGTTTCTCAAGTTTTAAAAGAATTGGATTGGATTGATTTGTTGTTTT
This sequence comes from Lepisma saccharinum, assembly GCF_977018435.1. NCBI lineage: Eukaryota > Metazoa > Arthropoda > Insecta > Zygentoma > Lepismatidae > Lepisma > Lepisma saccharinum. Next base: position 3,043,071 of record NC_139241.1, on the reverse strand, counting down.
AAGTCCATTTTATGCACAGTAAGGCTAATCGTGACTGGACCTACAGTTTAAAGTGGTATCCGAACCACTTGACAGGTAGAAAACAGCCCAGGAAAAAGCGAATACAAATTTCGTTGAAAATCCTCAGACCATACCTCTCCCTCCAGTTTGCAACACTGCAAACCAACGTTGCTGTGAAGAATGGAGTGGGGAAATGTGCGAGATGCGCAACAGCTATTTGCAGCGTCTTGTTTTTAAACTTGTCAAGTTATAGGTTAGCTACTGTCAAGTATACTGCTGTTAATCGCTCCAGCTGCAGCCCAAAAACGATGGACACACACATGCTTTGCTGCTGCTGACAAACCTAGCTGGTTGCACTGCAGACAAATGGGTGATGAGTGGAAGGGGGTGGGTGAATGTTGCTTGCTTGCTTACTTACTTACTTGTCACGATCTTCTGCTAACCTCCTTCCTTCACTCCATGAAGGTCAACGGCTCCAAAGGCAGAAGAGGATGGATGATCATCTCAACGGCTCCAAAGGCAGAAGAGGATCATCTCAACGGCTGAGGAGGCGGTGGAACCTATAGGAGTAATACCTCTTTAAAAAAAAACCTTGGTCCATCTGGCTCCGGATGGTAGCACCTTGTAAGGGCCCCTAGCCAGGGATACGGTGAAGACATCTGTGGCGGAGAAGGCAACCCACCCTCTTGGGAGAAGAGGGAAACCACTGCCTTGTGGAGAAGGGGAGCTTCAAAGGCTAAGGGAGTAAACCCTGAAAGAAAATCCTGGTCCCCCAGGTTGGGGGTTGGAGTGAGAGACATTACCTCTACCCGTGAAACATAAGAGCAGAACTTATAGTGAAGGTTGCGCAGATACAATATTGAGGGAAGAAGCAGCAAGAGTTTCCTCAATCAGCAATGCCAACCCCAGCAAAATGATACTAAACCTAGCACAGTTTGATCTTTGTTGGCACCTAGCACCCTGCCTTTGGCAAAACCTAGTGTAATCTGCAAATGTGAGTGTCTGGGAGAGGAAAATCTAATTCATAGGAGTATGTTTTCAGGAAATAGAAATTAAATTAGGTTCAAATCTTATTTCTACTTCACCAGCAGACATGTTTCAAACAAATGTGAGTATGCTGACCCAGCGACAAGCTTTTACAACAATGCCACGATCCACCCTCTGTCTTTTCTTTATCCTGCCCGATTTTGTTGGTGAGGAGATTTTATGGCAGGGAATCGGTAGAAGGTTTGGGGTAAACAAACAAATTTTCTCAGACCTTTTCAAGTTCTACGCTGAACCCATTTCGTTGAGTCATTGTACACAATTTTGTGGGACAATTAACTACATAACTGTAGTGAATAAAATTAACACAAGTTCAAAGCTTGAAAAGTAGTTGCATAATTGAACTTAAAACTAAAGTTATACGGAAAAAAATAATAATAGTAACCTAGCACAATTTAGAAGAATTTAGTATAATTTCAGAGTTTAAGCAGCTCTTTTTATTATTTTCAGTCCACACATCGACAGGGAGGCGAGACAAAATCGAAATTCTTGCGAAATCTAAAATATCGTCAATGTTGTTTACATTTGTTTTTATAGGTTCACATTAAAATATTTCATAGTTCAAGAGGGCAAGGGCCGCTTGCCCTACCTTGTGTGAGGGCCTGAAGCTAACATTCTAAATGCAATGGATAGTACAAGCAATACGTGCGATTGTAACTGAACACATTTTTCAAACCTTCCTTGGTTTATCATAACTTCTTCATACACCCCAAAAAAGCCACGAGTTGCCACTGCACTTAACAGGCTATTGCATTCAGATAAAAAGTAATCACATTAACTACTTTTTCTTCAAGGAATTTGGAGGATTATGAGCAGGGTTACCATACGTCCCGTTTTCCCTCAATATGTCCTTTATTATTTATTTATACACACGCACACACATATGTACAGGGTAAGTCAAAAAAGAATGAAACAACTTGACACAGTTATTATGACGTAACTGAGACAGAAAATCAAACAAGACCTCCTAAAGAAAAACTCTGGAAGTTTTATTCCCATTTATTGGCCTAATGCTGCTTTGCTCCTGCTCCACCAGAATCGCCATTATCGCAAAATGGCTAATGACCAGTAGAAGGTGCATTGTGTGTTGGAGCTATCAAGAACTGATTCAATCATAATGGTGCAAAGACATTTCCGCATGCGTTTCGGTAGTAATGTATATATTTCACCCTTCCGAAAGATTTGTCATAGTGAATGTGAATAGTTAGTGCCTTCGAAACTGTGGACAACGACTTGCTGTCTCGTCCATTGGACCTTTTCCGTGTTACACGTGGTTCCCATGTTGAATTGTTATAATGAGAGTCATGCGAGTAAAACTTCCAGAGAGAGAGAGAGAGAGAAAGCATGTGTAAAGATATTAATCTCCCATAAAGTATTGTGGGACTATGTATTACATACCGAATATGTTAATGAAATTATCAGTCAAAAGTTACATGTAAAGTAGTATGTTGTGTGATTATACAGGGTGTCATTTTAATGGCGCCCACGGACCACGGAAACGTATAGAGGACATCAAAACAAACAACTTTTCTCAGTAACATTTTTCTCATTGGTGCGTCGTTTTGGCGCTACAGTCGTTCAAAAAAGCCCGTTTTGCCGCCTGAATGCTGGCAACCACACACAACATTTGATTGCATTGGTGACGTCATATCCCGTCATGAAGCGATGCGTTCCAGGGTTGCCAGGAACACACATACTCTGTGAACTATGACAGCTACAATCAGCCACATTATGTACCGTAACACAAAACGAGAAAATACGTTCTGTAACCTAACAGGAAGTAAACAAACGATACGAAAAATAGTAGAAAGAAAATAGAATTCAAGTGGAAGTGGTCATATCGAATTTTGTCTCAGCTTACATGTCAAATATTTGCAAATCTAGTTACAAAGTTTGGCATCTACAATTCAGTCTATCCACTTCGTTTTTCTGATACTAGTTTTCTGTGACACACTGAACAGATGACAAAATAGAAATGAAAGAACTCTAAATTCCAATGTTAAGCAACAGATAATATAATGCATATTCAGAGCATTAGGAGGCAAGTGGCAAAAATGATTGAAAATACAGGGATATAAGTAGTAGTAATACAAGCTCTTAACACGACTATGTGTTTATCTATGTACCGGATACAAATGTGATAGGTTGCAACTGTGAACAGTGCAGTATATTTGCTACTGATTGATCATTAGATTGTTACTGTGGTTGTACGTGTTTTAGCCGTAATGTAACAACTTGCACCTCGGATACTTCCGTTATTAGCACAAAAGTACCACAGGGCATCTGGGCACAAACCTGTAGATATCAACCTTGCAACAAGATTTGCAAATATTTGACATGTAGCTGGGCGGAAACAGCCACGTGTAAGCTTTGTTTTACAGCTAATAATGTGGTTGGTAGTTTGTCATTTTTCACAAAATTTGTGTGTTCCTTGCAACCCTGCCGTGCGCTGTTTCGCTGCAGGATATGACGTCAGAGGTACGATCAAATGTTGTGTTGGGTTGCCAGCATCCAGGCGGCAAAACGGTCTTCTTTGAACGACTGTAGCGTCGAATCGACACCAACGAGAAAAAAGTTACGGGGAAAAGTTGTTTGTTTTGATGTCCTCTATACGAATCTGTGGTCCGTGGGCGCCATTAAAATGACACCCTGTATAATCACAACATAGTGAATTTTTTTATCCAGCTTCGATATACCCTGATATGTTTTGTTTTTAAGTCCACTTTACGCACATATAGGCTAATCGAGACTGGACCTACAGTTTAAAGTGGGAGTGTAACTAACACGCTCTTTGCCTCGCCCCCTCCCCAACCCTCCCGCAACTCAGCAGGGTGCCTCTACTCGTTAAAAAAAACTAATGTTAAACATGATTGTTCTTTTGATTTCAATTGACACTACATTCCGAAGACAAACAATTCCTGTGGCTATAGTGCAAGATACTTCATCTTCATATTTCTCCCAGATTCCGTTGTCTGTCGGTGTGTTCCATTAGGGCAGTGGGGCTTGAAGAGCAGAAGATTTGTTTTATTCCTTTCATGTTCTGAAATCTATTGCTTAGTTCATTTACTAGAATATCTAAAGCACGGTGGAAAAATGTCGTCTACTCTTCGGCGACGTAATCAGTGACTTGAACTATTCAGCTAATGAAGTTTTTTTTTCCTTCTGATCTTATAATTCACTTTCTACTTTTTAGTTATTAACATTTTCTGTTTGCAGTTGGAGGGGCATAAAAATATAATACGTTTGGTTGAAAATATATTTTAACGCCGAAAGGATAACTTTTGTGAACTACCTTTCTTTCTTAACACTCCCGGGTTGCGGGAGTGTTATTTACGCTCTTGGATCTATGTGCCTCCGCCAGGTATTGAATCCGAGGCCCCTTGATTACAAGGCGACGGCGTTACCACTACGCCATCGGGGGGGCATGTAGGGTTTTGTTTTCAGAGCTAGTAATTGTAATTTCAATTTTTCAAATGTAAGTGTACTTATTCTTTGTTCCCAGCTATTGATTTTTTAAAAAAAATCCCCCGCAAACCAATAGGCTTCGCTTGGCTTTGCGAATCTGAAGAAATCGGCGCCTATAAGCGCATCTTATCCCTTTGCTGCTGTTATCTGCATTTCAGACCAGAGTGAGGCACCGACAGACCTGGAGGTCTGTGCCGCTACCATTATTTTCGTGGCACTGGATCAACACCGAAATTTTCTAGCTCCCGCCTTGAATCGAGCCCAGGACCGCTAGTACCAAAGGCGAGAACGCTAACCTTGATTACGCATGAGCTTCCTATTGTACGGTGCCTTTGACCAGTGTGCGAATTAACGGGGGGGGAGGATGCCGGGGATTTCCCCCAACAAAACATTTTGTCCCCAGCAAAATAAAATTATTTTTATTCCTGCCGGGGATGTTTTTATCACCCTTAAAGAAAATGAAAAAAAAGGCAAAGAACTGTTCATGAACAAAGTGATAGATGTTTATGGAAAGGAAGCAAGGCGAATCCAGCTTCTATATAGATAGCAGACTAGTCTGAACCTGTATACAGAGCCAACGTATTTTTAATTCAATTTGAATTTTATGACATTTTTACAACAAAAACAACAACAATACAAGTTTCTGTAAATGAAGTCCAATATATGAAGCACTCTGACCCCTGAGAAAAAATCCTGCGGGTGGCCTTGAAGTGGGCATCCTACCCCCCCCCCCCCCCCCCCAAAGCATAAAGTTTGATTCTTACCAGTGCGTTTCACGGTCCAGTTGGCCGTTGATTGGCGGCCAGCACACCGGGCAGTGAGAGCGCGTCTGTCGGAAAACTGGATGGTTGGTTGAATTTGGTGTTTTAAGTCCACTTTATACACAGTAAGGCTAATCGGGACTGGACCTACAGTTTAAAGTGGGATCCGAACCACTATGTACCTCCACCGGGAATCGAACCCGGGACCCCTTGATTATACAAGGTGACGACGCTACCACTGTGCCATCGGTTATTCTTTACCTTATCCTCTGTAAGACATGTGTGATATATAGTCGTATTCTCCGAAATCTCATATTTTCATTGATGTACGATACGCACCATAATTTTGTTTCGTAACTGCTGTCACAATAATTAAAGCTATACCCCTTCCGAAGGAAAATAGCATTGAAATGGATAGGAAGAAAAGAAGTTCTCTCGTTGCGAAGACTCAGTCCCAGCACGTTGTCTGCTGTCAGGGGTTTATCCAGGATTTTTCCCTTGGGGGGAGGGGGGTTTGGAAAGTTTGGGGATGTTAAGTGCATATTATGGACTGTTTTTAAAATGTTTGCCCTAATTCAATTTGTTCATAGATGTTTCCAGAGATTAACCCCCTTCCCTTCACGTAACATTTCAGGGGAAAAAAATGTCAAATGCAGGAAAAGATGGAAAATAGATTTTTGTGATAATGTTAACATTTCAATATAAAGTTTCGTATAATGCTTTCCGAAAATGTTCAGTACTTGATTTAATCAAACGTTACATAACACACAAGAGATGACATTGAAAAACACAAAATTTAAACATATTATTACCAGGAATAATTTCATGCAATTCTTAAGCTAGTTAAAAAGAAATTAGAAACATTTTCGCAATATTTTTTAACTGTATTTGTATGGTTCTTGTCGTAGGTGCAACTCAGAGTTCAGCTTAGGGGGTGCCTAATTAATAAATGATATGTCAGTGCATAGGTGCGTGCGTGCATGCTTGCCTGTCTGAAGTAGTAGTAATAAGAACAGATATAATATATAACTTTTGAATGAAAGATCACACTGCGAGCAAGAACATTTTTAGAACTATTTCTTTGCAAACTGATTATGCATATTATTAATTAAACATGGTGACAGCATCCCACGATGGTTACTCTTTACAATCTTGTTTTGCTCGTTCGGCGTCCTCTTTACCTCAGCACATGCCCTCTGCCCCCTGCCCCTTCCTGCTCTAGCTTCAGTTAGAAAATATGCATACATTTATTGAGAAAATTCCATATACAGCACAGGTGGCCATTTTACACTGAAATTGTCAACAATAGAAAAGCAATAATAATAATAATAGGCAAAAAAATAATTAAGAGTAACAAAACAACATAAAAGTGAATAGCAAATGAACAAAAAAATAAGTAAAAGATGGCACTATGTGATATTAATTACAAGCAGTTCTTCTGATAGAAGACCGAAAGGCAAACTCTGAGGAAAATATATCAATATTTGAGGGGAGATCATTGTATTGTGCTGCAAGTCTGTAAAAGAGAGATCTTTTTTGAATTTCTAGTCTAGGATTTTTTTGTATAAAATAATCTTGTGTTGCGTGTTGTACACATAGGTACTCGAAAGTGGAATTCCTCAAGAAGTGTGTTGCAGCGGATTTTGCCATTCACAATTTTGTATAAGTAACTGAAATCATTCTGCAAACGTCGCTGATAAACAGTTTGTAAGTTTAGAAAAGACAAGAGATGCGGAGATGAAAAATTGCATAATGAGGGAACCCTGTATCGAACTATAGCTAAGAAGAAGTGAAAGATTGAATCGATTCTAGAGAGATGAGTGGGGCATGCCATGGACCAGACGGGAGAGCAGTATTCTATTATTGGGGAAATGAATGATTTGAAGTACAAGGTGAGGGCTGAGATGTCACTAATTTCAGTGAAACGGTACAGTAAACCTAAGAGACGCATGGCCTTTTTTGTGGTGCCTAAAATATGTTCCTCAAATGTGAGCATTTGGTCGAAAACAATGCCTAGATCTTTGTGAGAGGGTACTGCCTTGATGTTATTGCCAGAGATGGGAGTAAATGACTTTAACAGATTTTAATAGTTCTATGAAGCGAGTGAGTTCTAAATCTGCTGGTATTTTCAAATATCTGTTTAAACAATGATTCACAAACTGAAATAAAGTAATGAAACTCTCTATATATTTAGAGCTTGGCCATGAAGACTAAAATATACTGGGAAGTTGGGATGCACGTTTGATAGAGACCTGGTATTGCTTTTCAACTAAATCGGTCAAGTAATTTCATATTGAAGTCTTATACCGTTACAAAACTTTGGAATATAAGCTTGGCGCTATTGAGAGTGTATCTTTCAAATACTGAACAACAGACTCTAGGGAATTAGGAGTTATGTGACTCTTTGCCTTAAAAGAAAACTAAATAACATGTGAAAATAAAAGCATGGCATGTTAACTGCAAAGGGAAGACAAGGAACTTTCACTTCTAAATTGAGGTAATGCTTTATTTTCAATTATTTAAAAATTTTAATAGCATTCCTTTCACTTTCCAATGCAAAGACCACACACAATGAATCAAACGAAATTTTTCTCTCCACATTTTCCAGCAGGCAGTGGCAAGTGCCATCGTGCCCCATTGGTGCGCTTATGGTCAGATGTAAATTTGGGACTTAATGTAAATTAAATTTCTTTCTTATGTTTAATTCATTATACTTTCTTAGCTTCCTCTGAAAAGTTGGGAAATACAGTATGACCCAAAAGAAAAAAACGGGCTTCATCTTTCTATAGGCTTCATGTCTTCATTTTTTGTCGGAATTAAATGCAACTTCAGTTATAACCAGTTTCTTGTGTTTAGAACATCAAATTAAAACATGAAAGTCTTTGGCCTTTTCCTCTTCATTCTAGAGCATTTATACGAGATGACCTCCATTTAGCTCCGTGCATTTCTTGAGGCGCAGCACGAAGTTGTCCAAGACGTCCTTACAAACAGACCGAGGAATGGCTCTTATCTCCTCCTTGAGTTCAGTGATACACTCGTATCCTTGAGATAGCCCCAGAGGAAGAAATCTAGGGGGCTAAGGTCTAGGCTATGAGGTCCCCACTCAAAATCAGTCTTGAGACTGATCACACTGCCTCCAAAGTTCTCTTTTAGCCAATCTCGGTTCCATCTTGCTGGAACCAGACCTTTCTCATAAGCGACGGATAGAGGGTCTGTAACTCACTCTTGAAGGTTTTAAGGACCTCAACATGCCTTTCTTTACTGAACTGACTCTCACGATCTCGACCAGCTCGGCTGTACACTTCCTGGGACGTTCTGAGTGTCTTGGACGGTTTTCACTTGCTGCATTGAGGTTCTCCACAATCCCATACTTCTCAAAGTGGTCACCCCAGGTCTGTATTCTGCTTTTGGAGGGGGCCTTCTCATGTTCGAACTGATGCATGAAAGTCTCCTGGATTTTCTTGGACGAGCCTGTCTTGTAGTAAGGTTTCACGCGGTACATTTTTTGCTCGAGCTTCCATTGAGGTCTAGTTGTGTTCACAGGCGTTGCTTCTGCTATGTCCTGCAAAATAAGGGTGATTTGTGAATGGATGTAGGAGATATCACAAAAAGTGCACGTCGGGCCCGTTTTTATTGAGTCACCCTGTATTAAATATGCTATTATGTCAGGGAGCCATCTAAATAAAAAGAGGAAGACAATTTTTACTAAATCTATATCTTTGCAAACTGACAATAACTTTTATTTTATAGGGTGCCAGTAATTTCATAGAGCACCACGACATTGAGCCTTTTCTATTTTTGTCTGTTTTGCTTGTTTAGCACCTCATTTATCCTTAGCGCCCAGGCAACCACTCCACGTGGGCCCTCTTCCTTTTTACAAGTCTCTTTCTAATATATAATTTATTTTACAAAGGTTAGAACTCTTAAAGCCACAAAAATGGTCACATACATCAACTATAGACGTGAATGAATCATTTAGGTTCTTCATGATATACTTGCCGTTTTATATCGAATACTCAGTCAGTAAAATTTATATTGGTACTTTATGAATGAATATCCATTGGAAGAAATTATACCTTATAACTATACATATAGTGTCACTGCTTTTCTACTCACGACTTTCGGTTTCTTTCTGTCTGGTTTCATTTTCTATACCTTCTTCGCCCAGTTTTGCAGTCAAGTTTCAGACATTGTTACACTAAGTAGAACGACAACACACAAACTGATTGATTGATTTGCTGTTTTAAGTCCACTTTATACACAGTAAGGCTAATCGGGACTGGACCTACAGTTTAGTGTGGGCCGAACCACTATGTGACTCCACCGGGTATCAAACCTGGGACCCCTTGATTACAAGGCAACAACGCTACCACTGCGCCATCGGGGAGGCACAACACACGAACTGAGATGCTACACTGAGGCATTTATTTGACTGTCCTCTTCTCTATCACTCCAAAATCATCCATATCGCCCAAGTTACAGAAAAATAGTGTTGCTAACCATAGCAAGAGAATACACTACAAGGAGTCAAACCTGTATCTTTCAATTTCTTCCCTTACTTTTATTGTACATTTTTCACATGAAAGAATTGAAAGGAAAATGCGACAAAATGTAAATTTCATTGACTCAGGGGTTGAATTTATAAATCTGTAACGTATTTAAGAAATACATATTTATTTAGGCATTCAAACACTGATGCGGTAATGGCGGCTGGTCGCTAGTGCGTAACGTTTGTGCTCCCGAAATAACATAAACAACTGCAGTAAATTAACATTCTAATAGTCAAACTATTATTGTAAGGTGAGATTAATATCTGAGAAGTGCATTTGCAAATAACACGCCTTCGGTTTATTACTTTGTGCCTTGTATTGTACTATTTTCTAATTCACCGTTCAGTATGGCACCGAAGAAATCTGGAAAGAACCAGGGATCACCGAACAGCGTAAGCAGTGTTTCCAACTTCAACAACGTAGAATTTGTGAAACGTGTTTGTGAAGAAGTGAAGATTGCTGTGCAGGCACCTGAAATGATGAAAATTATGGTGGACTCGATAGTCGAGGCAGTGACAAAATCAGTGCTTCAAAGTCTGGAGGAAACACTAAACTTTAACGTTCACAGCATGAAGGATGAACTGAAGAAGAAGGATGAGCAACTCCGAGGGCTCAGGGACAAATTGGACGACTTAGAGCAGTACCAGAGGAGGAACTCCATCCGGATATTCGGTATTCCCGAAACTTCCAACGAGAATACCGATAACAAAGCAACCGCCTTGTTTGAAGAGCAACTGGGCATCAAAATCCAGCATGGAGATATTTGCAGAAGCCACAGGGTAGGAGGGCAGAAGAACGGAGGTAAGCCAAGAGCCATTCTTGTTAAATTTACTAGTTACCGTGCGAGAGCAAGTGTGTTTCGAAATAAACGGAAACTGAAGGGTTCTAATATCACCATCACAGAAGATCTCTGCCGCGCACGTCTCGAGCTTCTGAAACTGGCGACGAGCAAATACAATTACAAGAATTGTTGGACCCAAGATGGGAATATCGTAATAAACATTGGAAACGTGAAGCACTTCATCACTTGCAGAAAGCAATTAGATGAACTTTGAACGCTTACCGGGAAGATGTGAGTGATCTGTAAACTTTATCATTTTTTAAAATCTCTTTTACCTTTCATAACATAAAATTTAAATTTCACATTACTCTTATAATTTTTATTTATCGGGAACACATTTAGTCTTAAGTTGTAGCTTCTAAATGTTTGAGTTCCTCTTTTCTTTGATATATACGTGTTTTGCTTCTTTTATTATTGTTTACTACTTTCAATATTTTAATCGCAACTGCATAATTTTACAGTTTAGTTTCGTAAATGTGAGATACGTTCTTGTACATAGCTAAGCAAAGTTTAATTGTTAGTAAATCAAAAAAACATATTCATAAGTTTCTAATGATCAAAAGTACCGTAAAAAGCAGAAAACTTTTATTTGTATTTGTATTTGTGTACTTTATGCATCTGCGGATAAATGTAGTGAGTTTGCAACCTCTCTCTGCTCTGCAACCCTCCAGAAGTTACTTCTAAAAAATTTACCGTTATGCCTCCAACAGAACCTACCACCCCCCTTGAAATGAACTCCACTGCTCTAGGGCATGTCCTCCGTCACCCTCTCGCCGATGACAAAAGAACTAGTGATGGGTCATTGCAGTTCCTTTTCGGGAGGCAGTTCACCGGAGCTCGCTCACCGAAAGGAGTCGTTCACCAGGAGTCGTTCATAGGAACGACGAGGCCACGGAGCATGCTCTCGGACGAGGCAGTTCCTTTTAGAAAGGCAGTTCATTGGAGCTTGCTCATTGAAAGAGTCGTTCACAGGAGCTACCATACCAACACAGCTCCAAGTTGATTTCGTTGGGTGGGGGAGGGAATGGAAAGAATTAGAGGGGAGGAATCCGCCTTCGCGCAAGAATGGAAGAAAACATAAACAGCTAGAGTTTGGACTTGAGGAAACCAAGATTTTTCGTCTCCACTTGTGCTAGTGTGAAGGGGGGGGGCGAAAGCGGTGTTGCCAAACGTCTGAGAGTCTTATTTTTTTTTTTGTCCAGTCGTACAGGACATCTTTTCCTGTCAACATGCACCCTTCGCTCGCTCGCATTTCAGGCAGAGGCAGGGAGGCGGAGACCCACTCTTTCGCTTGCTACCCTAGGCAACAGGCTTCGCCGTGCTTGGCCTTTTTGGGAGTGGATTCTCTCGAGAGGGGGGGGGGGGGACGATGAGCTGAAAACTCGGAATTATTGCGGAGGGTTAGAATTCTTTCTAGGGGTATTGTAGACTGTTCGTATGAACATCTGCACTGCAATCAAGGTTTAGGGTCCAGTTACTTGTGGCATATTTCGTTTTGCTCGCCAGTTAAAATTGCACGTCGAGTTCCGATTACTCAATATTATCCATCCTTTATAGTTTATATTAATTTCATTGTTGTCTACACAGCGATATCAAATAGTGAATTATATATTGATTGGAAGTGAACGAACATTGTGTGTTTTACTGATATCCTCACAAGAGTATCTACAGAATGTTTAGTAAGATCCCGAAATTTAGGTTGAATTCAGAATTTATGTAATATTGAATGGGTGATTGGGTCCAGGGGGACTCATGGGGCTGCAGTTCCCTCCCGAAATTTTGAGAAATTCAAAAGTTTCAACTAAAAGTATTTTTTAAAAAAATCAGGAAAACCAAATTGGTAACTGAAGAACCTCTTAAATCAACCTCTCAAATACAATTTTTGTCATTAAACCACTTTTACCCGTGGTATCAGTATCGGAAGATATCGGTTGGATTATATTTACCGACACCGGCCGATACTTTTCCAATATTTTGATCTTTCGCGAGGCTTGCAAATATGCAGCAAGCACTTTCAGGGTGTCCTTGAATTTATGCATAATTCCAAGTTTCCGTTGTTTTGAACCAATGTTGTATGGAAAAATGTATTTTGTGATTACGTAATAGTATTTTCAGATTTTGATGCAATTCTTACGTTTAAAGCATAACCCTAATAAATTGATACACACAATTGGAAGTATTTACTTACACTAATATTAGTCAATATTTTAAACAGCTTTTAATTAATACGCGTCATTTTCAAACAAGGGTATCGGTGAGATAGGTAAGAGAATCAGCATGGGTGTGGATATCCGTTCAACTCTAATAATTATGAAATGTTTTATTACTTATTCCGCCCCACGGGAAAAAATGCAGCTTTCTAACATCCACATTTACAATTCCAACCCTCCGAAATAAAATCCTGCTTACTCCAGTGGTACTATAGCATGTTATGATGCGTCTGTCTCCATTAAGCGGGACTTTTCCTTCCAGATGGACATCACGGACGTTCTGATAATTCCCAGAGCAGCTGCTGTTCTCCCAATCACTTTTATTAAACTGAATCAAAGGGCCATTATTATCTCTTTCATTTTCAAAATAATCTCGCACTGCACGAGTCTGGCCACGCATAGGAATACCACGCCCGACAACTTTTTTTTTCTTTCGATTTCGCCGGTGTATTCGCGTTATGCTCATCATCTTTCAGTATAAAAATCACAGATACGAAAAAAAAAAGCCCAAACAAACCGCACAATAACGCCGAACTTTTTGCTGTCAGGCATACACTTGGCAACGCAGAATACCACGAGAATTCCCCCTCGACACGGCAACTGGTCAAAGCCGATTGGTTCAGCGATTCACGTGACCCTCCCTAACTTTCGACAGAAAAGACAAAAATAGAATTTCCAAGTCCATTCTTTCGCTCGCTCTCGCGCTCTCTCTTTCTCTCCCCCTCTCTCGCGCAGGTTCGTAGGAGCGAGTCATCAACTGGGAGCGTTGGCAGCATACAAGCAAAGCTCACGACTCCTGAGGAACTACCACTTGTCATGGCAGTTCCTTTTCGGGAGGCAGTTCACCGGAGCTCGCTCACTCAAGCAGCCATTCAAAGGAACGATCAACTCCTCTCGATGTTGGTTTCGTGCAGCTGAAGTGAGGGGGGGTGGGGGAGGACTTGCTGGAGTTAGCTTGAGTGAAAAGAATTAGGAGAGAGGGAACTCCGTCTACTACTCCACCTACCACAAGAAAACCAGAGCACGTACACAGCAGAAACAAAACAAAACACGGTCGCTCGCTCTCTCGCAGTCATGAGTCATCGACGGAGCTGGAACTGCAGGAGCGGTTGACAACGTACACTCAAAGCTCACGACTCCGAGGAACTACCATAGAGGAACTGCTCGTTCACTCCGAAGGAGCGAGCAGTTCACAGTTCCCAAGAGGGAGTCGTTCAAAAGGAACGACTCGTTCACGAACGACCCATCACTAAAAAGAACCGGCTGCTCCCTGGGTCTCAAAATAGCAAATATAAACGTCAGGTCATTATTCCCCAAACTTCAGGAAATATGCATCGAAATTACAGAGAAACAGATTGACATTCTTGTTATAACAGAAACGTGGTTAACTTGCAATATAACGAATAATGCATTGAAAATTCCAGGTTATGACTTAATACGCTCTGATCGTCATTACAGCATGGGTGGGGGTGTCTGCATATACGCACGGGAGGGACTAAAACTGCATCCGTTGTCTTTCGAAATTGAAGGAGAGCAAGGAATATAGAAGTACTTTAGGAAGAGCATTCCGAGACACGGAGCTCTCCCATTGGCCAGAAGCCGCAACGAGCTCTGACGTGACCAAGGGGATCTGTCAAGGGGCGGGGCTCGCGTAGCAATGGAAGCTTACGGGAAATATTTTCATTTTTAATTGTCCATATCTTGGTTCTATTAACCATTTGCAGCAGAATATTTAGCAAAACGCAAGGAATAAAGCCTAGGCAATAATATGAAGAAGTTTACAGCACGCAATTACAATAAATGGCGTCATACAAATCAAACAAAAAGTAATCACGACTATCCTCTTATATCGCCCCTACATTGAAATCTGAAGTTGCGTATGGGTAAATAAATACAATTTTACGTATTAAATATTTCGCTACCACACCAATACTTATTATCCTTCATACCTTCAAATTTTCACAGATGTTTGTTATTAATAATTTGTTCATTATAATTTATATATCTAGTATACATAGGATGTCGCTGTCGGTGTTGTTATATGACGTCGCTTTTCTACGTATTTAGGGTAACCGCAACAATAAAAATGAATGATGAAATGATAAATTTGATGGGAGCGTAGGTTAGATGAGTGTGGCAAGCACTGGTGTACGCAGGAGGGGCTTAAGGGGCTTCTGCCCGCCGAAATTCTTAGAAAATAAAAAAAAATCAAATGAAGACAGTAATGAAGTAAAAAAAATACTTTAAAATGACCCCCGATAACTATTTTTGTGTTTGAATAACTTTTAAAACGAAGGATTAAAATGGTAATTGGAGCTCGTATCTAATGAAAATAGAACAGCGACAACGGGATATCAGCGAAATTGATTTTCGGCGATACATTCTATGAACCAATCTCATTCTGTTCAGTAAAGGTTAGATTCATGGCACTGAACCCGCGTTCACATTCAGCTGTAAATATTGATACAATTTGAATTGAATTAACATAATCCTTGAGTGAGGTGGAAATGGCTTTTGGATTTTTTTTGTAGATGTGAGAATCTTTAACTAGTGATGCACACATGCTTTCACTTACATTAAAGTTTACACTGTGGTAAAATTGCATAAATATTCTACCCACACTGATTTGTGTTTAAAAAACTGTAACATCAAAATATGTTTTTTAGAAATTAATAAATAAATAATAAATGGATAAAATGCAATGTCGTGCGAAAGCGTAATCCCTTAATAAATTCAAAGAAACTCGTGCCAGCTCGATGGGGAATCTGGTTAACGGCGTGTTCGACTTTGAATCCCGTCACTGAAGTTCCCGACTTCGAGTCACGTCGTGGGCATTGATGTTCTTTGTGTCTGCCCTTTCATCAAATTCATGTGATCATCACTCATCGCCGCGATTAACCAAAAGTGGTAAAAAGCGACGTCAAATAACAAATACATGAACTGGCCTCTGTCTTGGTTTAGCAATGTGATTTGTTAATCACTATACGGTGGAGGCCGAGGCGGAAATAAATATCAGTAAGAATAAAAAATCATTACAACTTACCTTTCCTGGAGACTTATGGTTTTGAAGACGATGCTACCCACTGTCGTCTTTTTCTGACTGCACTTGCTTCCATGGACTTGAGTTTCATTAGTTTATTCAAATGTCGTATTCTAATAAAAGTTCTTGTTCTGACGTAAAGGGAAATAATATTTTCGTTAACTTCAGAAAATTTTGACTGCAATACTGTCTTTAGAGTGTCCATAACTTTGTGTTGCTTGGAAACACTTGACCCATGGAAGGATGCAAACACAATCTCAAATTGAATAACTTTTTCCATCCACTCCTGTGTTGGATGGGTAAGCCCCCCCTTTTGATATGATTGATATCCAGTCATCGCTGCAATGTTCTGGAATATCTACTTTTCCCCCCCTAACACCTAAAGTTTCGTCAACTTGACGGCATTTAAAGGCCACGTACCCAGCCAAGTATTTAATGGCATCTTGCGACACGTCATTATCACTAACAGAACGATCTGAAATCTGCGTGTCGAGTAGATAATCTTCTTCTTGGATGTGCATGACCGTGGTTGTTGCTTCCTCAGTTACATCAATGCATAACTCGTTCGTTACAAATTCTATCAAGTTGTCCCCATCAGCTGCTTGATTTTTCTCTACATCACCCTGAGAAATATTGTTGCCTTCTTGAACCACAGAGACACCTCCAGACAAGGGGATGTCGTCTATGTTCCTGGTTAGCAACAATAGGCGAATCCTATTTCGTACTTCAAAGGGGGTGGGGTTGTTATAGAAAGCCCCTAATCCGCGAATACACGAAAAAAAGTTTTCGAGGCAGTCCTGGTTCAGCCTGGCAGTTAGAATGTATTTTACACCATGCATTCCTTTCATGGCCTCATATAAGCCCAAGAGAGACTTTATGGACATAATGAAGCCTTTCTGGAAAGGCATTAAACCTTTCTTATTCCCCACTCTTAATTCTTTTATTACCTCAAGAAACCTTTTCAGAGTATTTATTTGGCTTTTTTCATTCATGCCATATCCACTTCGGAGGGGAGTTTTCTCGTCTTTTGGTATTCGCGAATTTAATACGTCAAAGACGTCATTTACCAATAGAAAGAAATTGGCTTCTCTTTGACGCTTCAGTATGTGATTCAATGCAAGTCCTGTGCGCCGAGAAAACAACTGGGCGGCCATTCTTACATTTTGTCGTGATCGTCCGCTTACACTTATATGGGCCTCATTGATGTGATATGTCACTAACAAATCTCCTCTTTGATGGTCTAGCATTTGAAGTATCATATCCTTCCTAAGTTCTGTGCCGTTTTGAAGGAACAGACCCTCGTCGAGAAAATGGTTCCTCAATAGCTTCAGGAGATGAGGCACATCATTAAAAACCCAAACCTTTTGTTCATGTAGAACGGGATTCACAAAGAAAGTTTTTTCAGTATTTACGCCCAACTCCCTCCACACTTTGGAATTCTTTCCCCCCATGTCACAAACAACAGCCACTACATGAATACCGCAATTTTCAATTTCACTTATGATGTCCTTTAACAATTCTGCTGTCATTGTCACATCAAAATCATAATAGATAGGCTGCTTCCACTTGGAAAACAAGCCTCTCACCATCACGACCTGCACATTGCTATGCGGCCCCAGTATGGCATCCTCCGAAGAATCAAAGCAAATCCGACCATCAATGTTCATTTCGTCGAAAGAGAGCACTGCTACTTTGTCCCGGGAATCAAAGTTAGTGGCCCTAGCCTTGAGTAAGCACAGAACTTCTTTAATGATGCCGCGCTTGCACTTAAAATTTCTTGTCCACTTTCGAAGAGTGGAGGCAGCAGGCAAGGGTACATTGCGCTTTCTCAAATATTCGTACGCCTTCTTGGAAACTGCTCTTAATGTTAAGGCATTTGCAATGTCTTCAGAGGACCATTTCACCCTCTTATTGCCCTCCAAAAGGCGTCGAACTTGGCCTGGTGTGAAGCATTTTGAAAGCACTTTTCTTACTTTTTCTTTAACAATTGTATGTTTTATCTTAGGCTGATTTAGCACAACAAGTTTGTGTCTCCTAGCGATTCTTAACGCAATTTCTTTCCGTCGTGAGCAGCTAAGTTGGTGGCATTTTTCTTTTTAAGCAGCTCAATTTTTTTTCGAAGTTTCGCTATTTCTTCATCCTTGTTGTCTAAATACGGGACAGTATTAGTCTGCTGATCAACCTTTCTTTTTTTAGGGGACAAGGTATTTATGTTTGACAATGCCCTTTTCCTAACATTCCTAGCTTCCTTACGTCTTTGTCGATCACAGGAGTCCTGTAGAAGACAAAGAAACGCTACATTTGTACACAGCATGTAAACAAGAAATACAACATTCAAATGAAACCAATTACAGGCCAGGTAGGTATATAATCTTCAATCTCTATCAGTCGTTAATGCGAGGGATCAAGTGAAAATATTGCTTTGATGTTGATTAGGTGGCACTCTAAAATCTCATTCAGACTCTTAGTATATTTACTAAGGACGCACAAACAAACCAATGAAGCGTTCATCAGCAATGTGATGGATGTTTGTGGAAACATGAATTATACCTCAGATAATCTTCCTCATCATTATTGTTATGTTTAATCCTAGCTTACCCAAGGGGAGGGGGGAATTGTCAGGCCCACTACCTCTATTTTTCAAATGTGTTTTTTTATAAAGAATTGGAACTAAATTACATTATTGTTCACTGAGTGTTTCCAATATTTCTGTATTACTTTTGTTCGTAAAAGCATAAATGTAATGTATAAGTGTAAGCAAAACGCACTTGGTACGCCAATCAGGCGCATCCTTGCATGCGTGTAATTCGAGACACTCATGTCAGTGACAGTGTACAATTGGCTTGAAATGATGGTAATTTTTGTAATTATTATAATTAATAAACAATTCCACTTCTATAAACATAAAATGCACTAATGGGAATTATTTTGGTCTTTGTGAGTTCGAGTGATTGGTAAAATATGTGTGTGACTCATGCAAAAATTTGTTGTTATTATTTTTTAATTATTATTATTATTATTTATGGTAAAAGGAAAAGCTCCCCGTGCGTATAGCACCGTCCGTGAAGGCTTATAAAGGAAGTAATACCCTCAGATTAATTATGGTAATATTTGTAATTATTATAATTAATAAATAACTGCATATATATATATATCAACAAAGAAAGTACTGATTCCATAAGAAAAAGATTTCTTGAATTTTTATGGCAAGAAAAGTTGTTTGCATGTGAGCCCATACCCCCTCCCTCTATGTAGCTTCTCGCCCGGTACGGGTAAGCTAGGGTTAACAAAAGGATTCAGAAAGGCGGCGTGAAAGATACAAATATAGACTAGTCCTCCAAGGTATGTAGCTTCTGTAAAAATTCAGCTTAAAATTTTGGCTATTAACGTAGTCAAAATATTTGTGATTTGTCCTCAACTCCCATTGCAAACTACGCATTACAATTACTTTCTTTTTTTTTTTTTGGAAAACTATAGCCGAAGTAATACCCTCAGATTAAAGCGATTTTAATTCTTCATTTTCTTATGTTTTTTTTTTAAATAACTACAGAACGCTATTGTCCATCGTCTTATTCTCTCGCAGGAGCAGGCCGGCTCCCGTGGCGGAGGGGTTAGCACATCGCGCTACGAGGCCAGGGTTCCCGGGTTCGAATCCAGGCCTGGGCATGGATATTTGTGAGCCTCCATTCATTAATTTCATCATGTCATCACTCATCCCCATCTTAGTAAATTAGCCAAAAGTGGCACAAACAGTGAAATAAAGCAAATCAATCAATCTATCTCGCAGGAGTGGATATATAGGTAGTTTTCCCAACTGCTGCCAGCTGGATTATTGAATGTTTATAGTTTGTTTCAGAAGTCGTTTCTAATGGTGATTGCTTAATTTTTGACGGCCTTTTTATTCGTATGTTAATTGATGATTTATAGTTAAGATTTAGACGTATGGCTGGATGGTAGTTTCATTACACGTCAAAGGAATAATCGCTATTTGTTCCGGGTTAACTGATAAAAATACAGTCCAATACCAAAAATACAGTCCAATACCAAATCAGTTAAAGGCATATGCGTAACTAGCGGGGGTTCGGGAGTCTGAACATCCTTTACCTGCCACCGACCTTCTCGGGTTGCGTCCGGATCACCCCGTAAATTCAAGGGTGAGAGGGTCTGAGTAATGATTACGAGTCAAACTCGTCGCTATTTCGAGGAACGAATTCAAAGAATTAGAAATCTGTACAACGACTTATTATTTAAACCTTTGTCACACCCGTTTCGTCTTGAAGGACAGTTGCATGACCAAGTACACCCTTGTTGCGCCAAGGCAAGAATAAGTCGCACATACGTATATATTTTCGTGTACTGAAGTCTCAACTATAACGACAACGATATCAAGAGATTAACACGCCGAATATTGTGTAGTCTCGATTGTACACGGGTCTGTTTCGTCTCGACAGATTTGGATGTGTGTATGCTGGTTATTTTTCGTCGCTGTTACAGCTCTCGCGCTAACCGCAACGATGAGGATGAATGTTGATCAGTTCAAACAGATGAAATATATGACAGAACAAACAAAATGTTCGATATATGCTTTGACCCAGTTCCTTCCCTGGCATCTCTGGTTTTCAGCGAGTGACGCTGACCACTGTCAACAGAGGCAGCCAGCGTATATGTATGTATGTGTGTTCTTCAACCGGTAATGGGGTGACGTGGGGTCAGCACGTCGAGCCGCCCTCAGCTTTTATAGGAGATTTCTGAAACCGGGTTACGCTACTCACTTGTAGCTCCCCAATTTCCTCACGATGTTGGGTTGCCACCGGTCCTATACACAGGCCGAAAACTCAGAGACTGAACCCAGGCGGAATCGAACCCATGCCGTTTCGCAGTCGGAGCCCAAAGATCAGCCCCTTAGACCACCCGGCCACGGAGGAGGACAAAGATTAGTGAGAACCAAGTCATAAATATTCTGACTGCCATATAACTTCAGTAAATGTAGATACTTTTTGCTGAAACTTTTAGTGCGGCAGATACTTGAAGTCTACTTTCCTTACCTTGAAGTATTGGTCTCGCAATTTATTTTACTTAAATTGGTCAATCGAAGCAGAGCCCCCAGCATTAGTGTAATATGAGTAGTTACAGACAATTTAATACATCCCTTTAAGTGATTTCATTTCCTAGAGAGATTTTTTTATTTGCAGACAGGTAAATGAGTACCAAGTCGGATAATCACTACAAATTGCATAAACAGGGACGGGCTCAAGCAAGTAAAGTATTTGGGGAGGAGGGGTGAGGTATATTTGACATCCTCAAAAACGCCCCTTCAGTTTGAAGTTATCATGTTCCGTTAATACTCTTTCCATAATTAACATAAATTACTGTGACCGAAATGAAATTATATGTGTGAAATATATAATTTTATGCTTAAGTTCATTTTCCAGGGCGGGGCCGTGGCTTCCCTTCCCCCTTCCAGACGTCCATGACCATAACACCCAGAAGAGGTATTGAAATATATCAGTAATATTTGAGTGAAATACTAAAGTATCCAAAAGAATGTTGATGAATGTGATTTTTTGTCATATTGTTCTCGCGTTCAATTTACAGAAGAGCAGGAGAGAAAAATCGTCTTTAAAAAAATCACAGTTTATCAGTTAAACAAGTGTGTAGTACTCTAAAAAACTCACGTACCTGATTCGTGTTTCCACTTGAGCTTGAACATGCAGAGGCATCTCCGTGCCAATTTGGAATACATTGAGATGGCACAGCATCTGAACGCAGAAATTTCCTTGTCGGTAAACCAAGTAGTTCGTTTTTCATATCCCTTTCATAATCACTAGTAAGAAAATGTTTAGAGCACACTCGAGTATTATTTACATTAAATTCATCAGATCGTTTACAGCGAGAAATCCACACGCGCTTCAACTCTTCATTTTTTGGAAACGTATGGTATGTGGTACCAGATTCCTTAAAGCCCCAATTGGTACACTCTGCAACAGCACAAGAATGTTTACCTTTGGCACGCTTATTCATGGTACAGACACCGAAAAGACGTAATACGACCTAAAATTACTCGCTTTCAATATTCAAGACAAACAGCACACGCACTTCTGTAAAAGAATACCGGATCGTTACTACTGGACCTGCAGATCAAAGAGAGATTTTTCTGACATCTGGGAGAAATCTGTGCCTCGAAGTTGGCTTATACCGAACAATGAAAGCCATGTCGCTTTCGGAAACTGGAAGCAATTACTTGCCATTTGAATGTTCCCAACTGCAGGTATGAACCCCCTCGGTGTACGTCAAATCGTCTATCGTATTTCCCTTACCTGGAGGAATGGCTAGCGTAACGCTCTATGAACTCAAAAGCTAACCCTGGTTGAGGCATGGGTGTGTATCATTGTGTGTCTTATCTATTCCATCTTTCATTTTCATTTCATTGCCTTAGATTGCTCTATAGGTCAAAAAGCGACGTGAAATAATAAAACAGATTGATTGATTGAATTGGCGTTTTAAGTCCAGTTTATGCACATTGAGACTAATTGGGACTGGTGCTACAGTTTAAAGTGGGATCCGAACCACTATGTGCCTCCACCGGGTATCGAACCCGTGATCCCTTGATTATAAGGCGATGACGCCACCACTATGCCATCGGGGAGGCCCTCAAAATAGAAATAGATGAAAACGTTAATTGTTTCAGTAACGATCTCGCTACCCAGCGAAGGTTTAAGGCTCGAGCCCCGCCTGGACATTGTGTCCCTTTGCGGGTGTCCATCAATTTCATCTATTCCTTACTCATCCTCGCCTTCCAATTAGGTAAAAGTTACAGGAAAGCAACCTAAAAATAAGAAAAAAATATTTGCTTCGTAATGACGCAATTTGACAAGGACGCCCGCAAGATTTTTTCACAGGAGAGGCAGCAGTGCTGAAAGAGGGAAAGGTTTTGGAATGCTCTCTCTCTAGTTAAGAAAATCCTCTTAAAGAAAATTCCCCCACTAGGATAATTTGCATACACATCCCCCACCCACTGCATTTTCTCTATGATTTTGCAATATACTCGTACTTATTATGTAATGCAGCAGTAACTTCAATTAATTCTTGTCAACAATAAGTCGCACCTGCAAAGAAGTTGCTGAAATTCTACTGCTGGAAATTTTTAAAATACAACACTGTGTATATATATAATATATGGACATAATTTGATGCATGTTTCTTCCGTATAAAAAAAGAAAAAAGAAAACACTACGTGTTAAATAAAAATTAAATGTAAGAAGGATACCGTTATAGACATTCGTATTATTGAAACTGATGGCAATATTTGCATTAATTGCGTAACTGTAACTTCATAATAATAATAATAATAGTTTTACTCACACGCACACAACACCGAAATTTTGGAGCTTCCCGTGGATGCAACTCGACAGGACTCATACAAAAGACTACAAAAAACCTAAATATAGGGTCGTTATACACACACACACACACACACACTATATATATATATATATATATATATATATATATATATATATATATATATATATATATATATATATATATATATATATATATATATATATATATATATATATATTCTCTGAGGACAGCCCAATTGTATTAATTTCCACGTAGTACACCCTGGACTGCATTTTACATACTAGTGACTAGCGAGGCTCTGGCGTCTGGACTCGTGGCCATTATGATCCCTGGTGGGGCTCGTATTGTGTTGTCCTTACATGTTTATGATTGTTCCTTCATCACGCCTCATCTTATCACCATTCATCCTCATCTTCGCGATTAGCCAGAAGTAGCAGAAAAGCGAAATAATAATAAATCAATATGTATGTATGTGTCGTTCATTTTAAGACGAATTTCTACTGTGTTGATCGCTACTATGAGGATGAATGATGAACTAATGAGTGGAGAATGAGACAAACATTGCTATATGCTTTACTATGGTTCAAACTGGGGCCTCTGGCTTCCTAAAGCGTTATGCTGTCATGGAGACCCGTTATATACATGTAGAGGGACTTACTTAATCCTTTCCGTTCAGTCTTACTCTCTCGATCCTGTTGCAGTTATGTCCATGGTATAATTAATTAAGTTAGTAATCTATTTGCATGAAAATACGTATGCGCACGAGACTCTACCCCCACCCCCCTCAGCACACACAGGCATTCAAAATTGTTTCGCCCGACCCTGTGGCCGAGTGGTTAGCACATCGCGCTGCGACGCCAAGGGTCCAGGGTTCGTATCCCGGTCGGGCTTGGTTGTTTGTGAATGTCCATTCATCAATTTCATCACTCATCCCCATCTTCGCAAATTAGCCAAGAGGCACAAAACGCGAAGTAAGATAAACTAAATCAATCAATCAATCAATCAAAAATTGTTTCACTTTACGATTTTTCGGGTGTTCTTTCTATTGTGCTCGTCTCAAGATGAGACTCATCTAATAAGCATTTAACTTCATTGCTGTGTCTCGTAATCAAGGGGTCCCGGGGTCGATACCCGGTGAAGGCACATGGTGGTTCGGATTCGACTTTAACCTGTAGGTCCAGTCCCGATTAGCCTTACTGTGCATAAAGTGGCCTTAAAACACCAAATCAACCAATCAACCAACCAACCAACTTTATTGCTGCGTGTAGAAGTGAAGAAAGATAGTGTTAAAAAACCAAAGACATGGATTCCCTTTTTGGTGAATTCAGCATGAACTTGTTATTATTACATCCTCAGTTAACTTGAAAAGGTACGGGAAAGCAGTGAAGAAGAACTACATGTTATAAACATTGTTTCCCAAGAGTTATAATCGCCTCTATGAGGCGATAAACTTGAATGACTTTACATGTTATTAAGCGGCCCGCAGCTGAGGGATCCCCTGTTTGACGTCACTCTAGCAGAAGACCTTCACGTTCCGCCGTAGCGCGGGAAGCCGGAATAGCACCCCCTGGAAGGAGAGTTTGACGTTGAGTACCTTGCAGCTACGGTTGAAATAAAAAAGGAACGTCTCGGTATTTGTGCCGTATACAGGCCTAAGCGTATTCCATATACACAGTTGTCAATTTTAGAAGATATATTGACCGAAATGTATCCCTTAGTTAATGACCTTATTATAGCTGGAGATTTCAACATTAATTTCTTACATCCAGACTGTGCTGACGTCATTTACATTCAAAATTTGTTTAATCAATTTCAATTAACGCAAATAATCAATAAACCAACCAGAATAACCTCCACGACTAAGTCATTAATTGATCTGACGTTTGTCAGCAACATGCAAAATATAATCCAACATGGTGTCGGTGAGCCAGTCAGCAACAGCGATCATAGAATGACCCACGTTGTACTTGCGTATACCAAACCAGAAAGCGTGAACAGAATTATATACCACAGAAAATACGGTGATATTGATTATGATAAATTCGTGAAGGACGCAGAAAAAATTAACTGGGGAAAAATATATAACACCGATAACTTGGATATGAAAGTAGAGTATTTCAATGTCAACTTACTTGATCTCTTTGACAAGCACGCGCCAGTTCGTAAAACACGAGTTCGTAACAAACGTATGCCGTGGATTACATCGAATGTGAAGCTGTTGATGAAACTAAGGGACAATGCGTTTCGTAAATTCAAGCGAATCGGAACTGAATCTGCATGGAAAGAATACAAAGAATTGAGAAATTTCACGACATCTGTTATTCGGCAAGAAAAAAAGTGTTATTTTGAGCATAACATCAATAAAACACCAAGACAACCAAAGCATTTATGGAAGCAGCTGAAATCTGTAGGCATTGGCTCAAATAAAAATGATCTCCCCTCCACGTTTGACAATGCGAACGAGATAAATGAACACTTTATTAATTCAATTGATAGTCTAAATATCGACCAACGTCTGATATCTCAAGAATGTTTAAAATTTAGTAACCAAAAGTTTAATAATATGCTTCCCGAATTTGCTCTTAAAAAAGTGGATGGCTATACTGTAAGAAAATGTTTGTACGAAATCAAGTCTACTGCTATTGGTGCAGATGGAATATCAACTACAATGCTGAAGTTATCGCTACCTTTTATTTTGCCTATTATCACACATATTATTAACTTTTCGCTCGAGAAATCCGTATTTCCCAGGAAATGGAAAGAAGCTTTGATAACACCACTCCCTAAGACGACCCGACCAACTAATGTAAACGACCTTCGACCTATTAGTGTTCTGCCCGTGTGTTCAAAACTACTAGAAAAAATAATCTATAAACAGACATTTAGCTTCGTTGCCCAAAACAATATTCTTCCACCCTCACAGTCAGGATTTCGGCCGGCACACAGCACTGCTACGGCTTTGCTGAAAGTCACAAATGACATCCTCCAGGCTATGGATAAGAAATTCCTCACTGCATTAATATTATTGGACCTGTCCAAAGCATTTGATACGGTACAACATAAATTACTGCTCAGTAAACTGAAATATTACAGTTTTTCACAATCTACCCTTAAATGGTATTTTTCATATCTAAGTAACCGAAATCAACGTGTAAAACTGTCGCCTACATTATTATCTAATAATTTATATATTTCATCTGGTGTTCCACAAGGATCTATACTAGGTCCCTTATTGTTTACGATTTATATTGCAGACCTACCCTCAGTTGTCAAATACTGTAACGTACATTCATATGCTGATGACACTCAACTAACCAAATCATTCAATCCAACAGAAATTGCCATAAGTATTGAATACATAAGTAATGATTTGGGTGCGATAAAAACATGGTGTGATGCAAATGGCCTTAAAATTAATGCTAATAAGTCATGTTATACATTTATTGGAACTCGAAATGCTATTGGTTCGGTCGAGCACACTAATACAACAATTAAAATAAATGATGATGTCATACCTAGAGCTCAAGTAGTTAAAAGTCTTGGACTGATATTTGACACTCGTCTATCATGGAATGAGCATATTAGCCGCCAAATCAATAAATCATTTGGAACACTTAGATTCTTGTTTAAATTTAACAAACTATTATCTTCAGAAGTCAAGCAGCGATTAGTTGAAACACTTATATATCCATTTCTCGACTATTGTGACGTAGTGTACTCTGGTAGAATAAATAAAACTTTACAAGCAAAGATTCAAAAATGCCAAAATGCGTGCATGCGGTTCATATTTTGCATCCCGAGATGTGAACATATTTTACCTGCCATAAATAATAAGAATATCCTCAATATGTACCGTAGGCGGCTACTGCATACATATTGCCTTATACATAAAATTATTACATCTGGCAAGCCGTCGTATCTGGCAGACATGTTGATCCCTCGCACCAGTATTCACAGCCACCATACAAGAAATAATTTCAAATTTAACCTTCCAGTAGTGGTATTTGTGGTATTATAAACTCGAGAAAGGAAGAGCCCCCCCCGAGCAGATTTGCTTATACTTAAAATAAGCTCAACATGCCCATATGAGCTTTTTGCTCAAGTGTGGAACCCTGCCTAATCCAAGATTTTTGTAAAAATGCCCTTATGGATTCCATGAGAAAGGAAGAGCCCCCCTCAGATTGATTTGCCTATACTTATAAAAGGCACTTCTGTGAGATTGTTGTCCATAAACCTGTCAAAAATATGCCCCTCTTGATATTTTTTTGACTACACTTAAAATTAAGCCAAGATGCTTATAAGAGCCACACCCACCCACATACACCCACACCCACCCACACATATTTACTTCCGGTCCACTTCCGGTCCACTTCCGGTTTACTTCCGGTCCACTTCCGGTTTACTTCCGGTCCACTTCCGGTCCACTTCCGGTTTACTTCCGGTTTGAGTTCAATTGGCCACCAGGCTCAACTTATATATCTAGTATTAAAATAATGTAAATCTTCTAGAATTGCTCCGTGACTCTCTCATTTCTTACATCATAAACATATGATTTTTCACCTATGAGAATGACACTACATATGGTGTCATCAGGTAAAGCCTCATGGAATTCACAGATAATTTTAATGTTTGTCCTGTCATTCACCACAACTTGTTTCCTTTTTGAAGTGTTGATGACAAACATGGGTCTCCGTGCTTTGAATTCATCTGGTGTGTAATACATGTCAGTATTGCCTGTAGTAACCCTCTTGAAAGCCGAAAAAGCCTCATATAATTTGAGGAAATCATCCTTGGAAATGTCTAAATTGTAATTTTCTCTAGGAAATACCTCATTTCTGCCATTTTTAAGATATATGTTCTTGATGTTGCAGTTATCAAATTTACTTGAATTTTTTTCCTGATTGTTGTGTCTTCCAGTCTGAAACAATACCACTACAAAATCCGGCATGTCGTATTGAATACTGGAGAATGAATTTGTAGCATCAAACTCATAATAAGTACCAGATGCGGGCTTCTGTACACATTGATATGTATAAAATTGCAGAGGAATCTGTGGATTTTTTAGGATATCAGCTTTGTATTTAAGAGCATAACTGGCTTCATATTCAACAACAGGGATTCTTAGCTCCATAGTCTGAATAATGCATTTGCCTGCATCTGGTAAGGTATTAGGCAGAGCTTCTCCTGTAGGGTTTATTGTACTGTACCTCATCAAAGCATTATTATCATTGGCAGCTCTTCTAAATGTAATTCTTAACCCACCCTTCCACATAATATCTTTGTAATCCGAGAAGAATCCTGGCAACAGGCGCATGGGGAACAGCACAGTGTGGTTCTTAGATAATATCTTATCACCAGCTTCAAATCCACCGATTCTGTAGTATGAAGCCTCTGTTTTGGATAATTTTAATGTGGCCAAAGCTGTGGAGGTAATGCCGGGATAATCTATTCTGTTTATAACAACGCCATGTTTTCTGACCTCAATTTCAGAGAACAGATGCGGCACAAAATTATCCACCAATCTTATATTTGAATTTGCCTGATAATCTGTTCCATCGAGCTTTACAACATCAAATTTGATGTATAGATCTGCTCTGTGGGGGTGTATAAAGCCATCCCCAACATCAAGATCAACCTCAATTTCTGTGTTGGGTTGATTTAAATTTGCAAATGTCCTCCTGTTTGGGGAGAATGATTGTAGCTCATAACTCTCAATATTTTCCATTGTATGTATTTTTATTTAAATGTTAATCTCTATGATTGCAGTTGTTGTGGCTCCAGCAAAATCAACTAATTCTTCTTTTTCATTAGTGACCATCAATTCAATGTAATCTATTCTATTATGGCACACAGGAAAATATAATGTTGGGGATGGATTGTAGATGATGGGCTCCATAAATTCAGAATTAGGTTTGAATGTTGCAATGATGCCTGTTTGTTTGTGAGTGCCTATGCCATTTGATTTGGTGATCATACCCTCGGCCACATTACAGTGAATATTCAGAGTCTCTATGGCTAAGAATTTAGGTATATTCATAGCAGTGTGTTTGATGGCAGGTTCAAGTTTTGTGTTGTTCTCAAATCCTAACAGCTCTCCTATAGTGTAGTGATGGGCATTAGTCGACTAATATTAGTCGATTAGTCGATTATTAAAACCATCGAAAAAATTATCGACTAATGAAAATTAGTCGACTGAAAAAATTAGTCGACTAATATTAGTCGTTCGACTAATATTAGTCGAATTAGTCGTTCGACTAATATTAGTCGAATTAGTCGTTCGACTAATATTAGTCGGATTAGTCGTTCGACTAATATTAGTCGTTCGACTAATATTAGTCGGAAACATTCCGACTAATATTAGTCGGAAACATTTCGACTGATTTCAGTCGGGAACATTCCCACTAATATTAGTCGAAATGACCGAACATGTCTCATTTCCAGACGAACAATCGACTACTTGAGCAGAGGGCTTATTGTCAAGAAGGGAAGCAAAGCAGGTAGGTATTTCTTGGAAAGGTCAGTGACTGGAATATTTTATCCCTTGATGCCGCGACAGAGCTGGTATGCAAAGGGAAAGCTGACCCTGCTGTAGCTCTATCCCCCCCCTACCTCCAGGGGGCGATGCCTACCGTCATTCATGTCGCTATTTTTGTTTTCTCTGAAGGGATACACATTCATAGTTCCGAGAGTTTCTTGGTATTCACAGGCCAGTGCACATTGTTGGTGCAAGAAAGACACCGCAACATTTTAAAAGCAAAACTATCCATTTCTGACCTTCAGATGGATTAGAGGGTTTATGATAAATGCATTTTACTGGAATGGAAATATTCTTAAACTTAAAAAACCGGTCGAATATAAGAAGAGAGTTTACAATCCACCAGCTCTGATGCAAGGTAAGGTAAAATTAATTTAATTAAAAATAAACATTAATTATGTTCGTGGGGCAAATACTAAAATATACGCTGTCCAGAACGATCTCAAACTTGCTGCAGTCGCTAGATGTTAATTTACCTTTCTGCCCCTTATGGGGTACAAATTTGCCAGCAACATCGGTGGCAGAGCGCGCAGGGTGGTTCATTCACATTCACGCCTTTTACGGCTCCGGGTTCGAATCCTGTGGTGGACATGGGTGTTTCTTGTAAGTTTCCACTCATCCATTTCCTGTAATCACAATTCATTCTCATCATCCCGATTAGCCTAAAGAGGCATAAAAGCGATGTAAAATGAGGATAATAATAAAGAAAGATAGAGGATGTATGTCACTTTGGGTAACCACGACGATGAGGACGAATTGATCAAAAAGAACATCCATGTCCAGCCTAATACTCAAGGGGTGGGGCAATGGGGTAATTTACCCCCTCCAACTATGAAATGTTAATTAATTTCGTGTAGGCCAAATGCATTTTATTCAGTAAGATGAGCTGCTTGAAAGTGCCATTTTTCACAATTATAAATCCATACTTAACTCCCTCATATTTCGATTATAATCACGAACATTTGTGCCCGCGGTGGCTCAGTCGGTAACGCGTCTGACCACCCTGCAAAAGGTCCGGGGTGCGTTCCCCAGCCGGTTCAAATCCGGGAACCTTTCTAACGTTGGAAGCGGCCCCAGCGCCCACCCAGCGTCGAATGACATGGGTACCTGGGGCCTG
Organism: Lepisma saccharinum; assembly: GCF_977018435.1. Classification (NCBI taxonomy): domain Eukaryota; kingdom Metazoa; phylum Arthropoda; class Insecta; order Zygentoma; family Lepismatidae; genus Lepisma; species Lepisma saccharinum. The sequence continues at coordinate 3,012,143 of NC_139241.1, read as the reverse complement.
GGGGGTAAAGGCGATCAGGGGCGTGATGCTGATCACATCACCCCCACTCACGACCGGATCAAGAAAGTGTGGGGCCCCACACCCCCTATACGCCTTTATGGCGTGTTGCTAAGCACAGGGGAGCACTTTACCTTTATAACGAACATTTTTTGGTACATATCAATCCGTTCCCTATAACCCTTGTTTTCCTATCAATGAATATTCATTACTCTAAAGGATTGTGTCGAATTTTGCCTGTATTTGCAGTTTTGATAATTAGCATTGCATTTCTGCAACTTTTGGCTAATCGCGACGATGAGGATGAGTCATGATCAGATGAATTTTGATGAAGATACTATCGCAAAGTGTCATGAAAAGATATGGATTTTATTTGAACCAGGAACTTTCGGTGGTAACTTCGTTAATCCAGAACTCAACACGTTCGTCCACCGAGTCTGCCATGACAATGCGTTGTCTTACACTATCATTTTGTAATCAATAGATCGCTGGATTTATATGCTGGGGCCTACATATTTTATACTGCCCCATTGAGCCTACATGAGTATAAACGTAGAATTAAAGAATCTCAAATAATAATAAAAGTTCAACTTTTATTAGTTAGGAAAGGAGTGAATTAGAGGTTCGACTGATAAAGAACTTCATGTCCAGCCACGTCAGCAATGGGGCCATTTTTTCCTAGAACTATGATACGTTTTAATGTGAAGCTATAAAAATTTACGAATATAATGAATTCTATTTCGTCCTTGCATAAATGAATGGGTTGTTCGCAGAGAGAGGCAGGCTCCAGTCTGCCATATTTGGTAATTGTACCCAGGTAGTTTTATAACAATTGATGCAAGTCTACCAGACATCCACATTTTTTGGGACAGTCAAATCTTTTTAATCCCTGTCCCGAGTTTCTTCTAACTAACCGTCGCACCCTGCTTTTTCAGTCAAAAAAAATGGTTTATAATCTCTCATCTCGTAATCGTCCAATTGGTGCGTTAGAGAACGAAACCAATTATAGCGGCGCATGATCTTTCGACACAGTTTCGCAATACTCTGGTAAATTTTCTCAGGTGTAATATTTCGACTATAATGCACAAATCAATAACAACTAATGTCTTACTTTTTTGTTTCATACCGAAAAAAGGCTTACTGTCACAAATAAATTATGTTTGTCGTTTTAGACTATTCAATTTCAACTTATTCGCTAGTATTTCATTCATCCTAATATTGCACCAAAGGCAGTTTACATCGTAATAAATAATTTTTAACTGATCAGAACTATATTTTTAAAAGCTTCACATAATGGTCACACCCCTTTAAAAATTTCGACCAATATGTGTTGGATAGTATGGGAGCAAGAACTCGCCTCCACTGTTGATTAAAGGAAATTTGAAAACACTGTTAAGGAATACAGTACTATTAGAATACTATTAGAATACTTCTAAGAATATATGTAAACATCAAACATGAAGCTGTACGACGTATGCGAGGTATCTATCAGTGAGATTGATTTGTTCCGTTACTTTAGATTTTAATGTAGCATCTCTATAATTGTATGTCTAACTGTAATACTACTATAGTAAAGTTATCGGTCACATCTGACACTCCAACAAACAACATTTCGCATCTTTTCTTTGTTCCAATTAGGATTTGTCCCCCCCCCCCCACCCAAGACACATGATAATTCCCGTCTATGGGCCTGCCTATGTCTTCTTTACGTCTTTATTTGAAGCCGGAACCTTGATGGTGACTGACATCGTGAGTACACAACTCAACGTTTCGGGCCACAGAGACTGTTCTCAATGTTCTCATGCGTGACCTTGTAATGAAGAGATCCCGGGTCTATTCTCTGTGCGCCTACACACACACACACACACACACACACACATATATATACATATACATATACATATATATATATATATATATATATATATATATATATATATATATATATATATATATATATATGTGTGTGTGTGTGTGTGTGTGTGTGTGTGTGTGTGTGTGTGTGTGTGTATAAACATTCGTTTATAAACAGTCCAATTTAGCCTGGCTCAGCTCAGCACAAGAGTGGAGGAATTTGAAAATAATAAGAAAAATATATAGTTCCACTTTGACTAATATTTGTCGTTAACGACTGATTCGACTAATATTAGTCGAAAGACTAATTCGACTAATATTAGTCGAAAGACTAATTCGACTAATATTAGTCGAAAGACTAATTAGACTAATATTAGTCGAACGACTAATTCGACTAATATTAGTCGAACGACTAATTCGACTAATATTAGTCGAACGACTAATTAGTCGAAAAAATTAGTCGACTACTTTTTCGACTAATATTAGTCGAACGACTAATTCGACTAATATTAGTCAAACGACTAATTCGACTAATATTAGTCGAACGACTAATTCGACTAATATTAGTCGAAAAAGTAGTCGACTAATTTTTTCGACTAATTAGTCGATATTTTGTTTCGACTAACGACTAATTAGTCGATGGTGGAAATTAGTCGATGGTGCCCATCACTACTATAGTACCCAGATGCACTGTTTCTGTAGCAGACACAATCTCTACTCTGTGAGTGACAGAATTTTGAGTTAACACTATACCTCTGGGTAATTGAGCATTTAGAGTGGACAGATTATACTGCCCTGGAGTGATGACAATTTTTTGATCCCCTACTGCAATTGTGTTGTTGTGGTGTGTAATATTAGGTATCAGGTACATGCCGTAAAATGCTCTGAGAGCTATTGTTTTGGGATACACTATGTCATCATGTAATTTGAGTTTCAATATTGAATTTTGGCTGGTGAGATGGAATACCCCCATGATGTTTCAGATACCACAAGGCTTTTTGAAAATTTTCAATTGATGGTTTATTTATTTGAGACATATATCTAAGAACAGATAAACACAGATGTCCACAATTAACATCTTTGAAGTTTTGAACACGGGCATTATTGTAATAAAGATTAGCTGATTTTAGATATTTTACTAAATTTTCAGGTGGAACACCTCCAAATGAATCAAACACAAATGCCTCATCTTTTAAATATTTAAGATAACAGATCCAGTGAGTGCCCTGATTTTTGTACTTATCCAAATTAACAATGCCACACTCTTTGTTGAGTGGTTGTTCTGGTAAAGAATCAGACATGTACACACCTCTAAAATGTTTGATGCCCAGTGGCTTGATTAAAGCTTCAATATCTTGGTTTGTAAGCGGCTCTTGTTTTTTTTAAACTTATTCATGGCTCTCTTAACACCTTTGCCTTTTTTCTCCATGGCCAGGTTATGGCGCCTCTGCTCATCTAATTCTGCCTTATTCTTCTTGGCATCTATTACTGTTTTTGCTATGGCAGCTGATCCCCCAGCCAAGCTCCCAACAGCCCCGAGAGCAGCTAAGATGGCCGGGATAGTAAATATGAAACCCCCCACATGTGATTTTTTTCTTGATTGCTGTAATTTTTTTAATTGGGGGGTACTAAGCAACAATTTCATACCATGTCCTTTTGCAAGACAAGAGCTTTTTTTCTTGCGCTGCTTTTTGGTCAAAAGACTATCAATAGTTTTAAGAGATTTAAGACCTGCATAAGGTATTTGATACATAACACCCTTGGCCTTCATTGTAGGTTTATTATATACATATTCACAAACCCCACCCCAGTTTTTGTTTGGTGTTCATAGCTATGGTGGTTCCCAATGCTGCTATTTTTTCACTTAAAGAAGCATCTTTGCTTACAAATCTACCAAATGCAGCCTCTTCTAATTTCTTGTCTGCAACATGTCTCTTGTCAAGATCAGAATGTGTGTTGTATGCTATGTCATGGTCTCTACAAGCAGCATCTAGGGGATTAACACCAGGATCACCTCTGTTTAATCTATGGTCCAATTTTGTACCGGGACCACAATACTGATAGCCTGGAATATGTAGTTCAAATGACAGCTTGTTTATAATGTCATTAACCAACCCCCGACCCTCAGAAATATTCCAAAATTTGGGTGGTAGAGTATTAATAATTTTTATAAGATATCCAATCCCCTTAGTGTCATTCACTATAAAATTAGACAATTTAGTGCTTATCATGTCCATAATTCCAACCTTTTCATTGTAAAAATTGTGGTTGCCAGCATTTTCCTCCCCAGCTATCACCAATAACCTATCTACAAGTTTCCTGACATCATCAACCCACACAAATTCTTTAGGCAGGGTGTTGTATTGTTTGATTCCACTACCTGTCTTGATCTGTGACCATATGGGCTTGATTAAGTTGTTATATTTTGCCCCACTGCTAGACTTGACTCTTTTTTGTGTGGGATCATTGTTCTGGTATAGAGCATCTGATTTTATTAATATTTCTTTGTAATAATCATAATCTTGATCTGTATAGCTGCCAGGCCTTTTCCTAGTCATCAGTTCCCACAATCCAGGTGTTCCGGGGTACTTAACAAAAGCACCTTTTTCTCCGAGACGAGATTCTGAATAAACAATCAGATCATCCCCCATAAAAGTTACTCTGAAATTGCCAATTCTATGTATGATGCTGCCATCAAGCTCTGTGTCGGCATATAAGCCAAACACCTCATCTTTGTTGTCTTTAGGTGTGGTTAAATATTTTTGAGCAAGAAGACCCAATTCAATAGGATCCTGAGTAGCTTCAATTCTTCTAGGAGCAATAGGACTAGGTGTATGAATACTGGAAAGTGGGGTGAATGGATAATCTAATATGTTCCTAGCAGCTACAGGTACAAGCTCTGTGATCAAATTTTGATTTTGCTCTGTAACAGTTTTGATATTCTTACCTAAATTATTAATAGCATCAATGACAGGCTGTTCTGCTTGTTTGTGTTTTTCATAAATTCCACGGTTCTCTGATTTCCATCCCTTAAATCTTTTTACAAGATAATCTCTTAACTTAAGATCATCAATGATTGGCCTTTTCATGGTTATTTATATATGTCTCAACGTCTAGAAAATCGTTGATTTTATTTCTGTATTTGCCACTATTGGGTGTTCTTGTCATATCAATTGTGACAAACCCATAACTGTCCTGGTTCCAGCACCTGCTGCAAAACTTGGAAAAATCATTGTAGCTCAGGTCCCCACCTACATATTCATCATGTATGTGTTTGAGGTTGGTATGATCTTGATGAAACACACATATAAAATTGCTGTTGTCTCGGATCAGCTGCTTCGGTATTTTAGAAAAAGTCTGTGCCAGGTAGAAGCAATCAATGTTTTTGTGCCGGCCCTGTGTAAAGAAATTTCTAACCTTGTTTTGATTATCCAGTATAATGTCATCAAACACAACAACAGAATTATCGAGACAGTCATGAAGTGGCTTAACATCTGGTTCAAAAGTGGCAATATCCAATCCATCATATAGCTTCATCAGCTGCTGATATTTTAATTGTTCCAAGCTCTTAGAGAAGACATACAAGTGCCTGTTTTTCCAGTCTAACCAGTTGGGTGCCAATAAAAAATTATCAACCATTAGTGTAGTTTTACCACAAGCAGATGGCCCAACAATAAGACACCTAATATTATCAGGCAGCAAGTTGCCATTTCTCTTATTCTGCTGTTCAGGTTCTGGCAGCCTTTTTATAACATCCCAGGTGCTCATATTATCACTTTGTCTGCATCGATCCAGCTGTTTTCCGGATGACCCAGCCATTTGACAAGTAACTTGTTGCCTTTTCTGCAGATGATTTTTTCTATGAGATATGTGTCAGGCTGTTTAGTTTTGCTGAGTTCTTGTTCATAGAATCGGCCTTTGAGAATTTCTCCTCTGTGATCCTTTATTATATATGTGTTAAGGGTCCCGGGTTTAACTTGAACCACTGTAAATAATTCAGTGCTCCAGTTTCTTGTAAAGCCCCTTTTGAATAAGTGCTTATATTTGCTGATTCTTACTTGATCGCCCACCCTGTATTTGGCCTTTCTTGTTGTTGGCTGGTATCTAGGATAATAAACAGTCCTGATCAATTTTTGCTCATCAGATGAAGTTACTTCAGAGGGTTTCATGTTGATTGTGGAATGGACCGAGTTGTTATATTTATGTAGAAGTTCTGGAAGAATATTAAGCCATTTATAATTACCTTGGAGGGTAAATTGTTTATACATAAGATTTTTTAGGGTTTTGTTGAATCTCTCTACAATTGAGGCTTTGAGGTCACTGTAACTCGAATAATGTTTTATTGACCGGCTTTTAATAAATTGTTGGAACACTGAATTATAAAATTCTTTGCCATTATCTGTTTGCAAATAGCGCGGTGATCTTCCACTCTGATTGATGATTGTCCTGATGGCTTCTGTAACACATTTTCCAGTCTTGGATTTGAGTGGCAGAGCCCAGGCAAATTTTGAAAATGTGTCTATTACAGTGAGTAGATACTTGTAGCCCTTGTTGATTTTGTCTAAGTTTTTCAACTGCCCACTTGCCAACTCAATCAAGTCGCTCTGCCATAAATCATCTATGCCTTTTGTGACTACTGGGAGTCTCTTATAATTATGTCTGGCCTGTCTGTGTAATTCATCAACAATAATTTGTCTAGACATAATATGTAAACAAGAATATTGCAACTATGGGGTGTTCAGCAGCTGAGACTGCAGGATTTTCTAAATATAATTTGTCCCCTATTTGTATTTTAAATTCCAAAGTGCCATCATCTTCAGTATAGGCTGTTTCTAATGTATTGGGGTCTGTAAAATCCTCTAACTCTACACTGGTGATTTTTGGTTTGTTGTCAGCATTTGTTATTGATAAGGTAGGGTAGTGGTGTGCCTGTGGTTGAAGCCAATATTTGATCTTGATTGGTCTCAATATGCCCCCAACAAAAAACTGGTAATAAAATTGTGCAGGGGACAGCATATATATTTTGCCACCTGGTGTAAATGGAGAATCATATTCTTTGTTGGGGATGCTGTACAATTCAAGAATTACTGTATGTTTTGGATTCTCGATTATGCCGGTTATTTCTTTTTCTGCTGTGAGCAATCTGCTTGTTACAGATTCAAGGTGCTCATTGATGGTCCTAACAACATCATCATGGCCTGGCTTGATCTTTATGTCCACAACAAGTTTCTTGTATTGTTGCACAATTTCTTGTAGCTGGGTGGCAAAAACAGACAGAGCATTTGCTTGATTGGATTCCATGGTCCCTAGCTGTTGCTTGATATTAGCTACAATTTGTTGCAAATTTTCAATAACTGCCAATTTTGAATTTTGAGCAGTAAGATCATGGACCTGTCTTCTGATATCCTCAAACAGGGCATGCAGTTCATTAATATGTTGATTGGTTGGTAGAGTGGCCACTGTCTGAGTGAGTTGTTTGATCTCTGTCTGGATATTCTTGATATCTTCTGATTTCAATATGCGATTCACTGCTCTCTTAATATTTTTAAGTTCCTGTGATGTGGGAAGATTTGATACTGTATTTTGCAAAAAATCAAGTGCCAATTTTACATTGTTTAATTCAGATGCATCAGCCACATTTTGCATAGCATTTTGGAGCAGGGCTATATCTGCCTGAGAGGGTGTGGATTGTTGTAAAATTTCAAGTTTTGTTTGGATATCATCTATCAAGTGATGAAAATGAGATAGTTCAGATTCAGTGTTGAGGTTTTCAAGCTTTGTGATTTGTTGCTGGACACTGACAAGGGTATCTACAATTCCAGGCAATCGGGATTCTAGTACATTTGACAAATCATTTTGCACTGCTGCTATTGTACCTTCAAGATGGGTTATGGAACTTTGAATTTTTCCAAAATCTTCATATGTTTCAAGTTGCAGCTTGATGTTGGCAACACTCCGAGTTATTGCACTCAAAGCATCAGAAGATGGCAAGTTGTTCATAAAATTTTCAAGTGTCTCAATTTTTTCTTTAACCTCGGCTATGGCATTGTTCAGAGGGTCCAGATTAGGTATCTGGAGTGACTGAATCTGTTCTTTTAGAGTGGAAATCACTAGATCAAAATCTTCTTGTGATTTTATGCTTTTGACAATTGTTTGGAGCTGTGCCTGGACATTATTTATCTGCTCTTCCAATTGTTGTTTCAATTGCTCAGAGTTGGTAGCCTGGGTCTTAAATTTGGCTTGAAGAGCTGCTACAGCTTCTTCTAAACTTTGAAAATTATCTAATGTGGCCAAATCAGTATATTTCTGAAGCAACAATTTGAGTTCAGAATCAATTTTAAGAAGAGGGTCCATGCATTGTGATTGTAAATTTGTAATTTCTAACTGAAGACTGGCATTGAGTGTGGTTTGTAAAGCTTGTAAATCACTTCTTAATTTCTTGACTCTGACATCAAGCATCAGAATCTCATCACTGTGATCTTCATGTCTTGTATGACCAAATATATCATTAGGCATTTTTGTTTTAGTGGTTATTTATTATTGAATATCTAATTCTTAATTCTATAAAAAAGGGTATAAGCTTGTCATAAGATCCAGGGACCTCAATATATAAGCAGTCACCAGCAGAAACAGTATATACAGTGCCAGAAATCATGTTTGAGTGCTTAATTCTATAAATATTTCTCCCTACTGAAATCTTGACATCACCCTCAGGGGTTGTAATAAATTGTAATTGCCCACCTACAGGTAATTGGTAATGATTTAAATTATTGTTAAATATGTACAATATTTTACCTGTTTCATCATCAACATCTGTAAGTATGCTGTTCAGATGAATAATTAACAAGCCACTCAGTTTAGACAGCATATCAGAAGAGGGTTGTGGTGTCGGCAGCTCCATAATAGCCTGTTTTTTGAACCCAAATAAGTTCATAGGCATGTTTATTTATTTCAAATCATGCTCTGTAATTGGGCATTGATTTCCATTTTTCAAATCACAATGACCCCAAGGTAAAGTATGTATGCCACATGATAAAATACATCTCTTATCATCATGTGGATCCAGAGCCACTTTTCTTACAATATTGCTAGTCAGCAAGTGATCCTCACTCTGAATTCTATTTTCTGATGTTCTGATTGAACTCTGGGATTTGAGGCAATCTTCATAATTTTCAAATTGGAGGTCTTTTTCAACAGTTACTTTGCCAATGCCCTTGGCCTTTTTGACAGCAACACCACTACATGTTTTAAAACTATACACCTTGGCACTTAACCCAGCAAATTCCACAATAGCATCACCACATGTCTCATCTTTTAACTTGCCAGGCACCTTTTTGTTGTGGGGTTGAATTATTGTATGTTCACTGGTATCAAAATATTGAAACAATTCAGACTGTGCAATATCTTGATAAACATCTTCTGTTTGAATATCAAGAACAAAACTATCAGTATCCATGTACATCAGTTTTACACGATCACCATAAAAAGGTTTCAACACATCATAATACAATGTTAACATATGTAATTTGGACGATTCCAATATTGCAGCCCCTACATAAATAGGTTTATCAAACTTAATCTTTATTTTCTTCATGTTGAAAAGTGCCATGTGCTCATCATAAATTCTTCTATAATTGAAGTTGGGCTTTGCAACCAATTTTTTGCTCAGGCTGGGGTCAGTAATTATTTTAACATCGGTATGTTTTCTGACATTTTCAATTGTTTTGCCATACACAGAATTCACCATCAATTTAAACAAGCCCTTATCAAATTGGCTCTTTGCAGATGTTCGAAGCTCCGTGTTTGTATCAATGTATGGTTTCAACCATTCTGAGTGCCTGAACCTCAAAACTTTTCCAACTTTGATCACTTGAACACCATGATGCATCAGGAACTGGAGGTTTTTGTAATATGTGACATAATCCTGTTTCGGCTCCAGAGTCATCATGAGCTTCTTCTGTTTAGAGTCAGGTGAGCACTGAACCTCGGGAATTGGGGGCAGATCAGAAAATTTATTGTGCAAATCATCAGGAATTGTCAGATCAGTCTCTAAGAATAGGCCATACTCACTGTCATCAGAATTCTTAAGATCCTCAATATTGAAATCTTCAACCCATTCAAGCCCTGCATATGGCAGTTTTTGCATCATGGCATGACCATAGAGGCTGTTTGCATCTACATACACTATATAATTTGATGGCCGTGCTGGATCATAATCAGGCATATATTTGTTATTTGCTCTGGCATATCTCTGGGAGCATTGCACCATCCCTCCTCTTATACATTTCTCCATAAACAGATACTTATCTTGATCGTGGATCAGATCCAATTGCATTTTGGTGTTCAAAAACGTTGCAGCCCATGCTAGGCCCGGGGCACTGTAAAAATATATTGGGTCCAGTTTATAATTTTGCATGGAAGATTTTCTGAATGCTTGCAATATATCAGCTAAGAGGGTGACATCAAGTTTTAAATATGCCATGTGATAATCCCACATCAACTGGGCATGGTGATAATCTTCATCAGTGATTCCAGATCCTCTGATTCTGCTGTAAAACTCTTCTTGTGGTGGCAGGGAACACTCATCAAATTTAGAAAAATCTGTAACATAGTCATATGGATATACACCCTTCCGCCTAATTAATTTCAGGTCCTGATTTGGAAACATGGCACGTGTGATTTTGAATTTATCATCAGATAATTGATTTGCCAGTGTAGGCAGGCTAGCCGATAAAATTCTGTAAGAATCAAGAAATCTTATGTGAATAGGAACACCATTAACTTTAATTATCTTGCTAATGGATATATATTTCTCATCATTTTCAGCTAAAATGTTTAAATTCTGCTTGTCAAACCCCTCGTACCTGATCAGATGATGGAAATCATAATTGGATGCTCCGTGGCAAAATATGGGGATAAATCTTGGTCTCTTGATCTGAATATTGCAGCTATTACACAGGGCCATTAAGAATTTACCATCTGTATGAGAATGGTGTTTCACCTTGATATTTGTATCTGAAAATTCAGAATCACATACCGGGCATTTTTCTGCATTGTTGAAATCTTCAATCTGTTTCTCTGTTAAAGGCAACATAGGCTTTGATTTTAATAAGAAATTAGATGCTATGTCATGGCACTCATTTTCTATTCTATGTTTAAATATTTTGATGGCATTTGGTCCCACGTATGAATATTCTTTAATAACAACACCATCCCGTACAACCACATAACAAAAGCTGGAAGGTTCATGTCGCTGGTATGGTGTAATTGATGATTCTTCGGGATCTGGATTGCAGAATGCAAGAGGTTTGAGGTTCGATTCAAAATCACAGGCAATATATGCTGGGTGTTCCGACAGGGCTTCAATCTTTTTGAATTTGCAATTTTCACTTGGATTAGGCATCACCATATGAACAGGTTTATGGTTGCCACAGTATTTCAGATGCTCAATTAACTTGTTTTTTGCAATTTCTGCACTCTCTTCCCGAACCCCTTTCACCATTTTTCTACCATCAAATACAGATAAACATCTTCTGCACAACTTGAATATTGTATGAGTTTTGTCTAGTTGTGTTCTGACTAAAGCTTCAAGATTTTTTATCAGAGTATAATGATATGTATCATCCCCTTCAATTAAGAGCAGATCAATCGGAACAGCAGAATCATCATCAAATGTACTGATTCTGAGAGGTGCTATCAAGCAATTGCCAGTGGAACAAATAAATACATTAATAGATAATTGTTTGCCATTGATATCCCTGGCTTTTTTTTCAAATTTATCAATATTCTGAACAGACATTGGATATTCTAAACCCTCCATTGCATCGTCAAAAAGATGTTCATGCTGTTTGTAATAACTTATTCTCTCAGGATTCCTTGAAACTGGAAACAAAGCAGCTAAAATACACCACAAAAAACATTTCTGGTCGGTATTTTCTATATTAACCACGGCTCTTCTGTTTTTAATATTGGCAGGTAATGGCAAATATGTAGATCCTTGTAATGGCTTGAATTCAGAAATATTAACATATAACTTGTGTGGAGAACCGCATAGGCTCCATCCAGACTCTTTTGCCGCAAATTCAGAGTGTTTAATATTCAGTTGATTTATCAAGCTGCTTATTATTGTGTCTAAATTTGCATTTGAATATACCGATACAGTTTCTGTTATGTGGGGCTGTATAAATTTTGTGCCGTTTGGTTTCTTATATTGTACAAACAATTTAAGGGACAGTTTATAAGAGCCATTTTGTGCATTAAGAATTGCCTGCAGATCAGAATTTATACTGTTCAAGAAATTCTCAATGCCACATCTTGGCTCTGATACAAACCGGTGATCCCTTAATTGGCCGTTAAAACTGCTACGGATGGGTTCATAGCGTGGCTGTTTTGCTGCTCTGGCATTAAGAGGTGCTTCATGCCTTCTTTTCAGACCAGATGTAGATGGTTGTGTTGATGACTGTGCAGAGCAAGTATCTTTATGTGTATATGTGAAGTATTGCATGTTATATTTTCTATTGCATTTGGGGCATATTTTTGTGGGAGTTCTGCATTTGTCCGGGTTACAAATCTTTTGGTGTCTGGCCCAATTAGAGCTAAATATATTTTTATTGCATTGATTACAATATTTTTGATTTGGCATTTTTGTTGTTGTTTATTATATACAATTTCTTGGGATTCAATTCAAAACTTTATACTGGATAAAAATATCAGGTGGCTTCAACACTGTGCTTTGTATGTGTGTGTGTGTGTATATGTGTGTATACACTTAATATTTTTGGCTTTGGTATTTATATACAATTTATTGGGATTCAATTCAAAACTTTATACTGGATAAAAATATCAGGTGGCTTCAACACTGTGCTTTGTATGTGTGTGTGTGTATATATGTGTATGTATATGTGTGTGTGTGTGTGTGTGTATGTGTGTGTGTGTGTGTGTGTGTGTGTGTGTGTGTGTGTATGTATGTATGTATGTGTGTGTGTGTGTGTGTTTGTGTATTGATATTTTTGGCATTGGTATTTATATACAATTTCTTGGGGTTCAAATCAAAACTCTATGCTGGATAAAAAAAGCAGAAATAGGCCACAACTTGGCCACAAGTGGACCGGAAGTAGGCAAACCGGAAGTGGACCGGAAGTGAACCGGAAGTGGACCGGAAGTAAATATGTGTGGGTGGGTGTGGGTGGGTGTGGGTGTGGGTTTTATAAGCATCTTGGCTTAGTTTTAAGTGTGGTCAAAAAAAATATGAGGAGGGGCATATTTTTGACAAGTTTATGGACAACAATCTCACAGAAGTGCCTTTTGTAAGTATAGGCAAATCAATCTGAGGATTCTCTTCCTTTCTCATGGAATCCATAAGGGCATTTTTAGTAAAATCTTGGATTAGGCAGGGTTCCACACTTGAGCAAAAAGCTCATATGGGCATGTTGAGCTTATTTTAAGTATAAGCAAATCTGCTCGGGGGGGGGCTCTTCCTTTCTCGAGTTTATAATACCACAAATACCACTACTCCTTCCACTCTGCGACACACAGGCATATCAGTCGTCGTTTTCATATTCTGCTGCAAAAATATGGAGTGCCCTACCTAAGACCATGTCGAGCATATCTAAAATAGAATCTTTCCGAAACGAAGTAAAGAATTTTCTTTTGGCAGAGCAGAGATTGTGTTCAAATACTATGATGTAACTTGTATGTTTATGTTATGTATTTTGTCTACATGTTATTATTTTTACTTATTTTTCATTCATTTTATTTTATTTTTATGTAGTTATCTTTCACAATTTTTTGTATCATTTTATTCATACAATTATTACTATTATTTTATCAATAGATTTTGTAACTAAATCATACAGTTTATTGTACACTGTATTAATACTGTAATAACATAAGAAATGTAAATTTAAATGTAATCGATGACACGGGTTAGGTGGCAGAACAGCCTCAGGCTGAACCTCGCCCACGTAAATAAAGAATTTTGAATTTGAATTTGAATTTGAACTGTCAACATTGTATGCGATGCGTGCTCCCTGGAAGGAGGGCGAGAGGTCAATTTGACATTTTCCAAATGGCAATGCCCCTTCCCTAGAGCTGACCGAAGCCTTGTCAAGGGAGCCTGGTGTTTCCAGGAAATGACGATGCTGCACATTCCACCCTCCTTCCTTGACACTTTTGTCTTAGTTGATCCAAAGGTCCATTGGACTACGCTTCTTGTAGAGCTACAAATGGTTCCTTTCTGTTAATGTTGAAGTATTGTCATTCTATTGTTGATATAAAAATCCATATTTACACCCCCCTACAAGGGGGGGTCCACTTTTCTGCTTGGGGGGTGTTCATCAAAATTGGGGGGGTGAATAAATCACTGTCTGCTGTGACGTCACCACTAATGGACTCCATTTTCGTTGAATGCGTTCGTTTCGTTAACACTTTCGGAATGCACCCCTGGTTTATAGTCTTGTTAATGAAGACTTTTACCAAGTGTCGAAATTGGAAAGAGTTGAAAAAACTCCCGAGTCAAAAACCAGCAAGCTGGGAAAAACCTCAGCCGCATCTTGAATTAGCATGATTTTCATCTAGATTCTAGTGTGCTAGGAACCCCACGTTAGAAGGGGGAGGAACTTCGCACACCCTAATGGTTAAATCCTAGGAGAGAGGATGATATCGAGAATTTAGGAAAGAAGGTTCAGCCCGAAGGCCATCAGGAGTTTCTAAGTGTTAGTAGGACATACACATTCCGACTGACATCCGTAATGTTGGACCAAAATGCCGAACGATTAATTTTGATATACAGGCCGAAAAGTTAGCCGGATCGAAGAATTTAAACAGACGTGTGGGTAAAAGAAGGAGAAGTCTTTGTCAAGTCAAGTCCGTTGGGAGACATCTCATCTGCTTCTCCGGACATCGGCGCTTCAGTTTCGGGTCTGGACGTTGGGCAGCATTGGCTTCTCCTTGGGGAAGGCGACTTCTCGCCAGACCGACTCGTGCCGCACCTTTGAGCGCTACGGGTCCCCCACAATTAGGGCCCTCGATCCTTGCACTACAGGGATACGACGATGCACTCCTACCCGGGGGAACCATACATGATGCTCATGTGCCTGCCTCTACCCCTTGGATCCTTTTCCGAGTTGGGGTAATTATCATCCTAGGATGACACGACAGACCCATGGTCCCCGGTGAACTATGGCCACAAGGCGCGTAGGAGTGCGGTGCTGTCGGGGTCACCACTCCCCAACAGACTTGTGTGAATCGGCCCTTTTCAGGGCCACCAACCCGGTCGGATTTGAATTAGCTTCTGCTGCCCTTCGCCTTTCTCCTCCTCATCCCTGCTTTTGCCCAGGTCCACGTACTCCCTTCTCCTCAGGATGAGCTTTCGAGCGGTTGTTGCTAATAGGTAACTTCCCCTCCCGCGACATCCTCGTTCTTGCGTTCCCACCCGGTCTTATTTTTCACCACTAGGGCTTGTGCCGTCTGCCCGGAGGTGCAGCTAGCCACATCGGAAGCTGCTATCTTACCCTGGGTTGCACTGCTTGGTCCCTAATGTGACATTCGTCTTCTTCCTTAAGTTCCCGCCAAAAATGTTTTGTTCAGAAAAGGACTCAGCGCTTAGTGAGGGAAAGTTTTGCTCGGTGCCTCGGGTCCTGAGAAGGACCTTCACAGCACTAGCGGTGTTTGTTCTTTACCTTGAAGGGAATCCTGAATTCCTCCACGACCGTTGGTGGCCCTAAGAAGGCCCGTCCGCCACTCGGGAGGTGTTTAGGGTAGGGATGGCCAAACGGATCCAAAAGTTACGGATCTGGATCCGGATCCGGATCCGGGTCTGAAAATTTTGGATCTCAATCCCATTATAATATTACCACACCTTAAAAGGTATTATGATCTTCGATTACAAAGAAATTTTTCATTAGTTAGTCCTACAAGAATTTTTTTCAAGTGTTGTTCATAAAATACTTTGCTGCGCATCGGCTAACACACTCGTGCACAAAAATTATCTTACTTGTTTAACATCAAATGACAGAGGTGATTTTGTAAATGCCATTGAAACGAATATGTATTCATTCGAATGTATTGGAAATGAAAACACACATAAATGTGAGACATTCCATTCCAGGATGAAACCTTTAACACGTATAACAAGATGGAAATGTTATACAAAAATTATACAATTGTTGTACAGTTACAGTTTCACAAATTAAAATAAAACATTATAATATATGCAGTGTTATATAATTACAAAGTGTAAGACTAACAAGGGAGGTTATCTAAGTGTTCCCCTCCGATTTCCATGAAACTTGGCAGGCGTATAGTGGGGCCCAAAGGAAGAAATACGTGTTTTTTTGTTTCAGCTAAAAAACGGTTTTAGGGGGCAAAACCCCTCAAGTGTCAAGATGAGGACAAATTGAAATGAGGATCTGACCCCTGTGTCCCTCCAATTTCCATGAAACTTGGCAGGTGTATAGTGGGGCCCAATGGAAGAAATATGTGTTGTTTTTTTTTAGCTAAAAAACTGTTTTAGGGGGCAAAACCCCTCAAATGTCAAGATGAGGACAAATTGAAGTGAGGATCTGACCCCTGTGTCCCCCTCCGATTTCCATGATATTTGGCAGGTGTGTGTATAAACGGGCCCAAAGGAAGAAATACGTGTTTTTTTTGTTTCAGCTAAAAAACAGTTTTAGGGGCAAAACCCCTCAAATGTCAAGATGAGGACAAATTGAAATGAGGATCTGACCCCTGTGTCCCCCTCCGATTTCCATGATACTTGGCAGGTGTGTGTATAAACGGGCCCAAATGAAGAAATACGTGTTTTTTTGTTTCGGCTAAAAAACTGTTTTAGGGGGCAACCCCCCTCAAATGTCAATATGAGGACAAATTTAAGTGGTCATTTGACCTATGTGTCCCCTCCGATTTCCATGAAACTTGGCAGGTGTATAGTGGGGCCCAAAGGAAGAAATATGTGTTTTTTTGTTTCAGCTAAAAAACTGTTTTACGGGGCAAATCCCACTCAATTGTCAAGATGAGGACAAATTGAAGTGGCGATCTGACCCCTGTGTCCCCCTCCGATTTCCATGATACTTGGCAGGTGTGTGTATAAACGGGCCCAAAGGAAGAAATACGCGTTTTTTTTATTTCAGCTAAAAAACTGTTTTAGGGGGCAAAACCCCCTCAAATGTCAAGATGAGGACAAATTGAAGTGTGGATCTGACCCCTGTGTTCCCCTCCGATTTCCATGAAACGTGGCAGGTGTATAGAGGGGCCCAAAGGAAGAAATACGTGTTTTTTGTTTCAGCTAAAAACTGTTTTAGGGGGCAAAATCCCGTCAATTGTCAAGATGAGGACAAATTGAAATAAGGATCTGACCCCTGTGTCCCCCTCCGATTTCTATGAAACTTCGCAGGTGTATAGAGAGGCCCAAAGGAA
Organism: Lepisma saccharinum; assembly: GCF_977018435.1. Classification (NCBI taxonomy): domain Eukaryota; kingdom Metazoa; phylum Arthropoda; class Insecta; order Zygentoma; family Lepismatidae; genus Lepisma; species Lepisma saccharinum. The sequence goes on along the minus strand of NC_139241.1, from coordinate 2,994,878 downwards.
GAAATACATGTTGTTTTTTTTTGTTTCGGCTAAAAAACTGTTTTAGGGGGCAAAACCCGCCTCAAATGTCAAGATGAGGACAAATTTAAGTGGGCATTTGACCTATGTGTTCCCCTCCGATTTCCTGAAACTTGGCAGGGGTATAGAGGGACCCAAAGGAAGAAATACATGTTGTTGTTTTTTTGTTTCGGCTAAAAAACAGTTTTAGGGGGCAAAACCCGCCTCAAATGTCAAGATGAGGACAAATTGACGTGGGGATCATCTGACCCCTGAGTCCCCCTCCGATTCCCATGAAATTTGGCAGGTGTATAGAGAGGCCTTATGCCCCCTGTTTCTTCCTATGCCATATTTACGTAGTTTCGGGGTCAGATCCCCACTTCAATTTCTCCTCATCTTGACATTTGAGGGGGGCCTCTATACACCTGCCAAGTTTCATGGAAATAGGAGGGGGAGACTTACACCTCCCTTGTAAGTGTAGTAATTAATTACAAATCGCGCACGCGCGCACACACACTATATATATGTGTGTGTATGTATGTATATTATACATACAGGGTGTCATTTTAATGGCGCCCACGGACCACGGAAACGTATAGAGGACATCAAAACAAACAACTTTTCTCGGTAACATTTTTCTCGTTGGTGCGTCGTTCCGGCGCTACAGTCGTTCAAAAAAGCCCGTTTTGCCGCCTGAATGCTGGCAACCACACACAACATTTGATTGCATTGGTGACGCCATATCCCGTCATGAAGCGATGCGTTCCAGGGTTGCCAGGAACACACATACTCTGTGAAAAATGACATAGCTACAATCAGCCTCATTATGTACCATAACACAAAACGAGAAAACACGTTCTGTAACCTAACAGGAAGTAAACAAACGATACGAAAAATAGTAGAAAGAAAATAGAATTCAAGTGGAAGTGGTCATATCGAATTTTGTCTCAGCTTACATGTCAAATATTTGCAAATCTAGTTACAAAGTTTGGCATCTACAATTTAGTCTATCCACTTCGTTTTTCTGATACTAGTTGTGACAGTCAGATTTACCGTCGACCTGCCTCATCATTATTATTATTCTAACCATTAGCCGTAAAAAATGTGTTTAATCAAGGTGTTGAGTGTGTTTATTTGTATGTATATATATTTGATATGCCAAGCCAACGGGAGAAAGAAAGGGAGTCGCAAGTCTGACGGGCGAGCACCTGAAAGGTCACGTTATGCGTCTAGAACTTAGGAAATTCGATCTTAACGACAGCCATTCAAATATCTCGGGTTCCAGCGGCCGGATTGATGTGAAACTTTTACCAGCGCAGCAACATGTATGCAAGGACGGATGTGTGGAGTTTCGTCGCAATCAAGCAACAATTACGGATGCCAGATCGAATTGGTTATAATCGATCAGTTTATGGGCAAAGATTGCAGTTGACCTGTGGACGCTGCGCTGACGGCGGGTTAATCCGAACGTTTCATACAGAAGCACGACCCTGTCCAGCTTGGGAGACAATGGAGCGAAGTGGAATGACCTCTCCGGAAGCGTCCCTTCAACGACCGCCGAGCGTCCTTTTTCGAAATCCGGATAAAACGAAGGACATGCTTTTTCGACGCACAGTTTTATCGCGATTCTTGTAGCGAGAGCACCTCCGTGCTTCATCTCCGTACACCGTGGACTTAGTTTTGTTTCGCGAACATCAGTGTGTGATAGGCAGTAAGTCGATACGAGTGTGCTTACCTCAATCGCTGGAGGAAGTCGAAACGAGACTGTGTTTCCGCTATAATCTTACGCCGTCTATAGTTTTTGTGAAACAAGGAACTTCGAAAATCATGGCGGGCTAACGGAAGAAGAGAGGAGAGGGGTCACCCTCGGTTCGCCCGATGCCAGACGAGACACCACGACCAATGCCTACAACATGCCAAGAAACCCGAGCTACGCCGCCTGATGCCTACCAGCCGCCACACAGAGAGAGAGAGAGAGAGAGAGAGAGAGAGAGATGTCGAACGCTGCCATGTTAACGTCCCGACGCTTGAGATCGTCCGACGGTGATGGAGAAGACGCCGACGAGCCAAGAACGACCGCCCAGATGCGACGTCCGAATCGCGCCAGACCACGGAGACGTTCACCGACCCCGGGAGGAAGAGACGCCGAGCCTATTGACGTTCCCGAGCGACGCCGACGACCCATCATCACTGATCCGCCGAGGAACCAGATGCATGAACGCTCTTCGCATTCTCGTCGTCGCGATCGAGGAAGAATAGGAAAACCTTTCGTGTGCATACTAAGTGATTTCAATCGCCCATGAAGACGCCAGGATGCGCCGTGGAACCTGAGAGATGGTAATGTATTCATCTGTATGAATGTCAACACGTACCGGCTCGATTGATATTTAGAGAACGCCCTAGAAATTCGTCAACGTTTGGAAAACGCCCACACAACTCGAAACTTCATACCAAACTCCCGTTGCGCTTATTATTTGTATTTAATTGTCTCAGGTCAATTTTACTTATTTCTTGTGATTTTTAATGATCTTAAATTCGCTGTTGTTTGTGCTCCTTTTGTATTTGTTTGAAGTGCGTACTGCTAGAGTTAAGCGCCGCCAGCTTAATTGTTTAATCTATTTGAGGTTTGTTCATTTTAGTATGTGTCAGCGCTGTGTCGCTGCTAGCTACGTCTGGTCGCGTATGTGATTATTTGTTAAAGTATTTGCCTGGTAATATAAATTGCTCGTCGCGGCGAAGTGTTGAAGTCCCGCCTGCTAGAGAGTATATGTTTGCGTCACTCAACGGAGGTTATTGTTATGTTTGGAACCACGTGAGGTCAAGTAAAAGGAAAACGTCCGCCAGCGTGAGCGTAATTGCTGTTGAGACGCTTTTGTTTATTCTGGACAAATAATGTATTGTCACCGCACCGACCTATTTTTTAAAGGTGAACTTAAGTAAGGGCTGGCTAGTGAGTTGAAGTAGCACTGGAGCAAATTCACAAATGACCTGGTTAGACAAAAGTCAATGTAAAATTAAGTGCGAATGCAATAATTAGGGCTCGTCGTCAAAAACCTGTACATTGTATGTATTATTTTTTGTTGATGCGCCCCAAAAAGATTGAGTCTGTGAGCGAATGTGTGAGTGTGAGAGGGGGAAATGTACCAAATTAATTTTTGTTTTGTTGTGAATAGAATATACTTTTTATTTTTCATGTTAATTTTGGGCAATATCATTTCGTACGCATGTCGCTACCCGTGATTTTCAGGTGTGCAGCTAGCCGCTTCCCGGCTACAGGTAAAGGTGTGGTAATTGAAAGTATATGTTTTTGTTTGATATGGCTAATCGCTATGCACTGTTGTTCACCGTCCCTATACACGAACTCAACCTGGACCGTTACGCTATTTCACTTGTCCGAGGGAGATTTTGCCGCCTCTATCTAGGTAGTGGTAGCTTTTGTTTTCCCGGGCAAGGGAGGGCGTTTCACATAGTTTTCTGTGACACACTGAACAGATGACATCATAGAAATGAAAGAACTCTAAATTCCAAAGGTAAATAACAGATAATATAATGTATATTAAGAGCATTATGAGGCAAGTGGCAAAAATGATTGAAAATACAGGGATATAAGTAGTAGTAATACAAGCTCTAAGACGACTATGTGTTTATCTATGTACCGGATACACATGTGATAGTTTGCAACTGTGAACAGTGCAGTATATTCGCTACTGATTGATCATTAGATTGTTACTGTGGTTGTACGTGTTTTAGCCGTAATGTAACAACTTGCACCTACAGCCGGGAAGGAATAACCTGGCAGTGACGCCACTCCCTGCTAAGTCAGCGTTGCCAACTACTATGAAAGGAACCATGGCACGAGTAAGAGTATGAGCAGTAAAGATTGCGGTGCAAACTAACAATTTTCAATTTAAAGTTAGCACTGCTAGATGTTTATTTTATGTTTGTTTATTTTAATTATTTCATATAATTCGGCTTTCAGCAAACCTTCTGCATGCGGAATATTGTGAGATGACAGCCACGACTTCATTTCATCCTTCTGCTGTTTGATGTTGGGACTTTTTTCAGTAACTTGTTGTGGTATGGAGGATTGTCACACACACTAACAAGTTTGGGGGCAGATTGGAAAGAAGCTGTTCTTCGAACCACAACATAAAATTGTTAGTGTTCATCTCCCCATGATAGTCACCAGAAGTTGTTTTTGAAAGGAAGGAACACTAACTTCGCCCCCTCCACAAATCCACTTTCACCACCGGCATGCACAATAATAAACCTGGGACCCTTTCCTGTTGGCACTTTTATCCCCCTTCCCCCCGGATCTTTGGAATCCAGCCAAACATTGGGGACAGTGTGGTGTGTGTTCACGAAACTTTCATCCATGTAAATGAAAGACCGGCAGAGTTGCTCTCTGCGCAGTTCTTTAACTTCACGCAAAAATGATCGCCGCAACGCAACGATGCTGTTTCGTTCAAGGAATAGCTTCCTGCTGTTTACGCTGTGCTCTTTAAATCTAAATCCTAATTTTCTTATGATCATACGCAACGACCAACGCGAAACCTTAAAATTAACATTTTATTGCAGTTCCTTCATCAGTTTATGTACAGTGACAACAATGCCTTTCCTGTATAAATCATGGATTGTTCGGCGCACGACTACTTCATCAAAATAATCCAGATTTGTGACACGTTGCTGGGCGTTCGGTCGGTTTTTACCCGCCGTTGAAAAAGGTTACCCGCTCGCAATCGCAACACTTTTGTCTTTCTCCTTCAAAATTCTCCACACAGATCTTTCACTGACACCTGTCGCCACGGGCGTTCTGTGAACAGCTGTGGTTTTGTTTTCATCGCAATCAAAGTACTTATACACATTGAAAACTATTTCTCTTGCATCGCTGTGCAAGGGCTTACCTTTCTTTACTCCACTGCTCATTGTACAACAACAACAAAACCAGACAAAAAACCTGCCTAACAAAGAAACAAAATAGCCTGCAATCCCTCGCTCGTAGCTGCGGTTTGTTAGACTATTGTAGCAGTGTGGGGGTTTGCACGCCTGCATCACCCCTCTCGGAATGATTTCGATTGGTTTGCACGTCACCTTGTCGTCCGCTCTAGCGAATGAGCCTTCGCTTCTGGAAGGAGAGGTGAAGGTGGGAGATGACGTCACTGCCAAGCTATTTCTTCTGCGCTTTAGTATACTTCCGTTATTAGCACAAAAGTACCACAAGGCATCTGGACACAAACCTGTAGATATCAACCTTGCAACGAGATTTGCAAATATTTGACATGTAGCTGGGCGGAAACAGCCACGTGTAAGCTTTGTTGTACAGCTAATAATGTGGTTGGTAGTTTGTCATTTTTCACAAAATTTGTGTGTTCCTTGCAACCCTGCCGTGCGCTGTTTCGCTGCAGGATATGACGTCACAGGTACGATCAAATGTTGTGTTGGGTTGCCAGCATCCAGGCGGCAAAACGGTCTTCTTTGAACGGCTGTAGCGTCCAATCGACGCACCAACGAGAAAAATGTTGCGGGGAAAAGTTGTTTGTTTTGATGTCCTCTATACGAATCTGTGGTCCGTGGGCGCCATTAAAATGACACCCTGTATATGTATATTAGCAGGTAACAATATGTTATAAGAAAAGCCCGGATTTCTATGTAATTACATATGTTTTCCTTTATATGTACAAGCGTGGAATTAAAATATATTGACGAATTACGTCAGTAGAGATGTCACAGTGAAGTTTTATATTACATGTTTTTACATATTTTAGTAAATGTTACATATTCCTAAGATATGAAATATTTTTTACATAAAACAATCCTTAAGAGGAAAATCCAATGAACTTTTGGCTTACTAGTTAAAAAAGTATCTTCTCACTTCCCCTCCCCATTTCCAGGTCTAAAAAATATAGTAACTTAAAAGTGCGATTTGCCTTCGTTGCACGTACATAGCAGTTCGTTGATTCGCCGCATCGTAACAATTACATCAAGATTCGACAGTGTTTCAGTTTCCAGTTTGTAACATGGAGCGGCAAGCAACACACAGCGAACGAAGAGAACCAACAATGGAAGGTGGCAAGTATAACGCTGAGAGGCACTTACCTTTCATCCGTACATTGTTGTGATCGTTTTGATTTTTGCAGCCGGCGGCGACAAATCTTGAATGAAGTATTGTTAACTCAACCGTAGAATTTCGTATATATATTTCGTCGCCTTTTCATTTTAACCATTGGAGTTTTAAGAAGAGCTTGCCTCAGTATTTAAACAGTGTTTTAGCTGTAGAAAGCTGGAATGGCTCCGCCTACCTCCTCGTTATCTCAAAAGTTGCGATCTTGGATAGCAGTCGAAGATGCATTTACTACGGATGGTAAAGTTATTTTTTTGTCGAGTGTGCGATAAAAAAGTTGGGTGCACTATGAAGTCTCAATTAGATCAACATGTTCGCACTTCACTTCATGTGAAAAACAAACAACTACGGAGTGAAAAGAAGCAAGTTTTACTAACCCAGATGCAAGAGGATTCTTCATTCAGTGTGTTTTACAAGGAAATGTGCGAAGCAATGATTGCAGCAAACATCCCTTGGTATAAAATTCAAGTACCGAAGTTCCGGGATTTTCTGGAAAAATATTGTGGCCGTAAACTTCCTGACGAGTCAACCCTTCGAAAGCGATATCTTCCACATTCCTACAAAGAAACTTTAGAATCAATTAGGGCAGAAGTAAGCAGTTCCTATGTGTGGATTTCCATCGACGAAACAACTGATGCTTTGGGACGGTATGTAAGTAATTTCATTGTTGGAACGCTAATTGCTGATTCTCCATCTACACCACATCTCATTGCATGCAAAGTTCTAGAGCGTACTAATCATTCCACCATAGCACGATTTGTGAATGGCAGTCTTAAATTGTTGTATCCGGATGGCGTACAAGAAGAGAGAGTTCTTCTCATGTTCACAGACAGTGCGTCATACATGTTAAAAGCTGCTACGGCACTTAAAGTGTTTTATCCTAACTTGATCCACTTTACTTGCTTGGCACATGCTCTCCAACGCATTGCTGAGGAGGTGAGAGGCAATTTCCCGGAAGTCAACCAACTAATTTCTTCCACGAAAAAGGTGTTTCTGAAGGCACCACAACGTGTGCAAGTTTACAAGGAACAATTGCCAGGTGTACCACTTCCTCCGGAACCTATTCTTACTAGATGGGGCACTTGGATCCGGGCAAGTAAGTTTTACAACGAACATTTTGAAGAAGTGAAATCTGTGCTTGACTCATTTTCGGCGGACTCAGCTGTATCGGTACGCACTGCTCAAAATCTCTTCAAGGACACCAAACTTGCTTGCGATATGGCATACATAAACAGCAATTTTGGTTGGATTGATACAAGCATAAAAAAAACAACTTGAAACTGTTGGGCTTCCTCTCCTGGAAGCCATGGATATATATGAGGATGGAAGAAAGAAACTGTCTGCTGTTGGAGGAGATGTGGGAGAGAAAGCTCGAAGAAAATTTGACGCAGTGACTGAAAGAAACCCAGGTTACGTCAGCTTATTTACAGTGAGCCGCATTCTCAATGGTGAAACAGTTAACCCTCCCAATGATATTTCTCCCGACCACATTCACCTCCTGAAGTACGCTCCGGTTACTTCTTGTGACGTGGAGAGAAGTTTCTCTGCGTACAAGAACATATTATCCGATCGGCGACAAACATTTACTTCTGAACATTTGGAAATGTACCTGGTAACATATTGTAAGTTAAATAATTAAATACAGTGCCTGCCCCAAGATCAAAGGTAACCTGAATTTTTGTAAGTGCTTTTTGAGTGAAAAATTTGGGCAACGAAAATTTACTACTGAACATTTTGAATGGTACCTGGTGACATTGTATATTAAATATTGAATATATTCAAATTGTGGTTAATATTTTTGCTCTATAAGAACATAAAAAATACTTAATGTAAGCATTGTAATATTGTAACTTCAATTTTTGTAAGTCTTTTTGAAATAAACATATCCCTTTGTGAGGAAAAAATGTAACAAAAATAGGAAGTAACGTTTGTAATAAATATTTATAGTACATATTTCATTATGAATTTACATATTTTTTACATATTTCAGACATTTTTATTACATATTTATGTACATATTTTAGGGGTTGATATTACATAAAAATCCTGGTTTTAGTTATAAGCACATTCTTACTTTCCAAAGAAGCGCATGTTGGATGGCAAAACGGATCCGGATGCGGATCCGAAAATTTTTGATCCGGATCCGAAAATTCTGGATCCGAAAAATTTTAGGATCCGGAACCAACCGAATCCGGATTTCGGATCCGAGAAGATCCGGATCTGGCCATCCCTAGTTTAGGGTCCTTGCAGTAGCAACCAGGGAACTAACTACCTACTCTAAGCTTTCCCCGTTGGATAAGGGAGCTTCAGAGTCGTCTCGTCTGCAAGGCAAACTGGAACGTACGTCAGGGTACGTGAGTCATGTGTCGAGCTGTTCGCTTGGTTGTTGGTTGAGTTGTTGTTTTAAGTCCACTTTATGCACAGTAAGGCTAATCGGGACTGGACCTACAGTTTAAAGTGGGATCCGAACCACTTGTGCCTCCGGCCGGACCCTGTGGCCGAGTGGTTAGCACATCGCGCTGCGATCCCAAGGGTCCCGGGTTCGAATCCCGCTCTGGCTTGGTTGTTTGTGAATGTCCATTCATCAATTTCATCACTCATCCCCATCTTCGGAAATTAGCCAAGAGGCACAAAACGCGAAGTAAAATAAACTAAATCAATCAACCACTTGTGCCTCCCCCGGGTATCGAACCCGGGACCCCTTGTTACCGTTAGGTATCCACACACGCGCTCACCCCCCCCCCCCCCTAAGTTTGCTGTGGGAATCGAAGTGGCCGCCGAAGTCCCACGATGCTCGCCGATTACTGCCACCCGCCGGCTCCTATCCTGGAAAATCGACGTCGCTCTCGCTCTTGGCTCTCGCTGAATGCGGTCTGGTACTGGACTCAGTTATGTTCTCTATGCAAGCTGTCACTCTTGCCCTGCCAAAAGCTCCCTTCCCAAATTTTGATAGAGAGCATGGTCAACGCCTGCACTTGGAGCCACCAGTCCATCGGCTCCCAAAGGAGCTCGCGGGGGTGAGTAGCGCCCGACCTGAGTCAACCGGCAACTACGCCAAAAGGCGCAGACCTAGCCTGAGACACTAATGCACTCCCAAGCTCATTATAGTCCCATGTCTGGTCTTTTGCCTAGGCATGATCTTCCCCTCGGAATAGATCCAGTCAAGCCGGATTTCTCCCTTGGGGAAGCCTCCATTTCATGCAGGCATGGTCTAGTACGAACTACCTACAGGAATATCTGATATCATGCTTCCAGGTTTATAGTCTTGATATACGTAGAAGACTTTTACCAGTGTCGAAATTAGAAAGATTTGAAAAGACTACAAGAGAGTAAAGGGAAACTCCCGAGTAAAAACCCAGCAAGCTGGGAAAAACCTCGGCCGCATCTTGAATTAGCATGAGTTTCATCTAGATTCTAGTGTGCTTGGAACCCCCACGTTAGAAGGGGAAGGAAATTCGCACGCCCTATTGGTTCAATCCTAGGGGAGAGGATGATATCGGGATTTTAGGAAAAGAGGTGCAGGTTCAGCCCGAAGGCCATCAGGGATTTCTAAATGTTAGTAGGACCTACACATTCCGACTGACAACCGTAATTTTGGACAAAGCCGAATCGAAGATTAATTTTGATTTGGCTATTACGGATTATTTTATTACTTATAATTTCATTAAACGACGCCTTAATACAAAAAATCTGAAATTCTAGGCCTTATGATAATTTCCACAAATTCCCATTCCTGCCAGAGGCTCTATCGTCACATGTGGAGCCACTTCTCCACGGGCCTCAGCTGGTCCCATAACATTCTATGTGATTCATGCGGGAAAGCATAATTTCAGGGGCGCGTTCTCCCGAAATGGACACAGCGAGTCCGGTCTCACGCAGTGATGCCAACCCTAGCATAATTGTGCTAAACGTAGTACAATTTGAACTTTATTGCCTCCTAGCACCCTGTGTTTGGAATAATGGTAAAATATATCATCATCTATAAACATGCGCCCCTGGGAGACAGATAAATTGAATTCAGAGAAATATATTTTGAAAAAATTAAATTTTAAAAAATCGCATCTTATTTGTTTCAATCAAAAGGTAGCATGCCAATCCAGCTGCATCTGGTCCACCGTCTTCTTTTCATCTTTTCTTTATCTTTCCTTACTTAGATCACGAGCAACATTTTATTGGAGGAAATTGCTAGAAAGTTGGGGTCACAGATAAAACAAGCCGCCGCCTTTTGTAGTCGTCGAATTATCTCAAACTTTTTCAAGCGTTATATTGAACCAATTAATGGAGGAAAATACCAATATTGTTTAACTAATCAACAACGTACGGTCAGTCACATAATTATTCGGACAGATAAGATTTCTGAATATTTACTGACGTAGTCGTGATATAATACGATGATAAATGTTTAATATTTATTTAACAAACAATACACAATATGAGCACACTGTTAATTATCTTCAATTATGTTTAATATAATATATTAGTAAAATATTTTCATTAAACAAAACAAACATTTTTTGTGGGTTAAACAAAATTATTCGGACACATGGAAGGAGAAACGGGAAAACACGCTTCAAAAGCAACGAACAGAAATGTCAGTATCTGGTAGGCATCCCTTTCATTTTTAACACCTCGGATAAACGATTTGGCATACTTTCTACCAATTTTCTGGTGTACACTGGCGATATGTTGGCCCATTCATGTTGAAGTTTCTCCTTGAGGTCTGCCTTCGAGGTTGTAGGTGTTTTCCTCACTTCCTTTTCCAACTTACACCAGAGGTGCTCAATGACGTTCAAGTCTGGAGACTGCGGTGGAGGATGAAGCACTTTTGGACAGTTGTACAATAACCATTCTTGTACTACGCGGGAAGTGTGCTTCGGGTCATTATCTTGATAAAACATAAAGTTACAAAGAATGCCCATCATTTCAGCACTAGTCTTTAGATTTTACTTCAGAATGTCAAGGTAACGGTACCTGTCCATTGCCTGTTCGATGAAAGCCTATTTGCCAACGCCTTGGGCCGACATGCAGCCCCAAACCATTACGTGACCACCCCCGTGCTTCACTGTTGCTTGCAAATTTTTCCCTCGGAGCTCCTCATTTGGTTTACGCCACACTGTTACCCTCCCATCTGACTCACAAATATTGAATTTACTCTCGCCAGTGAAAATTACCCGATTCCATCATGTCTGATCCTTTCCTAAGTGTTCCTTTGCGAACACCAGTCTTTTTGTCCTGTTTGGCTTACTTACAAATGGCTTTCTCCTGGCTAAACGGCCATGATAGTTTGCCCTTCTGAGCACTCTTCGTATAGTTTCAGGATGACTATGCTTTACACACTCCTCAGGTACCTCAGCACACACCATTGGAGCACTCATCTTTGTTTGTTTTTTTTAATTTTCCTCACGATTACTGTCTCTTCTCTGGGGGAAAAAAATTCTTGGTCTCCCTGTATGACCGTGGGACTCGATCCTGTCTTCATCTTTAAATCGCTTAATAATATCTGCAACTGTACGTTTTTTTCATTTTCAGCATTGAGGCAATTGCACGGTAAGTTTTACCCTTAGCGTGGTGCCATATCACTAACTGACGTTGTTCAAATGAACTTTCCTTTCCTCTTCGCCCCATTTCTACATAGAAAATGTTCTCATATCACAACTTTGTTAAACAAAACGCGATCGTAATTGCTATAGAAACCTACAGGAAACCAGAGTTAATATATATGAACAGAGTATACATACATCAATCAATCCGTAAATCGAAATTGTCACTGTATCTCAAACTTACGTTAACATTTACTATGTGTCCGAATAATTTTGTGGCACTATTTTTGCAACGGTAGGGATTCATCCTTCGTTATATTGTTTCTGATGTTCGTTTTTTAACTTTTTATCGTCCAATTTTGTGCTAAACATGACATTTTTTTAAACGAAAATCAACTTCAACGCTATACACAGATTTCACTCCCTTCCCGCTCTTAAACGTTAGAAATTTACTGTGTGTCCGAATAATTATGTGACTCACTGTATGTTCACATCACAACGGCTCCCAAAACAGATGCATAGAATGAACTTAAAACCTAAGTCATCCAAGTTTTAGTTACATTTAGCAAAATTTAAGAGTTTAATCAGCACACTTTTCCTGATTAGGAGGTTGGCAACTCTGGAGACACGGTATAAACTGAGCTTCATATCTGTTTCTTGTCCAGCGCGGGGTGTCCAACGAGGGGAAAGGAAAGCTGAGGGTAGAAAGGGAAATACAACTTGTTCCGAGGGCGAAACAAATGTTTCTATCACAGTGTTCTGCGTTTTCGGTAGTTTCTCGATTTACTCCTGTTGCGTTGTTGTTTTATTGTTATATTTTATCATTTTTTTTCTTTTCGTTCATTTATTTTTTTTGTTCTTTGATTGATTTGTTGGGTTTTTTTGTTTTTCTTCTCTTTTTGTTCCACTTTTGGCTAATTTGCGAAGTTGGGGAAGAGTGTTGATATGATGAAATTGACGGATGGACACTCAGAAATATCCATGCCCAGGCTGAGATTCGAACCCAGGACCCCTGGCGTCGTAGCGCAATGTGCTAACCACTCCGCCACGGTGACCGGCTTTCATTGTTGTTAGCGTGAAGTGAGCAAGGGGAATAATGACTTGTATTACTCTGGAATGCTACAAAAACAAGCATAAAAGCCTATTACCGGGCATAGGAAGAAAGAAGGGGCATCGGAACATTGAGGACTGCCACTCGAATGACATCTAAAGCATCAATTTACAATAAAATCAAGAAATACGATTTAGGAGTTAGCACACATCAAGAGTTACTATTCAGGTACGTTGATAGATGCAAGAATATGTTGTTACATTTTCAAAAATAACTTTAGAGGTTATATTTTTTGTATTTTACAAAAGTTGAACCCATAAAAACACGAACTCACACGCCTGTGCCTACCCTTCCAGCGACACCACGCTTCGCCACTGATTGTTACCTTTCAAACAAGGAAGCCCTTGAGGGAACCTAACCGTTGGCTTGCCCGACTACAGGACAAAAAAGCAACCTAGGCCAAAGCATTTACAAAGAAATAAATTCGTACATATATACTTTCCAATTTCCAGATGTGTGCGTAGAAACCACACAGCAACTTATATCTATCTAAATTTACCATAACCTATGTAATGCAAAATACGATTTTTCACATTCTTCACACTATTTATAAAGCCTATTTTACTTTATTTTCCATAAAGCAATTTCAGCTTGTGTTTAATTTCTGTTGCGCAAGTTATGATCAAATATTTTTTGGGCAATTAAGAGAAAATACACTGAGAAGATTACATCGGTTGCACAGTACATTTCAAAAGCTTAGTTTATGTGTAATTATTACAAGGAAATAATGTGTATAACATTATATCACATACTGAAATGGTTGGATATATTTTGAATTTTGTGCGAGAAAAGCCCCGAACGCATTAATTGGTTGGTTCACAACTTCACCACTAGGGATCCTATCGAGACGAGACATGGCAGTCTTGGTCTTGTTATCGTTGAGAGTTGCAAATGTCTCGTGTTTATTTGTAAATGTCTCGTTGACGGTCTCGTCTCGGTTTCGGAGGGCAATTCTCGTTCTCGTCTGAAGTATCAAAAAATATAGAATTAACAACGTACGCAAAGGCTTATCGTACAAACTTTCACAGTGCATAGAGATTATAAAGACAAGAAACTTTGCTCAATGATATTTGTTTGTTTCAACGCTACGAGCCCTCGAAAACTGGATTAACTGCAGTAACCTGCTTTGTATATCCAAACCAAATCGCCGATTCAGAATTACCACGAATGAACTAACGTTGTGATTATAATCAAAATTCAAGATTTATCTTAGGAAGCCGCATGTTCCAGGTTTGACTCTCGACCTGGACATGACTGTTCCTTTGTGAATGTCCTTCCATTGAAGTGGAAATTGTTACGTGAGGGGCGGGGGGGGGGGGTGTTTGCTCGAGACTTTGGGGACACCTAGGGGGATGCTTCTATGGTATGGTTAATGTTAGTGTTGCTCACGAGACGAGGCATGTTCCGTCTCATGTCATAAGAAGAGACGGGAAAAGAGAATGTTTCGAAATGAGACGGGACAGATCAAAGTTTCGTCTCGTCTCGTAATACTTAGATTGTGCTGGTTGTTGGTGGTGGTGGGGGTGAGAGTTTCTTCTGCAACCCGACTTCGAATACTGCTTGCAGTCATTCATCTTCATTGTCGCGATTAGCCAAAAGAGGAAAGAGGGCCTCCCCGATGGCGCAGTGGTAGCGTCGTCGCCTTGTAATCGAGGGGTCCCGGGTACGATATCCGGTGGAGGCACATAGTGGTTCGGATCGCACTTTAAACTGTAGGTTCAGTCCCGATTAGCCTTACTATGCATAAAGTGGACTTAAAACAAAAAATCAACCAATCAAAAGTGGGAAGAAATTGACGTTAGAGAAGATATATACTAAATTAACCATGCCTTCTCATCTTTGCGGTTAAACAAAGTGACGCAAATGGCAAAAGTGACGTAAAAGTAGGATAAATGCGTACATAAATTTGCAAAAAATAAAAAAATAATATATATATATATATATATATATATATATATATATATATATATATATATATATTAACTGAGGAAAACTGCCGTTTACTGCAGGAAATTGAAAAACTCCTCGTACAAGTTTTTACCCTATCACCTCTTATACTGAAGAAATTGGCTTGTAAACCCGAGTGATCTAAACGTATTGTTATTTTAATATAAAAAAGGGTAAAAAAAAGGTGAAGTGCGCCCCTGTGCTTAGCACCACGCCATGAAGGCGTATAGGGGGTGGGTTGTAACGCCCCACACTTCCTTGGTCCGGTCGTGAGTGAGGTTGATGTGATCAGCATCACGCTTCCGAAGAAAATATTATGACGAAAAATATTTGTAATTTCAGAAAAGGCATTATTGTAACAATAATTTCTTGCCAGTGAGAAACTATGTTGGCAATGAACAAGGCTGTTCACGTGTTCAACCATTGGCAGTCTAATGAAAAAAACTTCTACCGAGTGGTTGAATTGTAGTAAACAGTTAGGGCATAATTCATCTCCAAGCAATGGAGCACACATTTTTGCACTGTAATTTATAAGATATTTGTTTTACACAGTAACAAATCACAATCACTTTTGCTGTCTCTTTAACGGCCCATGCTAAGTTTACGGGACGAGCAGAAGCCCTGCCTGCACGCTTTTCTAAATGATGGCGTCAGGCCAATCAGACGACGTTTTCAAATTAGTGACGTAGGGGGTGAATTTCAGCAGTGTTTCTCGAGAAACAAACAAAAATCTCGCCGAGAAATTTTGCTCATCTCATTTTCGTGTCCTTATCAGTAAAATGAATGGATTTAAAACGTTTTTCATGCTATAATGGAAATGTCCATTCCTTTTGTGAAATTACTTCAATTTCTCTCCTGATGTTTTCCTTCAGTTCTTCTAATGTATGGCTTCAGGTTTAAAAGTTTGGTAGCTTGCCACGCAGACGTCTTGCAAATATCTGTTTATTGTGCAAGACGTTGGAGGAATTTTTGAGGAGCATGTACCAACCGTGCTCCAACGTCGTCTAGTTTCTCCTCCGTGGCGTAAGCACACTCAATTTTCGACATTGTGTATTCAAACACAGCCCTTTTAATTTTAGATTAATTTTATCATATGACTTAGAGAGAGCGTCGTCGGAAATTTTCGTAGAGGGTAAAGGCCAGTAATAAAAGTAGAATAGTAGAAATAATAATAATTATTATAACTGTTATAAATGTTATACAATAAATAATTACCAAACTAATGAAATAAACTAATTTATTATTATTATTAATTTATTAATGCTATTCGAGTGCATATCCAGCACAACAGTTACAATACTGAAATGCACAGTTAGGCCTATTGTATTTTATTATTAACTTTTGCAAGTGTCGTTCAAGAAAATACTTCATTTAACTAATAAAGTTTACATTGATTACATTAAATTATATTTTTTGGAATTCTGGTTGATTATAAACAGTTTCAATTTTTAAATATAGTCAACACATGTGGGTTAGACGATTATGATTTTTTAAACACGTAAAACATTTTCATTTGAATTACTCCGATGATGTAGTGTCGACTACAGAGCCTATTTATTCCCTCTGTTTGTGTCCAATCTTTTCGTTGCTCAAGTGTTGTGTGATAAGTGAGACACGTATAAGGTTCACAGATTTAATGAAAAGATAGGGTTGCCAAACAAAAAAATTATCACAGACTATAAAATATCAAGTACAAAAATGTGTTTTAAACACTTCTAAAAAAAACCTGTTCAAAACATTTGTAAAAAAACAAAGCCGTGTGTTTTTAACGTTTAAAACAAAGTGTTTTAAACACTTTTGTTATAAACATGCCAACCCTGATGCCAACCCTGGGTCACCTGGGTGACTATCGAAAGTCTTCCACCTCCTGTAGCGACGTCCATTGAAACCTTATTGTTTCCAGGCCATGCATTTCATTTGAGAAATGAAATAGAAATTCATGAATGAAATTAAATTAGACTTTTGCACAAAGTATTTTTGGAACGCCATAACGAAATTTATTTTCACAACTTCGTCTGGTGATTTTGGGTAAAAGCAGACAGAACCTTTTTCCAGACACGGTCTGGCAAATGTGACCGGTTACACGTCTAACATATGTCGTGTGCGCCTGAATCACTACCGAAATTTGTGGATTTAATGTGTGTTTTAAAATATAGGAGGCTGGTTTTATTTTAAATAATCAGCTTCCTTAAGTGAACAATACTGTGAAATATCTTAGTGTACAACAACAATGGGTATGAGTCCTTTTTAACACAAAATATGCATTTTTTTGGTATCGTTAATAATTGTTTATAGTTCCTTCACGAGTGTAAACTTTTTATGTAAACTTACGTGTTGTAATGAAAACTTACGTATGCACCTCCGTATAAGTGCACTGTAATTAACTTGGAAATTTAAACGTTGCATGTATTATGTTCACATACCTCTTTCATGACATCAAAGTGTACCGGCAAAATATGGAAGATTTTAAATAGTATTTAATCCTGGCATGTATTGGGAGAGAAAGTTACAGAAATTGATGTCTCGGACATCGGACTATTTTATTTAGGCTTCTGAATGAACTGTTATCTAATTGTCTTTAGTTCGTAAGATCTTATTTCTGGTACAGAATGTGTACATTTATTCTTTTAACTGTACTTGTAAATTCAAGAGAATTTATATATATATATATATACGAAACCACGAATAAAGGCGTTCTTTGCTCGTACGTTCAAGTTAATACAGTATGATGACCGCTCCCCCCTTTATAAAAATTCTGGGAGCGAATTTACAATTTTGTTAATATTTCGCATACTCACTAATTTAGGCCTCACAACCACGAATCTGAAAGTAAAATTTTGGGGTCACGTCTAGAAATCTGAAAATAAGAGGGTCCCAACCAACAATGTAGAATCGCTCATTATTTATCGCAAGATCTATCGTTTCACAACGAAATATACATATTCCTGATATACTACAACCACACATTTTGGTAACATTATCGTATGAGGGAAAAGGATTCCTTCAAATTTACAGGAGAAAGTACTTACGGAAATCATTTTCTTTAGCATTGTGGAAGTTCCTGAATGTAGATTTGATCCATTTTAATGTGAATGCATGTTGTTTTCTGCGAAAATCTCTGGGTAACAGTTTACTATCCTTCAGACACCTATAACTTCTTAGTTTCGTCAATTTTTGACATTCGTACTTACCTATCTGCTTTGCGGAACATTCCGTGAATGGTTTTTGGAGCTATCCATCCGGAATCGGTACGAAATTTAAACAAAAAAATTATTTTCGTTTGAAATTTTTGACTCAAATTTCCCACCGATTCCGGGCTCCGCCCCTGGGGTAATTGACCTACCGCCCCCAACCGCTGATGCGGCCCCGCCTCCGCTCCGGCTCCCCGGCTTTTTCTATAGACTCCCTGTTAAAGGCATGTTAGAAATTGGCTGGAGTTACCTGCCCCCAATTGAGCCCCAAACTTTTAAATTTGAAGAAATCCGTTTCCAGGATACGGAAAACTTAACCTGAATTTCACAAAAAACACTTTCCCGATGTTAGACAATACTACAGGAACTTATTACGGTAAGTAGTTTCTTTTGTAGAAATGAAGAAATCTGTCCGAAGGATAGTAAACTAGTACCGATACAACCCTGTAGCCAGTGTTTCAGTCTCGCCGTGTTTTCACTAGAACCACGTGTTGAGTATTTTTAATTATTTTTTTTAACTATGCTTGCCTAACTTAACCTAACCTAACCTTACGGAAGATGGTTTTTGGGGCTAACGTGAATGGTTTTTGGGGCTAGCGTCAATGGTTTGTGGGGCTAACGTCAATGGTTTGTGACGTATTAGCATAATTTCAAATCTGGGCATGAAAGTAGATATTTTCCAGTGAACAAGGTTGCAACACTGCATAAATCGACAAAACACTCTCAGAACGCCCCCTAAACCAGTACGCTATCACGGCCATAATGTGTTACAGATTCGAACCAACAAGTAACAGTAAGTACTCGTAAATAGAAAAAATAGACATTATCTTAGTTAGAAATGCATTATTTCACCTTAAGAAATGTTCCGCATTCGAAAATAACACGTTAGCAATTTAAAGAAGTATGAAATATATGATTCGTAGGTGTTTCCCTCATACGATAATAGTACCCAAATTTTAACTATGTTTGCCTAACCCAACTGCAACTAACCTAACTTTACTGTAAATGGTGCGTGGGGCTATTCACCAATGCTGCCTGACCTAAGCATTCATGGTTCAATGACCCCAAATTTTAACTATGTCTACCTAACCTTCCTGTGAATCGTGCATGGGGCTATTTGCCAATTGTACGTGACCTGTACGTCCATGCTTCTACACTTTCGTAGCACGTAACTGGTGAAGATACATTTTTAATCAAAGGAACTGAATCACAGTTTTCAAACTTACCTCTAATTAAAATCCACATTCCACATGCTCTTATCAATACATGCACGGTTTCTGTACAATTTCTAAGCTTCCCCGCGTGGACACATGTAACTACCCTCCTTCAGCAGAACATGAAATTCCATCAATTTGTTAACCAAACCACGACCATCCTCTTCTACACTCCACTTATATAACTGTAGCCCATTAACAATCTTTTCATTCCTCTCTGCCATTCTTCCATGACCAATGCTGTGAACCAAAGAGAATCACTCTGAACAGCGTCGCTATGCTCTAGACAGGGGAACGGAGGTTGATCCTCATTTCGTCACAACATCAAACATGGTTGCTATGTTTCTTTATGGGGAATCATCGTGATAATTAACAACGTTATTTTACAAGTTCTACAACTAAATGTGCAATTTAAACACGTTACCCCCAAACATTATGTGCATATACGTAAGTACGACTGCATATTTAGTGAGTATAACAACTAGTAAACTAATTACACAATATATCATCTCTATATTGTAAATTCTTACCAAATTCTGTAAACTTACGGTCATCAGTTATACTTTTTCTTCTATGGAACCCAGTACATTATATATATTTTTTTTATTTTGTAGTAAATAAAACGAAGAAGAATGGGTGTTAAAAATTCCGTATATGTGTTTTCCCAACATCATTTGATTTACTGTCTCTTGAATACATACTACTGCTACCATTTATGGAGCACTTCACACATGACACCAAGAATTTATTTATTCCCTTTGTAACCTATTTCTGCTTGGTTTCATCTTAAAAACTTTTGCAAAGATATATATGTAATATAATATAATTCACATTTGTAATTGCTGCCTAAACTACCCACTGCCCGGCACACCAACTAGTAGACCACAACCAACTGCTAATACATAGCGATGTTTATTTTTTATCCTTTTTTCTCTTAAGATTTCCTGGTTACCCCTGTGCCTCTGTGGATAGCAAGTTTGTATGTTTGAATTAATGTTTATCTCGAGTTATGATGACAGTCATTATCACATTCTAAGAATCTAAAATGCAATCTTCATTAGTATACACCTATATAACGTTCCTTCATTTCAGAAATCATTGAAATCCCAATGTTAATGAAAAAACCCACTGGGTTTTAAAATGTTTTTTTTTTGTGTTGGGCCCACCTTGGCGAACCCTATGATGCACCCAAAATTTTATATTCAAATTCAATCACTCTGTCACAGTAAATGAATGGCTACTATTGCGAAATAGGTTACATGTGGAATATTCACAATTTTTCGCTTTGAACATGAAAGCCTGAGTTTTCATAAATTACAAGAAAGGTGTCCCGGGTTCGATACCCGATGGAGGCACATAGTGGTTTGGATTCCACTTTAAACTGTAGGTCCAGTCTCGATTAGCCTTACTGTGCATAAAGTGGACTTAAAACACCAAATCATAAATTACAAGACATTTCTTGAATAATTCGATAAAACCTGTTGTTTGGTTGTTTTAACTACCGGAGCAAACAGGGAAGGGGGATAGCAATTAAGTGCAAATGTTGTTTTCTTTATTTTTACTTCAAGGTTACATAGAATACACCGCAAGGTTTTTCTGTACAAACCAGTCACCTCCTTTTCAGAGTGGGCATTCAACGATACAGTAGTCGGCCAGCATCTGAAAATACAGTTATGTTTCGCGTACATCAGTTTAGTATTTTTTTTTTTAATATTGTGTGTAATTATACTCTAAAACCACAGATTAAAGTAATAATACTGACCAGCAAGGCAACCTCAGAGTAGGCTTCACCCAATGTATTTTAAGTTTCTGGAAGACAAATAAATTTGCCATAATTGTTTAATCCATTGCCAATAATTTCACTTGAAAATAATAATATGCTATTCCATTGACTGTATTTTCGATTGATGGTGAACTTGCCAAAAGGACCATGTCAATAAAAATAAATAACCCTGAGCGCAACAGCCCGTGAGGGACAGGGCTTACATACCGACTGCCAGCCTCGCTCCCACCTGCTGAGGTGGGAGATCAAGCAGGTGGGAGATCATTTAACCAGTTACAGGGTGACGTGTGGTCAGCACAACAAACCCCCAGTCGTTGTTGTAGGTTTACGTGACCAGGTTTCGCTACTCATTCTTTGCTCCGCAATTTCCTCACGATTATGGATGGCCACCGGTCCCATACACTGCCCAAAATCTCAGGAGAAATGTTTTTACACTTCCCCAAGAGACTCGAACCTGCGTGCATCCTGTAGCCAAAGCATGATGCCTAAAGCTTAATGCTCATTGAGATGCCGGAAACATGCCACCCCAAACCTCCGAGTGGAAAATTTCATGTGCCTTTCCGAGGGTAGTCCACTCATGTGTTGTGCCGCCATGCTCCGAACCACGCCACCGAGGGGAACATTTTCCGTGATCAGCTACAGCAGGGCCGAGTGTGACGCTTACCGGAGGCAGGGGTGATTCATGACATGCTTGCGTCATGGGCATTTTTGGGAGGGACAAAATTTTATAGTTTAGCTACCATGTATTCACACAAAAATGGGGGATAGTTTCATTTGATTGACTTGTTATTTATTTTTAGTTATGGTTATTACATGTTCAGCATCTACTTCATGATTTAACAACATCCACAAGAACACTATTTCCTGTAGCAAACATGAAAGTGAGTCTTTTAATTTCATCTGGAATGAAAGGTTTCGATTGTTGGAATCTCGGCCAGTGGTAAACAATGTCTGGTGTTTCTTTGTGGTAGTTCGGAGTCAGCTCGAAACTTCAGACATGCGGACTTCAGTTTCAGTGTTTGATGGTTTCAGGCACAATTTGTTTCTTGAAAGTGTTCCTGTGCTATGACTGACTTTATGATTGTAAAATACTGTCAGTTTTCATTGTTTAAAACGTAGGTGCCAATTTTAGGGGGGGTAGCACTTTCTGCCCCCTCCCCAAACTTCACCAAGAGGGACAGATGTGTACCGCTTACGAATCGGAAATTTAATTAAAAAGAGTCAAATTATCGACATTCAAACAAAAAACAATTATTCTGTGTTTATCCAAACTATATTTGTGTGTGTGTGTAGGGGGGGGGGGTTGTGATGAACAATTCTTATGGGGGTGGGATGGGCACCCCTGGCTGTAGGTAAACAAAGATACATGGAATAACACGAGAGGGCATTTGAAGATGCAGCGAACAGAAATTTTCCACCCTAGAAACCTGCATACATCTGGCATGGAAGTTCTGTTGCTGCTTTTTTCCACGTCTTGGTGGCCAATATGGTTTAGACCTCACAGCCTTGGTGTGGGACAAAGGACTATGTCAGATAATATAAATATGCTAGCAAATGCATTTAAAATTCATGAAACAACAGGGTAGGAGAAAAATAAATCTCACAAATGGGGAAAGTAAAAAGTGACTTAAAAGCCAAGCAAGACTGAAAAGATGTAAAAAGAAAAGTGCAAAATAAAAACAATATTTGCTGGTTCTAATTGAAGGGAAACCGACTGTTATCAGGTTTAACATTGGTTTGAAGGCTCGGAAAGAAGCTGATTTTTCAACAACTACCGAGCCTATTTGCAAGTAACCCTTGAATAATACATCATTAATTAAGGAAGAATAATGTAATGCAAGATATAGGAATTCAATGTTTCCCTCATCCTAAAAGTAAGTAAGGGCAGCCAGGCTCTTCTTCCTGTTCTCCATTCCAAGGTCAAAACTGCATTGAAACTGATAGCATGGTCTTTAGTGCACATAAAGAAGCATGCCCCTTGCTTGTTTATTCTCTCTCTCTTTCTTTTTTAATGCAGCAAATCCATTCTGAAGTTTCTCTCGGTTTTTGGTAAATATGCTACCAGGTGTGCCGGTTAATAATTCTTAATTTCGTCACTGGATGGCACTGGAAACAAGGGTTGGTGTACAGTCTCAACTGTTACGTCAGTGTGTTGCGAGGACAATACCTGTCAAAACGTCATGGATGTGCAACCGAGTGCGAGTGATCATGATATTGAGTTTGTGTGGTAAACATGTCGACCTTCAAACCAAATAAGGAGCATGTGCGGCACGTCCTGCTTTTCTTGTTCAATAAAAAGAAAAACAAAAGTGAAAGCCATCGTATCCTTGTGGAAATCTACGCTGACAATGTCCTAACGCAAGATGCGTCTGTGCTTTGGTTTCGACGATTCAAAAGTGGTGATTTCGACTTGAAAGACAAAGATCTCCCGTGCCATTCGAAAAAATTCCAAGATGCCGAATTGCAAGCACTGTTGGGCGAAGACGATACGCAAACACAACAACAACTGGCAGAGAAGTTAAATGTTGGTCGCCAAACCGTATCTGATCGTCTTCATGCCATGGGAAATATCCAGATTGGGCAACAAGACACGGAAAAGTGATTTTGCAGCACGACAACGCCTCATCACACACAGCGAAAGGCGCCAGAGACACCATTTCTGCACTTGGCTGGGTATTCTTGCCCCACCCGCCATACACACCAGACTTAGCTCCTTCAGACTACCACTTGTTTTCATTGATGTCTCACTCACTTTCCCAGCAACACAATTATGAAGATGTCGAACAATGGCTTGCTGACTGGATCACCTCAATATGTGAACGATTTTTCTGGTAGGGCATCAATAATTTGACGGACAGATTGGCAAAATGTATAGCTAGCGATGGCGCATACTTTGAATAAAGCATTTGTTACCTTTCTCCCTAGCTGCATTTGTTTTCTTTCGGATCAATTAAGAATTATTAACCGGCACACCTGGTAGAACCTGCTTCCACGGTCCTTATGGTATTAGTAAAACCTATGCACAGTACCCACTAAATAAATAATGATTCAGTGATTGACAAAAATGAAATTTGATTAAAGATGTGACCACACTCACCTCTCCAAGATTCTGAAGTATGTGTTAAAGAGGCATAAATAGAAATTGAACTATGTAAGAAATGTCTGTGTACCGCAGGGTTGTTTGATTTAAATCGTGTGTTTAAAAGAAAATCGGTGATTTAAATCGCTTCAAGGAATAATGCACATGAGTAATTTATATATGTCATAATGCATCTTGATGAAAGTGCATTGATACTCTAATATTTTCAAAGGAAAATCATGCAAACATAATTTATATATTCATGGAGTGAAGCTCGTACTGTTGGAAAATGTAATACATATACCATAAACACACTTACTGAACTTATGATGTGGTTTCATTAATACAGTCAACTAACTTTTCCAACGTAGACAGAGTATCAGTAACAGAAAAGTGAATTTACATATATTTTTTTATTTGCTTTAATGAAACTGTTCAAAAGTTTTACAGGGTCCTTTACCAGAAAACACCTTCAATCACGAAAAGTATAGAATAAAAGCCTTTATTGCATGGTGCTATATGCACAAGGAACTTTAACTTACATATTTATATGTATTGTGCTGAAAAACATACAAGCAATTTTATGCATGTTTTCATTTTCTCAAAATCACCTCTTTCAAAAAAAAACTAACTAACTAACTCTCTAGCCTTCTTAAACCCGAAGGTTCATGGCTGCAGCAACACAGGCCTTCCATCTTTCCCTATCTTGAGCAAGTTCTATATACTCTTTTCCATCCCTACCGATTTCCCTTAGGTCCATCTCAACGTTGTCCCTCCATCTTCGTCTTGGCCTTCCTACAGGTCTCTTACCATCAGGTTTCCCAACAAGAATCCTGTAAACTCCTCTTTCCTCTCCCATTCGTGCCACATGGCCTGCTCACCTAAGTCTTCTTGATTTAATTATTCTAATAATATCTGGACATGAATACAAATTATGTAGTTCTAAATTATGTAACCTTCTCCACTCACCTGTCTCCTCATCCCTTTTAGGTCCAAATATTTTCCGAAGGATCTTATTCAAAAAAAAACTGCTATGATATTCCAAAATCTGAAAAATTACATCTGCTTGGAGTTCCCTGTAGGTCATTCAATTGAATCTTTATGTGGTTGAAAGTTTCACTCCCTGATACAGGGTTGAAACGTTACATGCTAAGCGTTTTTAAATCTTAATAGAAAACACCTTGGCCAGCAACTTAGTGTTTTTATTATATTATTATTATTTATATTTTGCTGTTGTAGACATTTACAATAGTTTCATGGCTATGTAAGCTTCTTGGACTTTCGAACAGAATCTTAAATATGTCACTGCCTCATGCAGTCATGTTGTTGCTAATACCTTGTTTTTCCCAACAGGTGGATTGCTAAGCTATTTTCGGAACCTTCTTGGGAACCGGGAAATGAGGATACTGATACTTGGCTTAGATGGTGCAGGGAAAACCACCATTTTATATAGGTAATTTTTATGTTATCGTTTTATTGTAATGTTAATCTTAGTAAAAATGGTGGTATTTCATGCCACATGTCATCAACATATCAAAAAATACATAATGCCCACTTGCCGCACCTGAATCTTGATGTGCCTACAATTGGAGGATATAAAAAGGTTGTAAACTTTTGTTTGTTTAACGTCACTTTGGACTTTGACCAGGTATTTGCAAGAAATCCACCCAACTCTCTTGTCACACAGCGACATGTAGTTATTGCGCGAATATGTAGTATATGTTGTGAAAAATTCTGAAATATGGAAATAATATGTAAAAATAACTTAAATATGTAAAATATGAACCAAAACCTAATATTTGTACAAATATGGAAAATAAAAACTGAAATTTTCAAGTCTATATGCCATTGTGAGCAAAGATAATACAAAGTATAACTGATTTCAGCTTCATACATAATTATATATTTACATATAAATCTGTTCCCTGCTGATAGGTAACACCAATATAACCAGTGTGTGAGGGATTGGAGGATTATGGTTTCTATTGCTTCTCAAAATACTGGCTGTAGGTGCAGTGTAATTTAGCAAACCATACATGAGCCACTGAAACTACCTCTGTGAGTTGCTGGTAGCTTGCGTTCATGTTATTAACAAAATCTATTAATTGTTACGTTCATTTCTTTTATCCAGATTACAAGTTGGGGAAGTAGTTACAACAATTCCAACCATTGGATTTAACGTCGAACAAGTAACTTACAGGAATTTGAAGTTCCAAGTTTGGGATCTTGGAGGACAAACGAGCATCAGGTATAGTTCGTGTTGTTATCAGTTAGATTTTTTCATAGTACCTTACTTTTTGTGGTGTTGTACAAATGATGATGACGCTTTAAGGTTTTTGCAGATGGGAGTATTAATCCCATACACAAAAACAATCTTTGATATCTCTCTCACCATATTAACATTCCGAAGCTGTCGTCATTCCATACTCTTTTTGCAGCAGTTTGTTCCATTATTTAAGGCGAGGAGCGACAATTTTCCCTAGGTCTTTCTCGCTGCGGCAGCTGCCGATCACTGTTGCCAACTTTGCTCTTTTGGAGCCAGATCTGGCTCTTTCGTGCACTCGTTTGACTGTGATCTGTGGCACCTGCCCTCTGCCACCACTGGCTTCGGCACATAAAGATGAACCTTTGCCATGAGTGTACATTTTGCACATGACATGATATTCATATATAGGCTGCGTCACCCACCCACCTTCTCTTTCCTCCCCAAGTATTTTTATATACTGGGTGTGTCAAAAAATGTATACACACTTTGAACTCTCATAGAAAATTTATTTTCCAACCTACAAGGTTAAATTTCTGGGAAAAGAAAGGCTACGGTCCAATTTGAAAAATAAGTGTACTTTCTGGTCAAACTGAACGTTCTAAATGTTAAAGTAAATGTTCAAAATGTTAGCCTTCAGCTTCGATACATTTCTGAGTATGAGTCACGACTGATTCCGTACTTCGCACCAAAGTGTGTCCAGGTTACGTGGTTTACGACGGTACACCTCATCTTTTACTGTGCCCCATAAGAAAAGATCGAGCTGCATAAGGTCTGGAGAGCGTGCAGGAAACTCGATTGGTCCCCTGCATCCTATCCACTGGTCTGGTACATTTTAATCCAGGTATGCTCGCACATCCCTATGATAGTGTGGCGGGGTGCCATCTTGTTCGTAATAAAACCTGTCATTACCGTACATTGCACGAATGGCAATGAAAATTGAATCAGCAAGCATTGTCAGGTACTTTTCTCCAGTTACAGTACCTTCAAAACTGAAAGGGCCAATGTGTCCCCTAGGAGACAAACCACACCACACACATTTACACCAGGCAAATTCACAGCGTTTTCAACAATAATGTGGGGATTATCTTCAGCCCAGTACACACAATTATGCCTATTGACAGTTTCATTAAGTTTGAATTGTGCTTCATCCGACCAAACAATGCTACCCATAAATCCCGGTTCACGTGTAACCATCTCCTGAACCCATTCACAAAATTGTACCCTGCGATCTGGGTCGTCGTCACTTAGCTGTTGCACCAGCCTTGGAATGTACAAACGCAACTTGCCTTTCTTCAGAATGCGTAGCACACTACTTGAACTTGCACCACTCTCACGTGACCCTTGCTCAGAAATGTATCGAAGCTGAAAGCCATCATTTTGAACATTTACTTTAACCACCATTTGAAACATTCAGTTTGACCAGAAAGTACACTTATTTTTCAAATTGGACTCTAGCCTTTCTTTTCCCAGAAATTTAACCTTGTAGGTTGGAAAATAAATTTTCTATGACAGTTCAAAGTGTGTATACATTTTTTTGACTCACCCGGTATAGTGCTGTGTCTAAGGTGAAGATGACAATATTATTATCCGGATATCCTTTATTTTTTGATTTCATATGAGCATCAGTGGATTATTGAGATGGGTGATGCTGCCAAATCTAGGCGGTGAAAACTAAGAATAAATTGCCATCACTTTAAAGTTGACGGTAATAGCAGCGCCCCCCACCACTCTGACACCTAAAATTACTCTAGGAGGCACTTTATGCAGCCTTCGTTAATCTAGCTCGTTGAAAGTCACCTTTTGCTCTATTAATGGTGAAATGTAGTTCTTTCATGCACATCAGGTTTGGCAACACTGCCAGGATGGCCATATGAGGGAAGTAGGTTTATGGGACCATTATTTTATTCATTCTCTTGGGAATATCAAACATCCAATGACGTAGGAAAGTACATGGATGGGAAAAGGACACGTTGAACTTTGTCATAGTAGAAGGAAAAGTCGAAACTCGCATTTGATTAGCCGTAATGTAAGTTGAAGTTCCCATAAGGAATACATGGGATTCTGTAAATACTTATTAACCTTCTAGCGGGCGCGTTCATAATCGTGTCACCAGCGGGCGCGTGATGCATTTTTTACGTCATTTAGTATCATTCATTATGAGCAAGAAT
The DNA here is from genome assembly GCF_977018435.1 of Lepisma saccharinum. Classification (NCBI taxonomy): domain Eukaryota; kingdom Metazoa; phylum Arthropoda; class Insecta; order Zygentoma; family Lepismatidae; genus Lepisma; species Lepisma saccharinum. Next base: position 2,966,461 of record NC_139241.1, on the reverse strand, counting down.
TTTTATAATATAAACGAAAATGTTTTTGGATCTACATTTATTTATATCATATCTGAGGTTAATATAAATTAAACATATTGAAATTCAAGTTAGAATGCTGAAAAAAAAAGAAAAGCACAGTATGTAACTTATTACATATTTATAGCGCACCACGCTTTTCATCAGCAGGCGAGTGTCGTACTTTTTACGACAGATATTCCTGCTGAAAACCTAAATGTTACAAGTCTATGTACAAACACTATACATTCCAAGTTCAAAATTGACCGAGTCGAGTAAAAATTCTCTACGTCATATGAAAAAATTATGGGCAGTCTATGGAAATATCCTGTGTACACACTCCCACCTCCCCCTTCCCTCACCGAAAACACACACACACACACACTTACACACACACTAAGTAAAATAAACCAAATAATAAGAACTTACTTTCACATTTTTGGATATGTCCATCCCCTCAAAACATCCTGGGAACGAGCCTAGCTACCAAAGTAGGTCAAGTCGCGATTAGCCTTTCTGTGCATAAAGCGGACTCAAAAACAAAATCGAAGTCAATCAATCTATTCTATTCGAGAAACTTGAAGGATACGCTGAATTTCGATAACGTCTACGTTTTGTCGACTCATTTTCAACAATGACCTGACAAAATAATTACAGAACAGGAGCAGGCATGCAGCGCAAACTTTACGACACGGTGTTCTGATCTGAAATAAACAACAACTGACAGAGTATAACATATGGATTAGTAACAATGAATGCTTATATTCAACACAAAATACCTCTTTGAGGAATACAGAAAAAGCATAGGTCGACGAATTCAAAGGAAACACAAGAAAATTAAAGAAAATTACTTTTGGCGTAAATTTTGCGCAGGCGCACCCACTCGAAGGTTAATCATATTTTTCAAACATCGTTTCTACCTTACTAATCAACTTGAAAAACAGTTTCCACTTGCAACGTGGAGAGAAATTCATACTCTCTTGCATACTAAACCCTTTTTTAAATAGCAGTGCCCAATGCGACGATATTGAAATAAATGCACAACTAATTGTCCCTCCTCGCCTTCAGTTTAACTGGTTTTTGTGTTATTTTATTGTAATGAATGCACTAAAATAAACAAGAATTGCATGAATATTTGATGACAGATAATGACAGAAATCTCAGTGAATGATGATTAGATTACATTGATGACCGAGTATGTACAAGACAACACCTACAATCATGTCATGACTTGATCCTTCGGTGACAAGATGTCTGTCACTCAATGTGCCAAGAATTCTTCCTTGTGTCAGATATCCATAACTGTGAATGCTAGAAGAGCCTTTTGGTGGGAAAAGTATGACAACAATGAAAGACTTGTATATCATCCTAATCAGGGGGATTTAAAATCTGAGCCTATAGTCTATCCTTTGTTTTGAATCCTGCCGACATTATTATTAACAGTTTTATTTATCATCATGGTACTTCACTTCCACAGATTGCATGTTCTGTATTAATAACGCTTGTAAACTTTAAAATATAGACACGTATGATTAAACATTATTCATTAAACTTTGATAAAGCAATACACTTGGATTTAACAAGAGAACACTCACCTCTGTTTCCTTCTGGCTTTTGTGGCAGCCAATTGATGAAAGAGGGACTCAAGAGTCAATTTCTTGCAGGTCATCAGCATTCGTTGTGAGGGGTGCCAAACTAGAAAGTCTGCTATCTGACACTGAATTTCTGAGGGCAGTTCTAATTCTCTTTAGAACATTAAATGCCATTTGATGGTAAAATGCAGGAGCAATGTTGATTTCCACTGTCAATATCCCTCCATCTGACTTTCAATTGTTGGCATTCAAAATGTTTACACTTGTTTCTTCGAGGAACAATTGTTTATATTCGAACATATTACGTGACCTTGCCTGGCTTCCTTTGCAGTCTGCCATACAGACTTGCACTCCAGTTATAATGCAATACTTAAAATAGGGCTATATAAGAAGCTATTTAAATGCTAGAATCTCCTACCTTCTACTTTCTTTCATCATATAAGCAAGTAAAAGGACTTCAGATGATGATTTATTTTACAATTATCACAATATTAAGGAACTTAAGTAGTGGATGGTCTTTGCCCCTTCAGCGTCTCATTTTTGTGCAGCCCCCCTTGACTATAGCCTAGTGGTAAATCACCCGCTGTTCCTCATCATAACAACATTAAAGTGTAGAAAATGTAACGTAAAAAAAAACTATCAAATAAAAATCAAGGCAAGAAATTTGGGAAGACAAATTGTCTGATTGACGAATTGAGGAGTTGATAATTCAGGCTACATGCTGTCACCGCATGTACCTTGTTTTCTCATCCTAAATTTTGCATCAATGTATATGTTCCTTCAGGGAAGGGTGAAAAAACTTTAATATAGATTCTCCCCCATTTGAATTTGGTTCAGAGTCTGAGGAAGACCTTGCTATAAGTTTGAAACATGGTAAAGGGTATAAAAACCCTATCTTCCAATTAGTGAAGGTAAAGGCAGACCATTCCACTGACCATTTGTTGTGGCTCCAGATGGTTGTGAAGCCTTCACTGCTGGTATTGTGATAAAAGAACACATGCTAAAAGATGATACATCGATTTATTACATGTAAACATAAATGAACTGTAGATTACACATGAAATGAAACAATGTTGCGAACGATGATTTTTCTCAGAAGCTGGCTGTCTCAGCTCGATGACATTCAATTGTTTTGGAATTGAACTCAACACCAAGAGATGGCACTAGTTGGTTTTTCACGTACTGCCTCAAATTGACAGAACACCATATTTTAACTGTTTTCCATACGTTCTTTTCTACTATACACCCACAAAAGTAATTGTCATTTACATATCACCCCTTCCCACCCCACCCATAGGGGTGTCTTAACCCCCACAGTATTTATTTCCAGATTGCAAGTGATATGTGTACCAAGTTTGGTTGAAATTTCTCCAGGCATTCGAGAGTTATGCCGGAACAAACAAATGTACACACACACACACACACACATACATCATTTCTATATATATATATAGATATTGCATAGTTATTTATGATGTTACTGTTGGAGCCTTCTTTAGGTAAGCCACTCCAGCGCAGTAATTAATTTAATCCAGTCTTGCATTAATTAATAGATTAGATGTTATAAGGTCACATTTCAAAATGTGTAACTTTATCTCAGTCCTATTCATGGCTTTCTTAGCCCATATTTGAAAGAGAAAAAGCTGGCTCCTGAGAAAAAGTGACCGGCGCCTGATTTATTTTTAGTTCTGTGTACTCCTGGTAAAAAAGTGTAAGTTTTAGAAATTCAGTGAGAATGTTTTTGAACAGAACATTTTATTTTCTTGTTAGGTTCCTGTCCTCGGGTTAGTTTTAGTTAAAGATACTCATTCCTGTATTGTGCGATGACCACCAATAGCCCATGAGCTGATGTACCATTAATTTAAAGTCAATCAGTTAGTCAATTTGTCTCAATTTTTAAAGAATTGAAGCTATAGTAACACACATACACACAAAAAATTGCCTGCATTGTTCACAAAAATGTTATAAACTTTGTCACACTGTTTACAGTACTATTTTTATTTAGTGTCACTTTTGGCTAATCGCAATGATGAGGATGAAATTGATGAAGGGGGAACTCACGATTATCAAAAATCCCAAGTTATTTATTTCTTTGTTAAAAGAACACAAAAAGCACGATAAAAAACACTTTAATAGTTTGTCGAAGCTCTCGATTGTTGAGATTGATAGCTGAGGGTTTCACTGTTTTATATCTTGATAAATCTTTATTTTTCAATAATGAATGTTATAAATAAAAAATGTTTATTTGGTATAACACGAAACTTAAAATACCCATCTCCCTCGGCCATCAATCTCAACAAACAAGAACTTACCCACACTGCAAGGCCACAATGCTATCTTCTGGCACACACAGCAAGTAGCAACACCAGCGGAACTTCAACTGCGTCCACTTCACGAACACTTCATCACTCGACCAGCCCTGATGATTGTTCCGAGGTGGAGTCGAAAGCTTGGACAAACTCTTAAAAGTGTTTTTTATCATGCTCTTTGGGTGTTTTTTGTTGTTTTTAACAAGTAATTTGGTGGCACATGATGTAAGAAGTTTTTCACTGTCATATTAATTATTTATGTACAGTCAAGCTCATAAATTGCTAAGTATATTATCTATTACAAGGGTCGTTCAAGGTTGACCGGGACTTTTATTTCTAGACAGGAAATATACATACATAGAAGCACCAAACTATGTCAGTTTTTCAAAGTATTCCCCCTGAACATCCAGACACCGTTGCCGTCGTTGTGGAAGTTCCTTGATGCCTTTGGCGTAGAAAAAAGTAGGTTGGTTGGTTGGTTGGTTGATTTGTTGTTTTAAGTCCACTTTATGCACAGTAAGGCTAATTGGGACTGGACCTACAGTTTAAAGTGGGATCCGAACCACTTGTGCCTCCACCGGGTATCGAACCCGGGACCCCTTGATTACAAGGCGACGACGCTACCACTGCGCCATTGGGGAGGCCCTAAAAGTAGGTTGGTGTCGTAACCACTGCAGGACAGCGTTCTTGAGTTCCTCATCTGTCTGGAAGTGCGTCTCGCCCAAATGCTCTTTAAGTGCCCCAAACTGAGGCATAAATCTGGACTGTAAGGACTGTGTGGTAAAACCTCCCAGTGCACGCTGGCCAGTGTTGTTTGAGTCAAATGGACCGTGTGGGGCCTGGCATTGTCATGGAGAAGAATGACGTGTTTCGACAACATTCCAGGGCTTTTCTTCCAAACAGCCCAACGTACAGCACCGTGAAGCAGTGTTGAGTAATACTTGGCATTAATTGTGGCACCCTTCTCCACAAAATCCACATGGATAACACCTTTCATGTTCCAGAAGACAGTTCCCAAAATCTTACCGGCAGACGGCAGCGCTGTGCTGTTCTTGGGTGGAGGGGAACTTTTATGGCACCATTCGTACACTCTTGCCCGTGACAGTGTTTGTCCACCATACTGTGCTTGCAGTCTACGCCAAATTTGAGCAGATTTCTCCTTCACGAGAAATTTCATTATACAACGCTGTTCCACAGCAACAGATACACTACTTGCCGCCATCTTTCTTTACACTACTGCGCATGCGCCAAATGTGTTGCAAAAGATCATGGTTACTCGCAAGGAATCATGGTCTGTCCTGCCCTAGTAATGCAGAGCTACATTGATTCATAAATATTTTACGCACGAAAGTCCTGGTCAACCTTGAACGACCCTTGTACTATCCAGTGCAAATGTAGACATGAATAATCATCACGAAACTTTAGATGGGATGTCTTAATGGCTAACACAGCACAAAGAACAAACCTAAAATACTAACTAGCCTAGTGATGTAGGTGCATATCAATTTATTTTCATTACGTGTACTAGCATATGATGTGTATTTTACTGCAGCATATATTTGCTTTGTTTTCCTAGGCCTTATTGGCGTTGTTACTACTCCAATACAGATGCTATCATATATGTAGTGGATTCAGCTGATCGAGATAGGATAGGCATATCGAAAGAAGAATTGTTGACGATGTTGGAGGTAAGGTGGATGGTAATTTTACACTTCTTTTAGAATGAGGAGGAAAAATGTCTCCTAAATGTATAAATGCAACATAATGTACCGTACATGAAACACATCCCTTGATAGCTAGTGTTGAGTCAGTCATTGGTGTTGGTATCTGAAAGTATTAATTAGAATTTTATCACTGCAGAGTTTAAATATCCTTGAAATTATGCATAATGCATAATTTTAATTACAGTAAAACCTCGTTAATCCGAACTAATGGGGGGATAAGTTGACCGGTTCAACGAAAGCCCAGATTAACTGAAATAACTTAAAAGAACAGTAGAAAGTGCATTAAAACTCAGTTTATAGCAACAAAACATGTTTATTATAGTGTATGTGAAGGGCATAGGCCTAAATACAGTACAGTAAAATGTAAAGCAATGCTGTACATACATATGCGATACCCATATTATGATGATGTGCCCGATGGACCTGGCTCTGCATCACTCGAAACTGTTGCTGTGGAAGTTGGTTTAAAGTACATGCCTATATTCTGTTGGGACAGTTTGGAATGCATTTCCTTGACTTTTTTTGGGTGGGGGGGGGGGCTTTTGCCTTTTGCATGTTCCGATTAAGCGAAGTCCGACTTATCGAGAAAAGGATTTGCTGATTAAATTATTATCTAGAGCTGAGCTGATGTTTATATCAATGCTGGTTGAAAAAATGTAACAATTTTAAAATCGTTCAGTATTAGTGGGGAGTATTCACTCCAATTATAAACTTCAGTTCACCAGTATTAAAAGAACTATATCAGAATGTAAAAATACCTGTTATGTAATCGCAAACTTCGCACATAATATTCGTACAAAATTGTCATGTGTCATTTTGCACACACACACTGATCAAATTACTAAATATCTCGATGAGTTTCACTTGATTATAAAACTAGGAAGAATGAGAAATTTTGTCAAAAATTTGAAAAATAATAAGTTCTTCCATAAAAACGAAATTTGAATCACACCGAGGAAATGACAGATTATGGGAAGGAATCGACTGGTATGAGCCCGACCCTGTGGCCGAGTGGTTAGCACATCGCGCTGCGACGCCAAGGGTCCCGGGTTCGAATCCCGGTCGGGTTTGGTTGTTTGTGAATGTCCATTCATCAATTTCATCATTTCATCACTCATCCCCTTCTTCGCAAATTAGCCAAGAGGCACAAAACGCGAAGTAAAATAAACTAAAATCAAATCAAATCAAATCGACTGGTATGAGTAAAATATTCTAAGCGATACTTTCTGATACAAGTACTCATGTGAATATTTTGAAACCAATACATTTGAAGTACATTGATGTGATTTAGTTCCAATGGAAAACTTATATGTAAAAAGTTACAAGGATAAATCATCCTAACTGCTTTTAATTGTTACAAATTTACAAGTATCGGTGCTGGTGGGAATCAGAAAACAATCGGAGCTTGTATCAGTATCGGTTCACAGTGGTTTTGACTCTGCCCTGATTAAGTTTCGAGTTTTAATTCTACCTAATGCACTTATAGAAATAATCAGAACGGTGTACAGTTTAAACTGAAATCTGAACCACAATGTTCCTCCACTGGGCATAGAACCCGGGACCCCTTGATTACAAGAGGATGATGTTACCACTGTGCCATCAGGGAGGCCTTCTTGCCATAACGATGACATAACCAGTCTGTCTACTGTCTAGGAATTCCTGGAATTAGGCGATACTGTAATTATGGAGAAATTCTATGTGAATTTTATTTACAAAAGTGAAAAATCTCGGCATCTAGTATTCCAGCCTCATAAATGTAGGCAGAGGTTGGAAGAAAGCGATATTGCATTCAGATAATCTGTATTTTTGTTCACTTCACATAAAAAAAATTAATGCAGTTTGAGTTGCAAAGTTACATTTTTGCATTTGAGAATAGCTAATTTTATTTTAGAGTCCTCCTTTGTGCCCATGCAGTCTAAAGTGCTGTGCTTTGGACTCCATGTGCGGGACGGCATGGGTTCAGTTTCTGGGTTCTCGGCCTGTGTATAGGTCTGGTGGCAACCCACCATCGTGAGGAATTTTGGGTGCTAAGGGTGAGTAGCATAACCTGGTCTGGGAAATCTCCTGTAACGGCTGACGGTACGAGGTGCTGACCCCACTTCACTCCATTACCAGTTGAAGATCTCCACACCTCTAGGCAGGATTGTGGGAGGAATACTGGCAGTCGAGAGATAGGCTAAGGCCCTTCAAGGGCTTTAGTGTCATGGGTTATTATTATCATCAATCTTATTTTACCATGTAGCAGTTGAAATGTCGAACAATTTCCTCTCAGTTTTAACATTCGTCCAGAAATATTATCTAGGGCTTGAATTTTATCTTTTTATTTCAGCTTACAAGTGGCTGTTTCCATTCTAACTATGGTTTTTTTCTTTCCTGATTGAGTCTTTTGTATTTTTTCTGTGTACTACGAGGGTGGTTTGAAAAGTTCTCGGAATGGAATAGAAAGAAACGACTTACAACAGTGATTTTTTTTTTATTTTTCAATGTAGTCTCCCTGTACACTAATGCACTTGGTCCGGCGATGTTCCAATGCCTTGATCCCATCTCGAAAATTAGATTCCTCCCGGCCTGTGAAATACATGTCAACTTCGGCTATTAGTTCTTCCTTTGAAGAGAATCTCCGTCCACCGAGGAAACTTTTGAGTTTGGGGAAAAGATGGAAGTCTGAGGGAGCCAAATCAGGCGAATAAGGCGGATGTGGCAACAATTCGTAACCAAGTTCATGCATTTTTGCCATGGCAACGACAATTGTGTGAGGTCGCGCATTGTCCTGATGCAACATGATTTTCTTTCTTGCCAAACCTGGCCTCTTTTCCCGTATCTTATGCTTTAGTTGGTCGAGGAGATTAGCGTAGTATTGTCCCGTAATTGTTTGACCAGTGGGAAGATAACCGATCAACAGAATCCCTTTCGCATCCCAAAACACTGACGCCATTACCTTTCCGGCCGACCGTATTGCCTTTGCTTTCTTTGGTGGTGGTGAATCAACATGTTTTCACTGCTTTGACTGTTGTTTTGTCTCTGGGGTATAGTAGTGGACCCACGTTTCATCTGTCGTCACAAACCGGCGCAAAAAATCTGTTTCGTTTATCTTAAAACGAGTCCAACATTGTTCGGAAATGTCCACTCTGATGCGTTTATGGTCCTGTGTTAAAAGTCGCGGCACCCATCTTGCAGATAATTTTCTCATATCCAATTCAACTGTTAAAATGTGATACGCCCGTTCGGATGACATTCCTATAGCTTCAGCAATTTCACGCACTTTCAGTCGGCGATCCTCCATGACCAATTTATGCACTTTTTCAATAATTTCTGGGGTAGTAGCACATTTTGGGCGACCACTACGTGGATCATCTTCTAAGCTGTCCCGACCAAATTTAAACTCGTTTGTCCACTTTGCAACAGTTGAATATGAAGGAGCAGAGTCCCCCAGTGTGTTCAGAAAATCGGAATGAATTTCCTTTGCTTTCATACCTTTCTTTACGAAGTACTTAATCACCGCTCGAATCTCGATTTTTTCCATCTTCACAAAGCACTGCACGGGAACAACTACAAAGTGACGTCCGCACCACAGATCTCTACCCAGAACACTGACGTGCCACGTGTTTATTAATAAAGAATGGCTTATTACTATGCGGGAACCTCGTTGTCGTAGCACTGACATCTGGTGGTGATTCCGAGAACTTTTCAAACCACCCTCGTACTACTGTTCATCATTACTGAATTCTATCAGTCATATCGGTAATTGACCGAACTATTTTCCCCATCTGTCGTCAGTGTCTCCTATCTCTCAAGGGAAGTTATGTTTTTCAACAGAATTCTGTTCTTGGTTTAAAATCATGCTATATTTTTCACACTCTTATATACTTTTTCGTACATTTGTATTTGCTTTCTTTCTGATATCTTTATATATATATATATATATATATATATATATATATATATATATATATATATATATATATTTGTTTGAGGGCTATATTAAGGATCTTGACAAAACTAAAATATGAAGTTTTTATGAGTGGTTATATTCTTTTGTGTGTAAGGATAAATAAAGATAATACCACTCGCAACTACAACCTTCTTTATGGTTTTAACCCTTTTTGCTCAATATAGAAGTACAATATCTGCCCCCGTCTCCCCCAGCTTTCATTGTTTTCTGAATACTTTCAATTGATTATAATTGTTATGGCGTAGAGGTCTAAACTTAAAGTTGAAGGGCTCGGGAGTGAAACATGGTAAGTGACATTTCGGTCATTAATGAGTTTATTAAGCAGAAGGGTTCTTAGAAGCTATACTGTAGATAACTTGTTTTCCTCTTGTGTTTACCAATTTCAGAAGGCTTCACTGAGTCCAATGCAAATTGCATGACATGGCAATTACATGCGAAAATTGAAGGATGGCTATTTTTACTTTGTAACTCAACTATGACCAAAATGTCACCATGTTTTACTCCCGAGCTCTTCAATTATTAGTGCGTATAGAGTTTGGATAAATAAAAATGCATCTTACCATCAATATACAGTTGAAGTCGGGTTATACGTTTGTCAAGGTGAAGAGAAAATAATACGTACAACTGAAATTACTTACAAATCAGATTTAGATACCATGTCGTATTCTGTAATTGTATCTATTTTGAGGAACAAGATGCAGTTGAATACAGGTTATTTCAGTCATAAAGTGGTAAATTAACGAATCTAAAGTTTGATTCTTAAATACATTACATTTGCCACTTTATTAGTGAACACTTTGATTCTGAAATAATTTCCTTGTAATCAAGGGATTCTAGGTTCGATATTCGGTGGAGGCACATAGTGGTTCGGATCCCACTTTAAACTGTAGGTCCAGTCCCGATTAGCCTTACTGTGCATAAAGAGGACTTAAAAGACCAACTCAATCAATACTGAAATACTACAGTAGACAGTTTTACTATACAATTTTTAGAAAAATCGTCTAAAATAGCATTTCTTTTTTTACTAATGACTGTGCAAAGTGCCTAAATCTGCAGCTATTTCATTTTTAGTTTATTCCTGTATAAATTTTATTTTCTGGTCAAGCATGTAGCATTTCTTGCTGTTCTCAATGGCCGACCAGTTGCAACTGAAAACTGTCACTTCTGTGACATTGTTGTAGCTTGGTTACGTACAAATCAACTGTATTTTATGAAAATTAGTACATATAACACCGAATTACATGTAAATGCATTACTTACAAATAAGGTTTAATTAACATGTTTTTAAATCCTATTTTGCCGGGACCTACAGTAATTTACGTATAAAATAGAATTACGCAGAACTGAGTTACATATAAAACAGTCTCAACAGTATCTCTATTTTATAGTTTTGAAGAAGAAACACATTTTTTTTCTATCTTTAATACGTTTGGTATTTTTACATGGTGCAGTGTCTTTCAAATTTTGCAAAATATTGTCTGGCATTTTTTTAACAAGTTTTACAAAAATGGGGTGTTAGTGTCTCTTCGTTGGCCTGCCACATTTCTACAGTCCCCATTTTTCACGACAATTAGATGATAGCAACAAAGGAAAACCTTATATATACATATAAGGAGAGAAGAGAAACATACAAGGTGTTACTCGTTCCCATTGAAGATTTTCAAGTGATAAAGTGACTCCCTATATACTTCCTGGGGGGGGGGGGGGTGGAGGTGTCACCACGTGAATATAGATGTCACCATTCAACTTGGTAGATGACGTTTCCTGTTTGACCACATCATGAATGGATCGTAACTTCTTTTCGATTTATGCAGTTGATACAAAGTTACCTTAGGTACACAAGGACTGCCAACCTCTACTTTTCCTCGCTTTAGAAGGTATGGTCATAACAGGCCTTTTTTTTCAGGCCCTATGTTTACAACCCCGGTAGGGTTTCTGTTACGTCAACAAGATGAAACTTCTTTCGAGTGTGCTATTTCCAGCATTGTAAAGCATGCAATGCTCTTGTTTGTTTTTTTTTTAAAAAAAACACATATTAAGGAGCATCACAACACAACTTACATAGAATATGTGTATATAATGGAGCATAGAAAAAATTATAAATAAGCAAAAGCTTAAACTTGCTCACTGTTAGTGCTGGAAAGAACTGAAAAAAGAGCAACTCTGGATGCATTGTTTTGGCTTCACGGTATTTCTCCTTTTAATTTTTTGGATCCTGCTGTTCAAATTATCGAATTCGGAAACAATATTCCTGTTTTACAAACCATGAAATAGTTTCAGTTGTTTGATGTTGAATTTTTCGTTTTCTAATGAACAAACGAGTGACAAGACAGATAAAGGTTTTTGTTCTTTAGGTGACACATTTATCTTAGACAGAACCCTTCTTCTAGCATATCTTCACACTAAGGATGGTCAAAATATCCGGAATCCAGAAAATGTAAAATCTGGATTTGGAAATTTTACTATATGCATTTCGGAAGCAAAGGTTTATAATGTTCGTTCCATCTTTCCAGAAGATATTAACAAAGCTCTTATTTTAAGTTTTGTCTTCCTCATTTCATGATCATATATCCAAGACCTGTTCAGAATGCTAAGTTTTGGTTGTACTGACATCCGGATTGCCTCAAAATGCTGATTCTCTGGTTTTACTATCCAGATTCTGGATAATTGAAAGTCTGATTTGAGCATCCCTACCTTACATGACTTGCACAAACGCTGTTATCATCACTGACCTGTTCATCAGATTTTTTTGTTTTCTTGAGATAGTGTGGACATGTGTTTACAGGACATAGCGTGGACATGTATGTACAGCTGACTGTTCAGGAGAAAAATTCCAATGGAAGTGAAGTGACGTAGTGACAGGCAACTCCACTATTAGGTTGAGGGAGTGCACCCTGAGTCAGAAACACATGCTGGCCTCACTGTAACAGGTGCAGCGACATAAGTCATTTCCGTGTATTCTTTTTGGACTTCTTTGAAATAATAAATAATAAACGATACAAAACTATTCTGGACACTGAAAAGAGGAACAGCAACCTGTTGCCGCAAACACACACTCTGTGTGATTGACACAAATGAACTTTCTGAAAAGACAATGAATGTGTCAGCTACCCCTAAAATATGCAAATGGACCGGTCCTTCCCTTTATTCCTGCACCTCATCTCCCCTCGATTGGGGATATCCTCGTGAGCTGACTGCTGTATGGTGCAGAGAGACATTATTATCACTCGGACACTGTGATATGAATTGCATATAAAAATAAATGGAAATATATGAATACAGGATCAAGGAAAGAACACAGAAACATGTTTCCCTTGCCAACACCATGCAGCGATCATTTGTCCCTATGACATCATAGTTTTACAACCACCAGTTTGGCAAAAAGGGGCGTTATGAACACACTTCCGAAGCAGGCAGTAACACACTGCGGGAATTTTCGGTTTTCCAAATAGTAATAGTGCGTTTTTATAAAGATTTTCTTCGGACAAAGCTGAAATATTCTTAAATATGCAAAACTCTCTTTTTTAATCAGAAATGCAAATTATGAATCTTTAAATATAACCTATATTATTTTTTAACCATGGCATCAAGGTGAAAACACCGAAGGATGCATATACGCATGTAAAATATTGGAGCTTTGTAGTGCAAGGGTGGGAGGGAGTGCACGAAACCACAATCCTGCCTAGAGTGCCAAAATGTCTAGCTACAGGGCTGTACCAAAGACTTAGAGGGACCTCCCAGGAAATACAGACTCCCTCAGCAACACAAATGACCTTCAAGATGAAATAAGACACCTGTGCACAGCTTTCAGACAGAATGGATACACTGAAGACATCATCAATAAGACACTAGAGTGAGTAATGCACAACAAGAACAACCAACAAACAAACCTGAAACTCTCAGAGAACCAAGAAGAGAAGATACCATCATCCCATACATTGGGAACCTCTCCGCTGTCATCAGCCGCATTCTTTCAAAGCACAATATTAAGGGAGAATTCTCACCGAAGAAACACGCGACATGAGATACGTGTCGCTTGGAAGCGAACCCTCAGTAATCAATGCAACCTTTCGAACTGAAGAAACACAGCAAGATGCACATGTCGCTTACGTGCCTCTCGGACTGTGCTGTTTTCACAATATCGTGCATCATGTCGCTTCAGTTTGTTGTTCGCGGTTGCGCAGTGAATGCTTCACTCCAACGAGCTATATTTAGACTTTAGAAAAGAGCCCAACCGTAAGCCTTACAGCGTATTTGAAGCTCAAATTTGTTGATATAATAAAGTATCGATATGTACAATGTTTTAAGATTTAAACGCAACGTTCTTTTCACTTTATCAAGTTTTTTGATGCAGTCATGGGCTGTAATTTGCCTTCAACATCGTGCCGTGTTTTCACCACTTACGACACTAGTCTAAAATAGATAATTCAACATGGTCAAGTAATCTAGTGCATTGTTTCTGAACTGCCGGCCGTCACCCGATACCGTGCCCTCGTATCAACTATACTGAGCTGCGAAAGGTTCTGTTGAAAATGGTTGACAACTGTCATAATCCCAATATCATATTTGAGTTGTGAATTTTCATTTTTAAAGTCCATTTTATGCACAAATATACTTATCAGGACTCTACCTATAGTTTAATGTGGGACCCGCGCACAATGTGCCTCTGCCGGTTATCAAACCCTGCATCACTTAATTACAAAGAGACGACATATTCATATTTTTATATTTGTCAACAATTCTACACACACAATCAAACTATTATTACTCTTTATGATTATGCTAGACCTTAGTTATCATTATTTAATTTCATAGGTACATGTTAATTCATACATAGAATCTTGAATACTGTAAAGGTAGTATTTACAAGGAAATTTCTTGGGCTAAGGGCATTGACTTAAAAAAATACCGGGACATGGTTTCACGAAGATTGAGAACCCTTTCTCTAGTGTTTTAGGTCTTTGCTTTATTCAGGCTGGAAAGTCTAGGGTATACAGTTTGAGGGCAGTGCATATTATTTCTCAGTTTTCTCATGCACAACATGCCTCTCCCCTGTTTCAATAACTTGCACAAATTTTACAATGCGATTTATATGCAGAAATGTCTCTTGTTAAGTTTTTTCGGGTTACTAATAAACTGATTAATGCAATTATATCTGCACCATCATGCGACTGAGCAAAGAAACAAGTGTTGCTTGCTGCGTGTCGCGTGCATCTTGTCTCTCCGGCAGGGTTGGCAAAATTTGTAATTTTAAAAAAGAAACAAAACAAACAGTTTTTTTAGCATGTTTTAAATGTTTTAAACAGTGTTTCAAACAAGAACCGAAACAAACATGGTTTAAAGAAATAAAACGTTTAAAACATAATGCCAAGAAGACTTATTTTCTAAGAGTAATGATTAATAAAGAATCTGTTAATCATCCAAGGATGCACTGTGTTCCTATTATAAAGTAAATACTTGACTAACTTCTTAAAATACTTCTTAAAATACACATGTATTTTAGTCTTAAATCTCGCATGTAGGCTGTTCGAGAAGCTTCAATTAATCCACAGTTGCCAGATCCACTGAGTCTACGTGGTAGCTATTATGTCTTTTTTTGTTTTGTTTTCTAATATATTTTATCGTGAATGCATCTGACATTATCAAGAATGTGCACATTTTGCAGTGTGATGTGCACATTTTGCAGTGTGTTAAGTGAGGAACAAAACGGTTTCATTCGTGTAGTATTCAATTTTTAAAATATTTTAAACAGCTGTAAAAGAACAGCCACGTGTTTTAAATGTGACCCACGGGCATTCATCACAATATGTTTCTTTGTTAATTCAATATAAATTTTCAGCCACTGAACAGATTTCTAAACAGAATAAAATGCATTGAATGAAAGGCGTAGTTATAAAATACACAAATAATCACAAACTATCAATCACCAAGTATCAGAATGTGTTTTAAACAAGTCTGAAAAAAACATGTTAAAAAACTTCGTAAAACACTTTGTTTTAAATGTTTTAAACATGCCAACCCTGCTCTTCGGTGTGAATTCTCCCTAAGATCCACAAACCACCACAGAAAGTCAGAGACCGACTTTCATACCCTAAAGATGACCTAGGACAGAAGACACCCGGGGTTTACCATGCCATCTGTACCTGCGGTAAAGCCTACATCAAGAATTTTCGTCCAGAAATATCAGGGTTAGCAGAACATTGCATCCCAGAGGACCATGGAGTCAACTTCACAACCACCAAGATCATCAATAAGTCATCCAATTACTGTGACAGAATCATCAAAGAAGCAATAACCATCCACGAGAAAAGGAAAACCTCAACAGGGACACGGGACTAGAACTGGCTAGCGATAGTTGACTGCGAGTGCAGACGTTGTAGAGACGACACCTAATTGGCCCGCCACCTACACCATATCCCTCCCACACCCAACCATACCCTAACTATTTTCCGTACTTCAATCCCTGAAGACGAGAGTGGCATTAGCTCTCGAAAGCTCAAAAGCCTATCCAGAAATCACCCAGTATCCCTAGAAAACATCTTCATCCCTCAAAAACAGTTGAAAATTACTCAAATTTAATAAGTAAAATGGTTTCTGTGTGCTTTCTGAGTAGTGTGATTTGTGGTACAACCAGGACAACAAATGATGAGCCCCCCTCAAGCAGATTTGGCTACACTTAAACCTAGCTCAACATGCCCATATGAGTTTTTTGCTCAAGTGTAGCACCCCGTCTAATCCAAGATTTTTGTAAAAATGCCCTCGGGAATTTCCCGAAGCTACAGTGTACAAATGATGAGCCCCCTCAGATTGATTTGCCTACACTTATAAAAGGCATTTCTGTGAGATTGTTGTCCATAAATTTGTTAAAAATATGCCCCTTTTTGATATTGTTTTGGATACACTTGAAATTAAGCCAAAATCCTCATAAAACCCATACCTACACCCATACATATTTACTTCCGGTTTAAGTTCAATTGGATACCAGGTTCAATTTGTTTATCTAATATTAAGACAATGTAATATGCAAAAATCTTTTAGAATTGTTCTGTAACTCTCTCATTTCTTACATCATAAACATATGATTTTTCACCTATGAGAATAACACTACATATAGTGTCATCAGGGAGTGTATCGTGGAATTCACAGATAATTTTAATAAAAACTCTCGGGAAATTCCCGTGAAAAATTATGACCCCTCGGGAATTTCCAGTTTTTTTTCTTCTCGGACCGGCTTAGGGTATATAAAGAGATTTTGCATTACTCCTCAGCCAGTATTGTGAGAGTGGCTGAGGAGAACAGATGTGTTGTTACAGTGCTTCTCATACTTACAGGCCTGTTTGGTTTAATATATAATTCATATTAAATATATTTCTGGTATATTGAACAAAAAGGGCTTATATTTTGTATAAAAAATCTGATATTTGTTGCATCCAGCTTGTTTGTTGTAATCCACTCTTATTTAGTCAGGCTTATATCTGTCCCAGCCTGTTATACAAAAATCAATACATAACACTCAGCGCTAGGTCATTGCCTTTCTAGGACATGCATGTCTGTGCAGGCATTTGCGGAAGGTCAGTGTAGATCAATATTTATTCTCTTTTTCCACTTGTAGGCTATTAGCTTTACAACCTGTCATAATAAGCATAGAGTTTTGGTTTAAAACCCAAAAAAAATTTATATAATAAACTGAGAATAAAAATTAACAATATTAACATATTAAATATACACAAGAAATATACAAAGCACACAGCTGAACAAAATATATATATATATTAAGTACAAAATTTTGAATTGAACCCCAGGAAATCTTATATAATAAACCAACAACAAAAATGCCAAATCAAAAATATTGCAATCAGTGTAATAAAAATATATCCAGCCCCAATTGGGCCAGACACCAAAAGAATTGTGACCCAGGCAAATATAGAACTCCCACTAAAATATGTCCTAAATGCCACAAAATATTTAGCAAGGCATATTTCAATAGACATGTGGGCTCTTGTTCTGCACAGTTATCAACATTGCCCCCTCAACCATCTACATCTGGTCTGAAAAGGAAGCATGAAACACCTGTTAATGCTGGACCGGCAAAGCAGCCACGCTATGAACCCATCCATAGCAGTTTTAACGGCCAATTAAGGGATCACCGTTTTGTATCAGAGCCAAGATGTGACATTAAGAATTTTTTGAACAGTATAAATCCAGATGTGCAGGCAATTCTAAATGCACAAAATGGCTCTTATAAGCTGTCTCTCAAATTGTTTACACAATATAAGAAGCCAAATGGCACAAAATTTACACAGCCCCACATAACAGAAACTGTACCTGTATATTCAAATACAAATTCAGACAAAATAATAAGCAGTTTGATAGATCAATTGAATATTAAACACTCTGAATTTGCAGCAAAAGAGTCTGGATGGAGCCTATGCGGTTCTCCTCACAAGTTATATATTAATATTTCTGAATTCAGCCCATTACAAGGTTCTACATATCTGCCATTACCTGCCAATATCAAAAACAAAAGAGCCGTGGTTAACAGAAAATACCGACCAGAAATGCTTTTTGTGGTGTATTTTAGCTGCTTTGTTTCCAGTTTTAAATCATCCTGAGAGAATAAGTTATTATAAACAATATGAACACAATTTTGATGATGCAATGAAGGGCTTAGAATATCCAATGTCTGTTCAGAATATTGATAAATTTGAAAAAAAAGCTAGGGATATTAATGGTAAACAATTATCTATTAATGTATTTACTTGTTCTACTGGCCGTGGCAATTGCTTGATAGCACCTCTCAGAATCAGTACATTTGATGATGATTCTGCTGTTCCGATTGATCTGCTCTTAATTGAAGGGGATGATACACGCCATTACACTCTGATACATAATCTTGAAGCTTTAGTCAGAACACAACTAGACAAAACTCATAGAATATTCAAGTTGTGCAGAAGATGTTTGTCTGTATTTGATGGTAGAAAAATGGTGAATGGTGTTTGTGAAAAGAATGCAGAAATTGCTAAAAACAAGTTAATTGAGCATCTGAAATACTGTGGCAACCATAAACCTGTTCATATGGTGATGCCTAATCCAAGTGAAAATGCCAAATTCAAAAAATTTGAAGCCTTGTTGGAACACCCAGCATATATTGTCTGTGATTTTGAATCAAACCTCAAACCCCTTGCATTCTGTAGCCCAGATCCTGATGAACCTTCAATTACACCATACCAGCTACATGAACCTTCCAGTTTTTATTATGTGGTTGTACAGGATGGGGTTGTTAGTAAAGAATATTTATACATGGGAGCAGATGCCATCAAAGAATTTGCACATAGAATAGAAAATGAGTGCCATGACATAGCATCTAATATTTTATTAAAATCAAAACCCATGTTGCCTTTAACAGAGAAACAGATTGAAGATTTCAACAATGCAGAAAAATGGCCGGTATGTGATTCTGAATTTTCAGATGCAAATATCAAGGTGAAACACCATTCTCATACAGATGGTAAATTCTTAATGGCCCTGTGTAATAGCTGCAATATTAAGATCCAGAGACCAAAATTTGTCCCTATATTTTGCCATGGTGCATCCAATTATGATTTTCATCATTTGATCAGGTACGAGGGGTTTGACAAGCAGAATTTAAATATTTTAGCTGAAAATAATGAAAAATATATTGCCATTAGCAAAATAATTAAAGTTAATGGTGTTCCTATTCACTTAAGATTTCTTGATTCATACAGAATTTTATCGGCTAGCCTGGCTACACTGGCCACTCAATTATCTGATGTTCAATTCAAAATCACATGTGCTTTGTTTCCAAATCAGGACCTGAAATTAATTAGGCAGAAGGGTGTATATCCATATGATTATGTTACAGATTTTTCTAAATTTGATGAGTGTTCTCTGCCACCACAACAAGAGTTTTACAGCAAAATCAGAGGATCTGGAATCACTGATGAAGATTATCACCATGCCCAGTTGATGTGGAACAATTTAAAATGCCAGACATTTGGTGATTATCACAAGGCTTATTTAAAACTTGATGTCACTCTCTTAGCTGATATATTGCAGGCATTCAGAAAATCTTCCATGGAAAATTATAAGCTGGATCCAATGTATTTTTACAGTGCTCCGGCCCTAGCATGGTCTGCAATGTTTTTAAACACTAAAATGCAATTGGATCTGATCCAGGATCAAGATATGAATCTGTTTATGGAACAATGTATAAGAGGAGGCATGGTGCAATGTTCTCAGAGATATGCCAGAGCAAATAACAAATATATTCCTGATTATGATCCAGCACTGCCATTAAATTATATACTGTATGTAGATGCCAACAGCCTCTATGGTTATGCTATGATGGAAAAACTGCCATATGTAGGGCTTGAGTGGGTTGAAGATTTCAACATTGAAGATCTTAAGGATTTTGATGACAGTAACTATGGCCTGTTCTTAGAGGTTGATCTGACAATTCCAGATAATTTACACAACACATTTTCTGATCTGCCCCCAATTCCCGAGGTTAAGTGTTCACCTGGCTCTAAACAGAAGAAATTGATGATGACTCTGGAGCCGAAACAGGATTATGTTATATATTACAAAAACCTCCAGTTCCTGATGAATCATGGTGTTCAAGTGACCAAAGTTGGAGAAGTTTTGAGGTTCAGGCACTCAAGATGGTTGAAACCATATATTGATACAAACACAGAGCTTCGAACATCTGCAATGAGCCAATTTGATAAGACCTTGTTTAAATTGATGGTCAATTCAGTGTATGGCAAAACAATTGAAAATGTCAGAAAACATATTGATGTTAAAATAATTACTGGCCCCAGCCGGAGCAAAAAATTGATTGCAAAGCCCAACTTCAATTACAGAAGAATTTATGATGAAAATATGGCACTTTTCAACATGAAAAAAACAAAGATTAAGTTTGATAAGCCTATTTATGTAGGGGATGTGATATTGGAATTGGCCAAAATACACATGTTAAAATTGTATTATGATGTGTTGAAACCTTTTTATGGTGATTGTGTAAAATTGATGTACATGGATACAGATAGTTTTGTTCTTGATATTCAAACAGAAGATGTTTATCAAGATATAGCACAGCCTGAATTGTTTAAATATTTTGATACCAGTGAACATACAGAGATTCAACACCACAACAAAAAGGTGCCTGGCAAGTTAAAAGATGAGAGACTTGGTGATGTTATTGTGGCATTTGCTGGGTTAAGGGCCAAGATGTACAGTTTTGAAACATGTAGTGCTGTTGTTGCAAAAAAGGCCAAGGGCATTGGCAGAGTAATTGTTGACAAAGAGCTTGAATTTGAGGATTACAAAAATTGTCTCAAATCATGTAGCATAATCAGAACATCAGAAAATAGAATTCAGAGTGTGGATCACTTATTGACTAGCAATATTGTAAGAAAAGTGGCTCTGGACCCACATGATGATAAGAGATGCATTTTATCATGTGGCATACATACTCTACCATGGGGTCATTGTGATTTGAAAAGTGGTAATCAATGCCCAATTACAGAGCATGATTTGAAATAAATAAACATGCCTATGAACTTATTTGGGTTAAAAAAAACA
Organism: Lepisma saccharinum; assembly: GCF_977018435.1. Lineage (NCBI taxonomy): Eukaryota > Metazoa > Arthropoda > Insecta > Zygentoma > Lepismatidae > Lepisma > Lepisma saccharinum. The sequence goes on along the minus strand of NC_139241.1, from coordinate 2,945,283 downwards.
GGCTATTATGGACCTGCCAACAGCACAACCCTCTTCTGATATAATATCTAAACTAAGTGCTTTGTTAATTATTCATCTGAACAGCATACTTACAGATGTTGATGATGAAACAGGTAAAATATTGTACATATTTAACAATAATTTAAATCATTACCAATTACCTGTAGGTGGTCAATTGCAATTTATTACAACCCCTGAGGGTAATGTCAAGATTTCAGTAGGGAGAAATATTTATAGAATTAAGCACTCAAACATGATTTCTGGCACTGTATATACTGTTTCTGCTGGTGACTGCTTATATATTGAGGTCCCTGGGTCATATGACAAGCTTATACCTTTTTTTTTTATAGAATTAAGAATCAGATATTCAATAATAAATAACCACTAAAACAAAAATGCCTAATGATATATTTGGCCATACAAGGCATGAAGATCACAGTAATGAGATTCTTATGCTTGATGTCAGAGTCAAGAAATTAAGAAGTGATTTACAAGCTTTACAAACCACACTGAATGCCAGTCTTCAATTAGAAATTACAAATTTGCAATCACAATGCATGGACCCTCTTCTTAAAATTGATTCTGAACTCAAATTCTTGCTTCAGAAATATACTGAACTGGCAACATTGGATAATTTTCAAAGTTTAGAAGAAGCTGTAGCAGCTCTTCAAGCCAAATTTAAGACCCAGGCCACCAACTCTGAGCAATTGAAACAGCAATTGGAAGAGCAGATAAATAATGTCCAGACACAGCTCCAAACAATTGTCAAAAGCATAAAATCACAAGAAGATTTTGATCTAGTGATTTCCACTCTAAAAGAACAGATTCAATCACTCCAAATACCTAATCTGGACCCCTTGAACAATGCCATAGCCGAGGTGAAAGAAAAAATTGAGACACTTGAAAATTTTATGAACAACTTGCCATCTTCTGATGCTTTGAGTGCAATAACTTGGAGTGTTGCCAACATTAAGCTGCAACTTGAAACATATGAAGATTTTGGAAAAATTCAAAGTACCATAACCCATCTTGAGGGTACAATAGCAGCAGTGCAAAGTGATTTGACAAATGTACAAGAATCTCTAGAATCTCGCCTGCCTGGTATTGTAGACACACTTGTCAGTGTCCAGCAACAGATCACAAAGCTTGAAAACCTCAACACTGAATCTGAGCTATCTCATTTTCATCACTTGATCGATGATATCCAAACAAAGCTTGAAATTTTACAACAATCAACACCCACTCAGGCTCATATAGCCCTGCTCCAAAATGCTATGCAAAATGTGGCTGATGCTTCTGAATTAAATAATGTGAAATTGGCACTTGAATCTTTGCAAAATACTGTATCAAATCTGCCTACATCACAGGAACTTAAAAATATAAAGAGGGCAGTGAATCGCATATTGAAATCAGAAGATATCAAGAATATCCAGATAGAGATCAAACAACTTACTCAGACAGTGGCCACTCTACCAACTAATCAACATATTAATGAACTGCATGCCCTGTTTGAGGATATCAGAAGACAGGTCCATGATCTTACTGCTCAAAATTCAAAATTGGCAGTTATTGAAAATTTGCAACAAATTGTAGCTAATATCAAGCAACAGCTAGGGACCATGGAATCCAATCAAGCAAATGCTCTGTCTGTTTTTGCCACCCAGCTTCAAGAGATTGTGCAACAATACAAGAAACTTATTGTGGACATAAAAATCAAGCCAGGCCATGATGATGTTGTTCGGACCATCAATGAGCACCTTGAATCTGTAACAAGCAGATTGCTTACAGCAAAAAAAGAAATAACAGGCATAATCGAGAATCCAAAACATACAGTAATTCTTGAATTGTACAGCATCCCCAACAAAGAATATGATTCACCATTTACACCAGGTGGCAAAATATATATGCTGTCCCCTGCACAATTTTATTACCAGTTTTTTGTTGGGGGCACACTGAGACCAATCAAGATCAAATATTGGCTTCAACCACAGGCACACCACTACCCCACCTTATCAGTAACAAATGCTGACAACAAACCAAAAATCACCAGTGTAGAGTTAGAAGATTTTACAGATCCCAATACATTAGAAACATCTTATGCTGAAGATGAAGGCTCTCTGTAATTTCATATACAAATAGGAGACAAATTATATTTAGAAAATCCTGTAGTATCAGCTGCTGAACACCCCATAGTTGCAATATTCTTGTTTTCATATTATGTCTAGACAAATTATTGTTGATGAATTACACAGACAAGCCAGACATAATTATAAGAGACTGCCAGTAGTCACAAAAGGCATAGATGATTTATGGCAGAGCGACTTAATTGAGATGGCAAGTGGACAGCTGAAAAACTTAGACAAAATCAACAAGGGCTACAAGTATCTACTCACTGTAATAGACACATTTTCAAAATTTGCCTGGGCTGTGCCACTCAAATCCAAGACTGGAAAATGTGTTACAGAAGCCTTCAGGACAATCATCAATCAGAGTGGAAGATCACCGCGCTATTTGCAAACAGATAATGGCAAAGAATTTTATAATTCTATGTTCCAACAATTTATTAAAAGCCAGTCAATAAAACATTACTCGAGTTACAGTGATCTCAAGGCCTCAATTGCAGAGAGATTCAACAAAACCCTAAAAAATCTTATGTATAAACAATTTACACTTCAAGGTAATTATAAATGGCTTAATATTCTTCCAGAACTTCTACATAAATATAACAACTCTGTTCATTCCACAATCAACATGAAACCCTCTGAAGTAACTTCATCTGATGAGCAAAAATTGATCAGGACTGTTTATTATCCTAGATACCAGCCAACAACAAGAAAAGCCAAATACAGGGTGGGTGATCAAGTAAGAATCAGCAAATATAAGCACTTATTCAAAAGAGGCTTTACAAGAAACTGGAGCACTGAATTATTTACAGTGGTTCAAGTTAAACCTGGGACCCTTAACACATATATAATAAAAGACCACCGAGGAGAAATTTTCAAAGGCCGGTTCTATGAAGAAGAACTCAACAAAACTAAACAGCCTGACACATATCTCATAGAAAAAATCATCCGCAGAAAAGGCAACAAGTTATTTGTCAAATGGCTAGGACTTCGAGAACACAGCTGGATCGATGCAGACAAAGTGATAATATGAGCACCTGGGATGTTATAAAAATGCTGCCAGAACCTGAACAGCAGATTAAGAGAAATGGCAAGTTGCTGCCTGAAAATATTAGATGTCTTATTGTTGGTCCATCGGCTTGTGGTAAAACTACACTAATAATTGATAACTTTTTATTGGCACCCAACTGGTTAGATTGGAAAAACAGGCACTTTTTTTTTTTCTAAGAGCTTGGAACAATTAAAATATCAGCAGCTGATGAAACTATATGATGGATTGGATATTGCCACTTTTGAACCAGATGTTAAGCCACTCCATGAATGTCTCGATAATTCTGTTGTTGTGTTTGATGACATTATACTGGATAATCAAAACAAGGTTAGAAATTTCTTTACACAGGGCCGGCACAAAAACATTGATTGCTTCTACCTGGCACAGACTTTTTCTAAAATACCGAAGCAGCTGATCCGAGACAACAGCAATTTTATATGTGTGTTTCATCAAGATCATACCAACCTCAAACACATACATGATGAATATGTACGTGGGGACTTGAGCTACAATGATTTTTCCAAGTTTTGCAGTAGGTGCTGGAATCAAAACAGTTATGGGTTTGTCACAATTGATATGACAAGAAAACCCAATAGTGGCAAATACAGAAATAAAATCAACAATTTTCTAGACATTGAAACATATATAAATAACCATGAAAAGGCCAATCATTGATGATCTTAAATTAAGAGATTATCTTGTAACAAGATTTAAGGGATGGAAATCAGAGAACCGAGGAATCTATGAACAATACAAGCAAACAGAACAGCCTATTATCGATACTATTAGTGAATTAGGTAAAAATATCAAAACTGTTACAGAGCAAAATCAAAATTTGATCACAGAGCTTGTACCTGTAGCTGCAAGGAACATATTAGATTATCCAATCACCCCACTTTCCAGTATTCATACACCTAGTCCTGTTGCTCCTCGTAGAATTGAAGCTACTCAGGATCCTATTGAATTGGGTCTTCTTGCTCAAAAATATTTAAGCACACCTAAAGACAACAAAGATGAGGTATTTGGCTTATATGCTGACACAGAGCGTGATGGTAGCATCATACATAGAATTGGCAATTTCAGAGTAACATTTATGGGAGATGATCTCATTGTATATTCAGAATCTCATCTTGGAGAAAAAGGTGGTTTTGTTAAATATCCCGGCACACCTGGGTTGTGGGAACTGATGACTAGGAAAAGGCCTGGCATCTATACAGATCAAGATTATGAGCACTACAAAGAAATATTAATAAAATCAGATGCTCTATACCAGAACAATGATCCCACACAAAAAAGAGTCAAGTCTAGCAGTGGAGCAAAATACAACAATTTAATCAAGCCCATATGGTCACAGATCAAGACTGGCAGTGGAATCAAACAATACAACACCCTGCCTAAAGAATTTGTCTGGGTTGATGATGTCAGGAAACTTGTAGATAGGTTATTGGTGATAGCTGGGGAGGAAAATGCTGGCAACCACAATTTTTACAATGAAAAGGTTGGAATTATGGACATGATAAGCACCAAATTGTCTAATTTTATAGTGAAAGACACTAAGGGGATTGGATATCTTATAAAAATTATTAATACTCTACCACCTAAATTTTGGAATATTTCTGAGGGTCGGGGGTTGGTTAATGACATTATAAACAAGCTGCCATTTGAACTACACATTCCAGGCTATCAGTATTGTGGTCCAGGCACAAAATTGGACCATAGATTAAACAGAGGTGATCCTGGTGTTAATCCCCTAGATGCTGCTTGTAGAGACCATGACATAGCATACAACACACATACTGATCTTGACAAGAGACATGTTGCAGACAAGAAATTAGAAGAGGCTGCATTTGGTAGATTTGTAAGCAAAGATGCTTCTTTAAGTGAAAAAATAGCAGCATTGGGGACCACCATAGCTATGAACACCAAACAAAAACTGGGGTGGGGGTTGTGAATATGTATATAATAAACCTACAATGAAGGCCAAGGGTGTTATGTATCAAATACCTTATGCAGGTCTTAAATCTCTTAAAACTATTGATAGCCTTTTAACCAAAAAGCAGCGCAAGAAAAAAAGCTCTTGTATTGCCAAGGGCCATGGTATGAAATTGTTGCTTAGTACCCCCCAATTAAAAAAATTACAACAATCTAGAAAAAAATTGCATACAGGGGGTTTCATATTTACTATCCCGGCCATCTTAGCAGCACTTGGGGCTGTTGGGAGCTTGGCTGGGGGATCAGCTGCCATAGCAAAAACAGTAATAGATGCCAAGAAAAATAAGGCAGAATTAGATGAAATAAAGCGCCATAACCTGGCCATGGAGAAACAAGGCAAAGGTGTTAAGAGAGCCATGAATAAGTTTAAAAAAAAACAAGAGCCGCTTACAAACCAAGATATTGAAGCTTTAATCAAGCCACTGGGCATCAAAAATTTTAGAGGTGTGTACATGTCTGATTCTTTACCAGAACAACCACTCAACAAAGAGTGTGGCATTGTTAATTTGGATAAGTACAAAAATCAGGGCACTCACTGGATTTGTTATCTTAAATATTTAAACAATGAGGCATTTGTGTTTGATTCATTTGGAGGTGTTCCACCTGAAAATTTAATAAAATATCTAAAATCAGCTAATCTTTATTACAATAATGCCCGTGTTCAAAACTTCAAAGATGTTAATTGTGGACATTTGTGTTTATCTGTTCTTAGATATATGTCTCAAATAAATAAACCATCAATTGAAAATTTTCAAAAGGCCCTGTGGTATCTGAAACATCATGGGGGTATTCCATCTCACCAGCCAAAATTCAATATTGAAACTCAAATTGCATGATGATATAGTGTATCCCAAAACAATAGCTCTCAGAGCATTTTATGGCATGTACTTGATCCCTAATATTACACACCACAACAACAAAATTGCAGTAGGGGATCAAAAAATTGTCATCACTCCAGGGCAATATAATCTGTCCACTCTAAATGCTCAATTACCCAGAGATATAGTATTAACTCAAAATTCTGTCACTCACAGAGTAGAGATTGTATCTGCTACAGAAACAGTGGATCTGGGTACTATAGGAGAGCTGTTAGGCTTTGAGAACAACACAAAACTTGAAGCAGCCATCAAACACACTGTTATTAATATACCTAAATTCTTAGCCATAGAGACTCTGAATATTCACTGCAATGTGGCCGAGGGTATGATCACCAAATCAAATGGCATAGGCACTCACAAACAAACTGGCATCATTGCAACATTTAAACCTAATTCTGAATTTATGGAGCCCATCATCTACACTCCATCCCCAACATTATATTTTCCTGTGTGCCATAATAGAATAGATAACATTGAATTGATGGTCACTAATGAAAAAGAAGAATTAGTTGATTTTGCTGGAGCCACAACAACTGCAATCATAGAGATTAATATTTAAATAAAAATACATACAAAAAAAATGGAAAATATTGAGAGTTATGAGCTACAATCATTCCCCCCAAACAGGAGGACATTTGCAAATTTAAATCAACCCAACACAGAGATTGAGGTTGATCTTGATGTAGGGGATGGCTTTATACACCCCCACAGAGCAGATCTATACATCAAATTTGATGTTGTAAAGCTCGATGGTGCAGATTATCCGGCAAATTCAAATATAAGATTGGTAGACAATTTTGTGCCGCATCTGTTCTCTGAAATTGAGATCAGAAAACATGGTGTTGTTATAAACAGAGTGGATTATCCCGGCATTACCTCCACAGCTTTGGCCACACTAAAATTATCCAAAACCGAGGCTTCTTACTACAAAATAGGTGGATTTGAGGCTGGTTATAAAATATTATCCAAGAGCCACACAGTGCTGTTCCCCATGCGCCTGTTGCCAGGATTCTTCTCAGATTACAAAGATATTATGTGGAAGGGTGGTTTAAGAATCACATTTAGAAGAGCTGCAAATGATAATAATGCTTTGATGAGGTACAGCACATTAAACTCTACAGGGGAAGCTCTGCCCAATACCCTACCTGATGAAGGCAAATGCATTATTCAGACTATGGAGCTAAGAATCCCAGTTGTTGAATATGAAGCCAGTTATGCTCTTAAATACAAAGCAGATATAATAAAAAATCCACAGATTCCTTTACAATTTTATACATATCAATGTGTACAGAAACCTGCCGCTGGTACTTATTATGAGTTTGATGCTACAAATTCATTCTCCAGTATACAATATGACATGCCGGATTTTGTGGTGGTACTGTTTCAGACTGGAAGACACAATAATCAGGGAAAAAATTCAAGTAGATTTAATAACTGCAACATCAAAAACATATATCTTAAAAATGGCAGAAATGAGGTATTTCCTAGAGAAAATTATAATTTAGACATGTCCAAGGATGATTTCCTTAAATTATATGAAGCATTTACAGCATACAAAAGGGTCACTACTGGCAATACTGACATGTATTACACACCAGATGAATTCAAAGCACAGAGACCCATGTTGTCATCAACACCTCAAAAAGGAAACAAGTTGTGGTTAATGACAGGACAAACATTAAAATTATCTGTGAATTCCACGATACACTCCCTGATGACACCATATGTAGTGTTATTCTCATAGGTGAAAAATCATATGTTTATGATGTAAGAAATGAGAGTCACAGAACAATTCTAGAAGAATTACATTATCTTAATACTATACTTATATTTAAAATTTACATCCTCCATGATTTCATGGAGATACAGATTTGATTGGGATTGGTCTAGAACCTTACATTTTATGTGTGAATGTCACACACATAATGCTGGACAAAAAGATTTTGGTGAGTGCACTCCACCTCGTAGCAGGAAGTAGTTTTTATACAATGTATTTTTCTCTGCAACAGGAAGAAGAACTCCGAGGTGCTATTCTGGTGGTACTAGCGAACAAGCAGGACATTGAAGGGGCATTAAGTGTTGCGGAGGTTCACCAAGCCTTAGGCCTTGATGCTCTAAAGAACAGAACATTCCAAATATTTAAAACATCTGCCACGAAAGGAGAAGGTCTGGATCAAGCTATGGACTGGTTATCTAATGCGCTACAGAACAAAAAATGAAAGTGGCTTGAGAGAATGGTTGCAACGGTAATATATGAAGAACATGTGATTTTTTGCGAGTGCAAGTGCAAATGGGTATGATGTACGGTGAGTTTTTTTTTCTTTAGGAAATGCACAGTCAGTGATTGAGTACTTGAACAGTGAAGTTTACGAACTGTAATAATAATAATAATGCTTTTGTCTTTTTCTCTAGTGACAGTTTTTCTGTCCCGATGTGAAGAAACATGTTCATTTTCTGCTATCTCTGCCTAACTCTGTAGTTTTCCGTTGAATTCAAATTTTATTGGCCAACGTATGCAGTGTATTCCGGGTGTTGTTGTAGAAAGGTCTCTTTTTATGTATATGCGAACGGGCCCTTTTAACATGAAACCGTAATACAATCTGATCGACTTGCTTATGCATAATAGACTAATTTGAAACTATTTGCCTTGTACTTTCATTTGAATCCACTATCTAGTCTTGCTTTCGGGAAAACAAGGTTTAAATATCGATTCCACTTTTCCAATGAATCCAAAAATACCAAGAAGAACCAGCTTTTATATAATCTTGCACATGTAATGAGCAGTTTTTATTTTTCATTATTGTTAAGTTACTTTCCAGTGTTATGTTAAATATGTTGCAATATAAATATATATCTATATACATATTTGTAAATATATTTTCATTCACATTGAAAACATCATATTTGACAACTAAGTTACATTCTTCAATATTTTTTGTTCATGCCTTTATTTATTGTACCACCTTACAAATATTTTTGTTCATGCGAGAAATATTGTAATGAAATATATATACATGCCGGAATATTCGTTTGCAAATAACAATGCAAACGGACACTATTAGCTGCTATGGTAATCAAGAGCATGAGAGAGTTCACATCAAAGGAATGGCGCTAAGAATTGTGTGGATGTTTTTCACTTTTGTATAAATATTGGAATGCAAGAATAGATTGTTAAATTATTTTAATTGTATTTTCAATATTTGTATTTAAATTCTTTTTTCCGTAGGTTACTTCACACCTTGTTATAAGTGACTCAGGTTAAAGAAATTCTGTTGGTGTAGTGAACTTTCAGTGCAGTAGGAATGTTTGTGAATAAATTTTACATTCCTAAACATATTTGACTTTTTATGTATGTCCAAACATGCACACATCTATACAAATTTAGTATTGGGTATATATTAAGCTGTTGATTGATTTGCTTTATTTTACTTCGCTTCTTGTGCCACTTTTGGCTAATTTGCGAAGATGAGGATGAGTGATGATATGATGAAATTGATGAATGAACACTCGCAAACATCCATGCCCAGGCCAGGATTCGAACCCGGGACCCCTGGCATCGTAGCATGATGTGCTAACCACTCTGCCACGGGGGCTGACTATTAGGCTGTTGGAAGTCAAAAGTGTACGTCATATGTTTTGGTTCTGTTTTTAGGACTTTCCATGGGAATTTAATACCTTAAGCTTCAACAAACCGGTGGGAATATACCTTCCCATCAGGTATAATCTCTCTCTGAAAACCTGGGGTAACTACAGTGAGTCTTACATTCGACTTGACCACGAAGCAATGGCTGGTGCACCAGGTAGCAAGAGTGCATCTGCCGGCAAACTGGAGGCAACATCCGCATAACTGGAACTGCTAGCTCGTACGGTTACATTTCAGTTAAAATGAGCACTTACCTTGGTATAAGAAATGTTGTCCTCTGGCATCCACACATTTACGACATCTCTAGGAAATTTTCACCGACACTCATCAGTTCCTCTGCTTCAATTTCTTCAATTTCTAATGAATGGCTTCAGGTTTAAAAGCTCGGTAGCTCGTTTCTTGAGCAATGCGCCAAAGGGATTTTTGAGGTGTATGGTCCAATCATGCTCCAACATCATCTAATTTCTTCTCAGTAACCAAACGCCATTTCACCCTTCGCTTCTTATCAAGAAGAAATCCTGTTTCCCTAAATTTGTTCACAAGCATTCAAACACTGTCTCTGTGTGGAACAGGAACATCTGGGAATTCTGCTGCAAAACATATTCTAACTTCTTCCCTACAATAATTCGTAATGAAGTAAGAATCATGCATAAAAATTCATTATTTTAAATTGTACGTATTAGACTGCAGAAAAGCACCAGTAATACGTAAGCTAAAACAAAACAATCTAAAACACTTGTTAACACCTTAACACTTCACAAACACATGCAAACTGAACACCAACTATGTGGATACTGAAGCACTGACGCATCAAGTGGCAAGTTAGCATACAACTGTTAGTGTAAATGCCGGCAGACGCACTCTCACCACCCACACCAATTAATGCACCATATCAAAACTGTCTGCTTTGTATTGACATTTAGGCCAAAGAATGGAAGGTCTGCATCATACAAACTGTCCACAAGTATGGAGATGCTTCACTTTTAGAGGAATATAGCATAAAAGTACATCTCTAACATTATATTTGAAAGACTTATGAATAATAAGGATTTGAAGCTCTCCACCTCTACATGGGTGTTAAGCATGCCATTACAGACTACCATATTTCACCACATAATGGTCACACCCTGTTTTTTCAGTCCACAAATTGGTTTATAACATTTCATTGCATAATCGTCGCATCAGCACGTCGGATATTGAAACAAATTAAAAAGCAACCCAGAATCTTCAAGCACAGAAGATTAAATTTTGTAAGTTCTTACTTCGCAGCACTGTAGTATATTTTCTACAATCATTAATATTTCAGCATTAGTACTTGAATCAATAACAACTAATGTGTCATACTGAAAAATCGTTTGCTAAATTGTCACTAAGAAATTGTGTGTTGAATTGGAGCATTCAATTAATTATAGCATTCATTGAATTCTAATCTTGCCCAAAGACATATTAATAAATAATTTTTAAGCACCACAGCACTTTTTTTTTTTAATGAAAAGTTTCACACAATGGTCACACCTCACTTTATTGCAAAAAAAAAAAAAAAAAAGGCATAAAATCTGCAACAATTTATGTGGTGAAATATGGTATTTTCTACTGGGTTCTATTTTTGGAGACCTGAATGATGGTGTACCAGATTTCACCCTCTGTCCTGGAGGCTGAGTTCCGTTGACCAACAGGCAGAAAGTCTGAGGTAGAGCAAATCATAATGACATAGGTTCTGAATGCATATTATGTGTATTACTGTTCTTGATACAAAAGTACCCCACTTAGGATGCAAGGATCTCCCCGATGGTGTAGAGGTAACATCATCACCTTATAATCAAGAGGTCCTGGGTTCAATACGTGGTGGAGACATAGTGATATGGGCCTTGGGGGGGAGGGGGGTGAACAGGTTCTTCGACCCCCCCCCCCTTGAAATTGACATCTTTCATTTCAAGTTAGAAAAAAAAAGAGAAAGCTTGTTATTTTTATTGTTAACAACATACAGAATAACCAAAGTAATAGTTTAGTGTGAAATACAAGAACCCAGTTATATTTTCATATTGCGCTATTTAAACTAAAGAATAAATGGTTCCACAGTATTCAAAATTCCAAAAAAAAAAAATATTTTTGTGCGACAGATCACACAACATAAACTTTACGAGTAAAATTTCCCCCTAACTTTTTTAAACCTTTTTGTGAATGAGATGTGTAAAAGTTAATAAACAAAACATAATAACTATAAATCTCAGTACACTGTATGAAATGTACGAAAAGAATTGAAAGCAGTTGTGGTGGATATTTATTCATCTGGTGCATGAAGTATCAAAGTCTCCCCATTAATGTAATGATAATAATAAATTTGACATATAACTGGTTTAAAATAACAATTATAACTGTGATGATAATAATAATTATTTCTGCTATTCAAGTTTTATCAATGGCCTGACCCCCCTACAAAAAGTTTCTGCGACACCCATGATTTGGATCCCACTGCATTGTATGTTCAGTCCCAGGGAGCCTATCTGTGCCTAAAAGTGGAGTTAAAACTCAAACTTATGGTGCAACCTAGAAAAGTGGTAAGTAAGGGCGAGCAGACTTATCTGGGCTACTGTCCTCCTCTTCTGTTCCCTGGTCTAGCAGCCAAGTGCCAATGGATGAAAAGACCCACGTGATGCCCAGGAAAGTCTGGTAGCAGAAGGAAACCTTCTAGCCTTTAGGATTTATTCTACCTAAGGCTGTTAATGATGCATATGATAGTATAGATAGCATTAACCTGTAGGGGCTATTAACAAGTAAACAAAAGCCAAATTGAATGGCACAATTGATTGTGGAACTTTAACACAGTAACTTCCAGTTCGGTGTAAATATGGACACTTCAAGAAAAGCACATACTTGTGGCTTTTTTAAAAATCTTTTTGCGTGACTGATAAAATGTCTCCAATAAAAGCATCCAATGACAAATAAAAAAAGCAGTATCATGACAAAGTAAAGGGTTTTCCAGATCCATTGGATAAGCAACTAAGAAGTAATGCAGGATTATTCCAAATTGACATCAGTTTACTGCCCGCTGTTGCATTTTTTGGCCATAATTTCATATTTCATTGAAAGTATAGCTGTCTATTATTAACCCGTAACGGGCATGGTGTGGTCTGGAAGAAAGCTCTTGTTCTCTGAAGTAATAACATATTCTTCCCTCTCCTTTTCGGTAGCTTCATATTTTGGAATATCACGTAATCTGCTGGTGCCACTTCGCTAGTTCCATTTAAGTTTCATAGCAGTAGACACCACCTGTGGGTGCCAGGGACCACGTGGCACCCTTTGCATAAGTCTTTCGGCAAGGATCCTGCTGTGAGAATCAGAGTTGACGACCCTTCTTTTAGTGAAAATTAATCAATTTTCCGTGAATTGCATAACACACAGGATATTCAAACTTCAGAAAGTCTCGCGTTGGTAAATGAACACTTAATTTTGTGTTTTAGAGTCTATTTCACATTATTTCGTGACAAAACAGGGTGGGAAAATGCACCTCACACCTTTCAGAAATGTGAAAAATTAACATTACAATGTGTAATTTCACATTTCGTGTTTTCGTCAAAAACTAAATATGCTTGCCTCTATTAATAACACTAGTAAACTTTAAAATATAGACACATCTTTGGTTGCACAACGGTGACAATGTGATGAACCCATCATTATTCAATTTTCCTCATTTTGAGGAGGTTCTCACTGACACATCTCAACTTCCTCAAGAAATGCACTTATCCATTGTGCAACTACCAGATATGGCTAGGCATTGTTGCTACAAGCTTCATGCAAGTCTTGATGACATTTTCATGCATTTTTGACACTGGCCAACTGGATTTTGATCCACAATAGCTGTTCTACCTTTGTAGACATCACTATATATATAAAAATGGATGTATGTGTGTGTGTTTTGTTTGTTCAGCAATAACTCTCGACCGCCTGGAGCGATTTCAACCAAACTTGGTACACGTATCACTTGCAATCTCGAAAGAAATACTGTGGGGGTAAGACACCCCCTGGCACCCCTAGGGGTAAGGGTGGGAAGAGGACATAAAATAGCATTCTGTTGTGTGGCATTTTCGTGTCATATCCTGCAAGGTATGCTTCCTACAAGACAGCATAGCGAAGTTGGTTGCCTACACAGGAGGTGCGATATTGCTATCCTCGAGCAATTTCAACACATCACTTACAATCTGGAAAGAAATACTGTAGGGATAAGACACCCCTAGGATTGGGGTGGGAAGGGGGTGACCTGTAAAAATAGCATATGACATTAGTGTGGAATCCATAGTTTTCGGGGTCACTAAGATGAATAGTGACACTCCCAATGCCCTTCAACTCAAAGTTCATTTTACACTATAGTTAGAATTCATTATTTTCCTGTCTAATAGAAGATTGGGATAAATAAATACCTGGGCAACACCAGGCAATCAGCTAGTGTTTTATAACAGAACACACATATGGTGTTTATTTCAATCTCGTACATACACATCATCACTCTCTGCATTTTTGGTACTCCACACATCAACATTGATCCCAGCTGGCAATGCTCAATGCCTCATATCATATGCACGGTGTTAACACCTCTTCCTGTTGCCACTTTTAAATTTACAGCCCATGCATGTGTTGTAAAAATTCTTTTTTTCGTATCTGTTTGTGTGTGCATTGAATGGAGTGGCCTCAGGCCATTTTGTGGTATCCTCATTTGTCTGAACCCACAGTTTGCAGTGTCATCTGAACCACCAAAATATGTGCTCATGTAGGTAAGGTAGATGCAGTAAATTCAATATACTACTTTCTCATTTTCTATTGTTAATGCAGTAAATGGGATCTCCTGGTGGTGTAGTGGCAGCATCATCACCTATTAATCAAGGGGTCCCAGGTTCAATACCTGGTCGAGGCATATAGAGGTTTGGATTCTGCTTTAACTGTAATTAACTGACTGTAGGTTCAGTCCCAGTTAGTCTAACTGTGCATAAAATTGTTCACCACCATTTTCATGCTCTTGTATTTGACATCCTGTGTTCTTTTAAGATATGGAATTCTTTTCGTGTGAAGTACAGGGTGTCCCACGAACAGCGCAACTGGGAATTAAGAGTGGCGGTACTTTGTAACCGAAACCTGTACATACATAAGTCATACACCAAATGTTAGCCCTGTCCAAGTAGATATTTTTAAACATAGAAACAACAAACGGGGTGCAGTGTTGTTCATGCAGTGTTGCCAAATGTAAGTGAAAGTGTAAATTTATTTTTCCACAAAGCATGGAAAATTGCATGTCAAACATTCGTACGGAAATTTGGACGTCAATTTCCACCTTGGGTAGGTGGACTATTTCGCCATCTATAGTTCAGATAAGAAAACCGATCGTTTTCGCGTATAGCCAATCCTGAAATGCCTCGTAAAGGCGTACCGATCCAAATGGATGTTTTAAAAAAATTATGAGGTACAGTGGCAACACTGTTGATGTTTGAAGGCAACAAAAGGTGTGTTTAGTGATGGTCTATGACATGGAAATACTGGAAACAGGAAAAAAAGAAAATGAAAATTATGGTGAAAAAAGTTTTACTTACCTACTCCTGGCAACCATGCAATGCACGTAACAGGCAGTGTAGCTTTACAAAAGATGTTGAAAATGACAACCATTTTCCCTGAGGCATTCATCAACACGTTTTATCATGTTGGAAGCAACTTTATGCAAGGTTGATATTGTTAATGGCTGTGCAAATGTTTATTTTTAGATCATCAAGTGTTCTTGGGTTATTAATGTAAACTGTTGTTTCAAATAACCCCACAGAAAAAATCTGGAGACGTCAGATCCGGGGAGCGACTGGGCCATACGTTTTTGCTTATAATGTGATTGCCAAAAAACTCTGCCAACATGTCTAAAGTTTCATTAGACGTGTGACATGTTGCGGAGTCTTGTTGAAACCAACAATCATGTTCATCACGTTCCAATAGAGAAATAAACTGTGTGATAAGGTCACGATAAACTATTCCAACTGTTGTGTTGAAAAAGAATGGACCGATTATTTTTCTCCGCGAAATCGCACACCACACACCGATCTTTTGTGGATGAAGTGATTGTTCATGTAACAAATGGGGATTGTTACTTGACCAGTGTCGAGAATTTTGACTGTTGACATATCCATTTAAGTGGAACCATGCTTCATCCGTGAAAAAAACCTTATCCAAAATATTCACACCATTGTCTCTAATGACATTTCTAAACCACTGGCAGTATCTTACACGTGCACCTTTGTCTGCTTCCTTCAGTTCTTGCACAGCCTGTACCTTATATGCACGTAGGTGCAATTGTTTTAACGCTCGGTGAGTTGTTGTTTTTGATACACCTGACTGTGCAGCAAGTTTACGAACAGATTTCCTGGGAGATTGTGATATTCTCTGCTCCACATCCTGCAGCACACCTTGTGTCAAAACTGGTGGTTGTCTGTGGTAGGGTTTGTCATTAACTGATCCTGTTTCACGAAATCTGGAAACAAGTCGATATATCGTCGAATTTTCTGGAACACTGTTATTCGGATATTTCTCGCGAAACACAGTTTTTACACTAGCATACGATTTTGAACAAAAAATAATGTTCCACAATGAACACCCTCTCTTCCAAAGAGTACTTCATTTCACAGAACAATTCTAATCTTCCCCTACGAACAATGCGAAATGCACGGCTCAAACAGTTCTGAGTACACAACTAACTGATTCTTTTGTTCTCGTTCGGTGGCCGCTCTTATCGCATTGCATGGTTGCCAGGAGTAGGTAAGTAACACTTTTTTCACCATAATTTTCATTTTCTTTTTTTCCTGTTTCCAGTATTTCCCTGTCATAGACCATGACTAAACACACCTTTTGTTGTCTTCAAACATCAACAGTGTTGCCACTGTACCTCATAATTTTTTTAAAACATCCATTTGGACCGGTACGCCTTTACGAGGCATTTCAGGATTGGCTATATGCGAAAACGATCGGTTTTCTTATCTGAACTATAGATGGCGAAATAGTCCACCTACCCAAGGTGGAAATTGACGTCCAAATTTCCGTACGAATGTTTGACATGCAATTTTCCATGCTTTGTGGAAAAATAAATTTACACTTTCACTTACATTTGGCAACACTGCATGAACAACACTGCACCCCGTTTGTTGTTTCTATGTTTAAAAATATCTACTTGGACAGGGCTAACATTTGGTGTATGACTTATGCAGTGGTCGGTAGTAGCGCGCTACTTGTAGCGTCGCTACTGTAGCTAGCTACAAAATTTGTAGCGGTAGCTGTAGCGGCACTACATTTTTAAATTGTAGTTGTAGCGGTAGCGAAGCTACAAAATTCGTGTAGTTGTAGTGAAAATTTCGCTACAGCTACATTTTTCTCAGCATTTTGAGGTAATTTTTGAATGTGGCAACGGCGTCAAAAATAAAGGACAATATTGCTTACTTTTGCAGGAAACTCGAAAAGACAAAGTCCATTACATGCAAATACAGATAATCTAGATTATAAATATCTTTATATCGCAGATTATAAATATCTGCGTAATTTATTTCATTAGCATCTGAATAATTCTAATATCCAGATAACTAACTGACATAAATGAATATATTCCGGCTAATAGCCATGTATTCTAGCTGCATCGCTATTTTGGGGAGAATCATGCCGCATTTGCTACACCGCCAGGAAAAAATGCCCCGTTTGTGCCACCCCCGGAACAAATCCTATGGATATCGATGGCGTAACAGACAGCAAAATATCCATAATTACTGTGTAAAACACAACGTACAGTGCAAAAACGGGCGATCCATTTTCTACTAATCTGACAAAGCAATAGTGCCAGCAATCAATGGTTCAGTACGTTAACAGCATTGATCATTGCAAGTGTATAGGATCACACTGGCAAGAAATTATTGTTACAAGAACGATAGTGTTTCTGGAATTACAATTATTTTGGTCATAATGTTTGTTCGCAAATTTTAAAATTACAATATGTTTAGAACACTCGGATTTACACATCAGTTTCCTCAATATATTTTATGATATTGTAACAAAAAAACGTACAAGTTATTGACTTTCCTGCAGAAATGACATTTTTTTTGTTAAATTACACAGTTTTCAAATTTATGTATTTTTCCTACTTTTGCGTCCCTTTTCTGTAACTTTTTCTAATCATGGCAATGAGGATGCATTGTTTATTTAGTTATTTTCTTATCTATGGCCGTTTTCTGCCACTTTTGGCTAATTGTGAGAACGAGGAAGAATGATGAGCAGAGTGAGGAATGGAGGAGCAGGAGGATCCCATCTTCCCAACTAGGAGTCATTCCTAGTGTTTGTTTTGAGTCCACTTTATGCACAAATCAGCTGATCGAGACTGATACGAACCACCATGTGCCCTCAGCTGGGTATCGAACCTGGGGCCTTTGAATACAAGGTGACAATTACTGTGTCTTCGGGGAAGCATTTCCAACAGAAAAACTTACGTAAAGCATTGCTCCATCTGTTTCTCATTTATACCACTAGGAGCATCACCCAGCTATCCTCAAGGATCGAGCAAATATCCGCCATCCCCCAAATAACATTATGTTTAAGTTAAGAAGATTAAATTGCTAAATATCACATTTTTATCTTATTCCCATTTTGTGCAACACGTTCTAGTTAATTTCGATACATGTGATATTCTTCCAATTAATTTTAAAAAAAAGTCTGTCACATAAATATTTTTCAAATTACAATAAGAACATCACTTATACATGTAACACCTAGTTTTTTGAATTGATATGCCTCTTACAAACGTACTTTATTCTCAAACACTTTATTCAAAATATATAACTGAAGTAACACTGCTATAAAAATTATAGAATGAAGGGAATCATGGTAATAAATAACAGAATCTATTTTTCAGTACATACAACTATCATACTAGGGCTTCTTTTGAATAGCCATATTGCTGTTTTAAGTTTTTAATACAGAAGTAGCGCAAAAGTAGCAAAGTAGCGAGTAGCGAACAGGAGTAGCGTAGCGAGCTACTTTTTCGTAAATGTAGTTGTAGCTGTAGCGAAGCTACATTTTGGAAGAGTAGCTGTAGTTGTAGCGAAGCTACTTATAAAATGTAGCGTTCTGATCACTGGACTTATGTATGTACAGGTTTCGGTTACAAAGTAACGCCACTCTTAATTCCCAGTTGCGCCGTTCGTGGGACACCCTGTAGATGCTGTTCTCTACTTTTTGACATTTTTATTTCAGGGGTTATAAAATTTCAGTCTCTACCTAGGCTATTCTTTGTTTTGAGTCCTGCTGATATTATTTTTATTAATGGTTTTGATATCATGGCATTTTACTGGTATCACGGTACTCAACAAGACAGATTTGCTGTAGACACACCTTCTGAATAGAAAAATCCATTTAATTTAAGTACAGTACTTTCTTTAGATTTTTTGAAAGATGCTTTTGTTTTTCATTTTTCACTTTTTGTTATAAGCACCACTTACACTGTGCATTTCACCACACACATGGACGTCTGCCGGATTTTTTCCTGGGGGGGACAAAGGAGGTCTATTTTCCCCCATAATAGTGATGCCCCCTCAAAAAACACTATTTCAGTCTGAAATGATCATGTTTCTTCGACGAATTTATAATAATTAACATAAATTACTGTGACTGAAATGAAATTATGTGTGAAATATATAATTTTTAGGTAGAGGCCCTTCCCTCTTCCAGATGTCCATGACCACACACCACTAATACCGCACATTCACCAAACGAAAAGAAACCGACACTACATTATGTTAGCCACACTAGCTGCGAATCAAGGAACAAGGATGTTCATTTCAATGGTCAACATCCCTGCACTTGACTTTGAATTCTTTCCATTCAATTTTCTTCAAGAAACAATTGTTTATATTTGAGCATTGTTACGTGTCCTCGCGCTGCTTCATGTACAGTCTGCCATACAGACTTGCACTCCGGTTAAAATACATTACTTAAAATAGAGTTATGATTAGAGACCGCATTTTAAAGGGAAGTCCTTTTTTATTTTTCAACATGAATCATGGAATAAAAAACAACAGTGTTGATCATCTTCCTTGGTCCCTCTATTGTCAAGATATCAAATATTTTGTATGACTGTATTTTCTCTAAACAAAACATTCAATAATCATGTATTTGGTGCAGTTTAGAGGAAAGAAATATAAGCACCTTCTACCTTCCCTTCCCTCCATGAGTGTTGGGAGCACATTGCAGAGATTTTTGCAACAATGCGGTCTGGGCTTAAGCAGTAACACATTCATTGGAAGCACCACGCCTGTTGGGTTGAAAGTCTACTTCTTATCTGCTAGATTTAGACTTTTATTGTGAATTTTTTTAGAATACTTTTAACTTAACTGTGTGACAGTGACGCAATATTGAGTGTCAGTGAAATGGTGAAGGCAGGCAAAAGTGGCAACATGCTATGGAAGGTGGTAAGCTGTTGCAAGGGAGATTTCATGCAAATGGTAAGATTATTTGTTGTACTTTACCTTCAAAAAAAGGAAATGGAAAAGAACTATAGTTTATTTTTCTACTCCACTAATAATACCGGCTGTCCCAGAAGTCTCTCCCTGATTACAAACTTTATTCATATCCGCTATATGCAATGTAGAGATGTGAAAGTGGTGCCAAAATGTTGGAAAACTAACCAAGTTTATTTGTTGAAGGTTTCAGTAATGTGGCTGTAGTGTAGCAGTGTCAGTGCCAAGGAATCCGGAATTAATGCTCTTGACATCAGGTGGCATCTTTCCATTCAATCTTTCTTGGACTTGACAGGATTTGGGAATGAAGATAAATTCCATTTGAAAGTTCCTCTGCATTGTTATTGGTGACCGGGTCTCGTGATACCAGAGGACATGCTGAGCTTTTTCCTGATTTGTGAACATTTCCGGTTTTCTGGGCACTGACACTGCTACACTACAGCCATGTTACTCAAACCTGCAACAAAAAATCTTGGTTAGTTTTCCAACATTTTGGCACCACTTTCATATCTCTGCCTTGCATATGGCGGATATGAATAAAATTTGTAATCAGGGAAAGACTTCTGGGACACCCTGTATTATTGTAAATGAAAGCACAGTATATGGATATTGCGCTTTCATTTAAAATAGTGTTTTTAGTGGAGTGCAAAAAAGCTATAGACTAATTTTCCCTTTTTTGTCCTTTTTAGAGGATTTTTTCCCCTTTAAAATCCGGTCTCTAGTTATATTGTAAGAAGTTGTTCAAACGTTAGAAACTCTTTCCATCTACCCTCATTCAAGAAATAAGCAAGTCGAGGGACTTGATATGTTTAATTTTGCTATTATCACAATATTAAGATATTTTAATAGTCGATGGTAGAGTCACTTCTGCCCCTCCAGTGTCTCATTTTTGCATGGCTATAGCCTAGGATACAGCGGTGCCCATCCCCCCTAAGCCCAGTGGCACATCCCCCCCAAAATCATGTCATGTGTGTCCTCCAAATCATATCATTTGCACCCTCAAACCATATCGTAATACCCACAAAGTATTTAATTACGACAGCGTGTCTACTGAAAGTGACTTTTTTCTTAGCTTTACTGAACACTACTTGATCTTCCCCTCCTCCCTACACAGAGGTGCCCATCACTCAACACCGTCCCTAAGATCACTCATCATAATCCCCACAAAAGTTTGGATGAATACGTAATAATTGATGTCTATTTGCATGAAATACCATGTTAAACTCTCCATATTTTTTAAATGATCGATTTTCGAAAGAAAAAAAAAGAGCTAGCATGTTGATTGGTTAAATGTAGTAAATTAAATTATGTAAATATGCATATACTGTAAATAGTGTTTGTGAGTGGGGTTATAAAACTCACAATTCGAGTATTTAACACTAATTGTTACACAACTTAAGATTAAGATAGAAAATTCAACTTTGGCAAACCAAATAACATGCTCCAGCCGTATGACAGATCCTATTATTGTTTCACGAGACCTTAGTTAGAAGTTCTTGTGGTCAGGGCGAGAATATAATACGGTTCCTCTTTCAAAGAACTCACCCCCACCCTGTTTCCTTCGGGGTAAATATTATTATTTTAGTAACCCAACATAAAAATAATTACGTGGATTTTATCTTCAGTGCAAATTAACTTGTTAAAGTAATATTTTCCTGTGACAAGAAGTTAGGAATGCGGATTCGATATATTTTTGTTACAAATGATGCACCTGCTTTAAATTAAGCAGTATACCAACACTATATTTTAAGAAGTTATGTTATTAATGAATACCGAGAATATCGCTTATGTCTTGTAATGCAGCTATAGTATAAAACTTCACATTCACCTCGGAAAACCGCCGAACACACATCCCGGCAACACGTAGGTTGCGAGCGAAACGATCAAGAAAATTTTTACATCCATTTCTTTGCAGGCTTTCAAGAATATTAATTTAATGGGGTGTCAATACTTTCTTAGGAACTCAAGATATTTAGTCTTTTCCAGCTTCTCTTTCGACACATTCGGGGTAGAAAACGTGTGAACCATATTGCTAACCTAAGGGTATGATACGCTAAATAGAGTCTCCAAAATTTAATGTTCGAACACTCCCTCCACTACAGAAATCCCTTGACAATCTAAGATTTAACACTTTATCAAGAGCTTCCTATCTCCCCCTATAAATTTAATACTCAATCCTATCACCAAAATTTCCATTCCAATTTTGATATTGAAGAGTGGATATTGCCTCCTCCAAAAAATTAATTCTCAGTTTCCGCAACAGTATAAGACATTAGTAATACACAAGAATTGGATACCCCCTCAATTTAATGCTCTAGCTAACATATCCACCACAATCTAAGACCTAGAGTTGGATACTCCCCCCCCCCAAACGTTTAATTCTTAATTCACAATCCCCCCCAGAAATATGTAAGAGTTGGATGTTTTTCCCCCCTTCAATAATTCCCTTAAATACTTTCTTTTCTTCATCTAATGGATTAAATATGGTGCATTTAAGGTGTAATTTTTTTACATATATTTTAGAAAAATTATATAAATGTTGAATTTTATATTATTTGAAGGGAAAATTTCCCCCAAAAAATCTCGATGGCTCAGCCTGCACCTTGATTCCCCCTGTGGGAAACCCTGCTAGGATAGCCTGGTGGCAAATTCCCCGTCCATGATCATCACATAAAAATGGCGAGGAACAATTTGCCTAATTTTTCCTTTGATGTCGGGTGTGCAATATTTACTGCCATTTTTATTTTTTTCTAGGAAATATGGGAATAGGGATATAATCAGTGCTTGTTAGTGTAGTGAACCTTATTTTTAACACTTTGTCGGCTTGAGTAACCTTGTATTAATGCCATCACCCAGGATGTTCCCCCTCCCTTTCCAAACCGATTCTAAAGGCATAAGAGTGTTTCATTTCAAACCCATCGCCGCTTTTACACACAGGCAGGTAGATATAATAATACATAATAACCATAACTAAAAATCAATAACAAATCATTCAAACGAAACACACACCCCATTTTTGTGTGAAGATATGTATATAGAACTGATAGCTAAACTATAAAATTTTGTTCCCCACAAAAATTCCCATGACGTGGGCGCATCATGAATCCTCCCTGTGCATATGTATGTTCTTATTTTACGTCGCTCCATGTTGCATATCTGTGAAACATATATATTGTACATTAAAATTATACATGTCATGTGTACAAAGAAAATTATATTCAGATTGAAGTTATCATGCGTTTTCTGTCTTTCAAAAATACGGTTTGTGTGCTTGTTTTCCATTATTAGCTAATCTGAAATTGAACGTGTTGAAAGAATATTTGAAATGCTTTGTTCCAACCAGTGGCGTGCCGAAAGGGGGGGGGGGGGTTGGTTGGAGTTAAAATAAAAAAAACTCCAAGGTAGGAAAATAGGAAAAATGAGGACTGACTACACAAAAAAAGTACACATAACCACTCCCTTTCGAAAATTCTGGGCACGCCACTGGTTCTAACACAAATGCTTAGCACCAACCAACTTCTACCTCCCTTTTTTGCATGATTTACGAGTATAGTAATGTCTACGATACTACCACTACAGTCGGGACGCGCTAGCTAGCGGCGTGGAACCACCCGCTCCGGCAGCGACGCGCAGTTGCCGGATTGACCTACTTCAGGATTTTCGCGAGTCCACAGAAACATCTGGTTAAACAGTCAACAACGGGACACTTCCATTGTTCTCATTCTCAGCAAAAACAACTGATTCTTTAACTACTACTTCTGTTCTTTCATTCATTTTTTATGTTTTTACATACAGGTAGATCGAAGCATTAATTACACATGTACCAAATGTATCATTAATGTTTAGGAAATCGAGCAATTGCCAAGCGTTTCGTTGTAATTAATTGAACTCTGTATTGCCAGAGCCTGTATTATCCTGTAGCTTCCCAAATTATCTCACTTCACTCACCCACATGTGCCTCCCCGATGGTACAGTGGTAGGGTAAGCCTCGTCGCCTTGTAATCAAGTAGTGCTGGGTTGGATACCCTGTCGAGGCACATAGTGGTTCGGATCCCACTTCCAACTGTAGGTCCATTCCAGATTAGCCGTAGTGTGCATAAAGTGGACTTTAAAACACCAAGTCAATCAATCAATCAATCAATTCACACACAATTGATTTGTTCTTGATAAATTCTTCTCTGTAATACAGTAACTCAGTTCTGTGAAATTCTGTATAAAAGGTAAATTTTTGTAGGTTCCGCAAAATATAATTTTAAAATACGTGTTAACGAAACCAAGTTGTACGTAATTTGTTTATACGTTATTCGCCCTAATTTTCAAGAAATACATTTCATTTGTACGTTCTGAAGCTTCAACTATGTCACAGAAGTATAAATTCCATGTTGTTACAAAACAAAGGGCGAGTTTCGTATACAAAAACAATAGGCGGGCATAGCTGCGGTCGGTATTGAGTTGCGAAAAAGACAAACGTGTCGGTGTGACAAAGAAGGCAAAGAGAGGCGGCATGAAATCAAAGAACGATTTGCCACAGTTGTTCAAACCACAAGACGCATTTTCTTTTGAAGGTAATTATGATACGATACAACACAAGTGAAAAGATGCCGGTAACTGATGCTTGCAATGTACCATAATAAAAACACAACAGAGGTTCTTTCAGGGAAGGTTTTCGGTTTCTGTGTAGAGCAGGAAGATAAAATGTTTCATGCTTGCCAGAATGTAAAATTCACCCGGGACGTTAACGTTAACCTACAAGAAACTTCAGATTCAAACTTCTAGATTCGTTTAATTATCACTTTACGACGAAAAGAACATATATTAGCATACTGATACGTACGTGCTTAATTTCGCGTGACGCTTAATTTTTTCCCGAACTTGCCAACAGCTGATTAGCCTGTCCGTCTGTTTGTGCGAACGTGACAACGTAGATAACCCCCAGCCACATGGCAGCCAACGAGGAGACAGAATTTGGTCACGTTCTGCCGTTCTGCGTTCTGATTGCACGCCGCGTCTTATCTCGTCCCGACTTTAATAATAATTATAATAACAATGTCATCATCATCATTGTTGATATTATTATTATTGTAGGCATGTTTATTCTGGGTCTTGCCACCTCCCAGACATAAATTCGTGGTTGAGATTGATTGATTTGTTGTTTTAAGTCCAGTTTATGCACAGAAAGGCTAATCGGGACTAGGGACTTGCTTCATTTTGCTTGATTTTAGCACAACAACGTGTTACGTACCCAATAGGACAAAGTAATGTATATAGTTTGCCAAAGAGGAATAGAGATGGCAGCACCAGGCGTGCAAGGTTAAGAATTGGCATAATATATGTGAATAACTTTATAAATAAGAACAAAGCAGATTGGAAAGATGAAAAACAATAGATATACTATAAGAAGATAAAGAATAAATATAAAATAAATAAATTAATGTATATACGCGATAAATCAAACCAGTGATCATATGTAAGTTGATCAGAAAACTAAAGAAGTCAAAGCACTGATACAAATTTGTGTCTTTGAACAGATATTGCATCTGTCTGATTGATTTACCATTCCCATAGCGGAAATTTTGTTTACAACAGTGGCGGCGCGTTCCAGTCGACGACCCACAGCACTTTTGGTTGCGCGTTTCAGCCGTAGCACCTACTTGGATGCACTTGTCAGTCGTTTGGCACCAAGTATACACTCTGTTGTACCTAGTTAGTGTTGGCGCGTTCCAATCGCAGCCGCAAGGGAGGAGATTAGTATATTTCCCAAAGCTTAAGGGAAAAAGCTGGAAAAAAATAAAGGAATTCATTAAATCGTCAAAAACATAAATAAATGGAAATCCAGAGGGAAGTTCACAAAGAAGACAAGAAGGAAGTCCAGATCCAGAACATCCATTAAGAAGGAAGTCCAGAACGTCCTTTAAGGAGGAAGTCCAGATCCAGACTGTCCATTAAGAAGGAAGTCCAGATAGAAGAATATACAAATTGAAGAAAAGAAATAATAAAAAACATATTGAGATAAAACTTGACTGTAGATGAAAATTATAGAGAAAAGTAGCTCATCATGTAAATATTCTATTTCCATGTATCCTTGTTTATATAATATATTCGTTTAAACGTCTCCATTGAAAGACATCCTGTCTGGTTTCGTTGTCTATAAAGAACCCTACCCTGTAGATATTCTAGCTGAGGTTTCAGTTGAAGATTCATGCACCTTGCACCAAATGGAGGTAGCATTAATAAATGACAACCAAAACCAACTTTTGGGGCTAGAGAATTAGGAAACAGACAGCGAGGAGAAAAAGAGTAATTGAAAATGGAGGAAAAGGATAAAGATGCAAATGAGAACGCAGAAGCTACAATGAAGGACGATGGAGAGAAAAGGGAAACTTTCAGTTGTTGTGGAGAGGACGGAAACGAGGAAGAAATTATTGTTTGTACCACATGTAAGGAAACGAGACACTGGATGTGCGAAAAAATAAGAAAGGAAAAATATATATCAATATGCGAAAGGGAAGAAGGTTACATATGTAAGAAATGCAAGAAAGAAAAACAAAAGAAGACAGAAGAAATAAATATATTAGAATTGTTTCAAAAAATGTCAATACAGCTGGAAGCCAACGCCGAAAGTGTAGATGAAAATAACAGATAGTTGAAGGAGAAGTTAGAAGAAAGTAATCGGAAAGTAGAAGAAAATAACAGAGAGCTGAAGGAGAAGTTGGAAGAAAGTAATCGGGAAGTAGAAGAAAATAACAGAGAGCTGAATGAGAACAACAAGGAAATGAAAGGAAGGCTGGATGAAAATAGTAGAAAATTAGGAGCTGTAAGAAATGAAAGCAAGGAAATGTACGAAAAAATAACTGAGATATGTGAAGAAAATAGAAGATCACTGGAAAATAAAATAGAAGAAAGAACACTGCTAATTGAGAACAAAAGCGTGGATATAAATAGAAGGATCGAGGAAAAAGTTTCAAAACTTAGAGTGAAGAATATACACAGAACCAACAGTATGGAAAGAAAAATTGTTGAAAATAAATAGATAGAAGCCGTATCTTCTAGAGTAGATGAAAACGAAAGCAAGATAGAGGAAGCAAAAGTCCTAATGGAAGATAGAAGCTGGGAAATACGCAATAGAATGGAAAGGCGGTTCTAAAACTCAGAGAAGTAAGCACGCGGGAACTGAAGAAGTTCAAGAAAAAACTAGCAGTATGGAGAAGGACATTGCGGAAAATCGAAATAAAATTAATGCAGCAGATAATAAGGGAAAGGAATTAAACAGAAAATTAAATGGGGCCGTGTCAAAGATGGAGAAGACAGAAAAGAAGTAGAAGAAGTGGAAAGGAAGTTAGGAGAGCTATTCGTCAAAGAAGGAAACATGAAACGTAGGTTTCGAGAAAGTGAAGAAACGAATGTTAAGAAAGAGATGAGAGAAGAGAGTTCAAGCGATGAATCGACGACGGAGGAAGAAGAGAAGCATAAGAGATATAGAATATCGGGACGTCACAAGAAAAGGAAATGGAAGAGTAGCGAAGAGGGAAGTATAATAATGAAAGGCTCTTAGACATATTGGAAAATGAATTCCCAAGAGACGAGAACTATAGGACTAGGATACCTAGGTCACAAGAATTGCAGCATCTTCCAAAAATCAATGGGAATATATCTGATAAATGTCTAAGAAAATTTTTAAGGGAACTAACAACAAATGTCAGACTTATGAGGATCCCGAAGGAATGATTTTGAACGTCATAGAGACATGTTTTGAACAGTCGGCAGCAGGATGGTATCAACTTAATCAGCACAAATTCAGAAATTTTAAAGATTTCAGCCGAAAATTCTTAAATTACTATTGCAGTGAAGATATAAATGAAAGGCTGCTAGAAGCATTGAAGAGAAAATATGTAGATTGGTCCAAAGTCGACAGCCTAGAAGAACATACGTGGGAGACCCTTAGAAATTTCAAAAATCTGAAGGAAGGATGCAGCGAAGAAGAGCTGGTCAAACAAGTTGTCCAAACATTGCCGTTAAGAATACAGAGAGCTATAGCAGCGGTTAAGATAAAAGCAGTGGATGATTTGATTGAATATTTAAGAACCGAGGATGTGCTAAGAAAAAATCAGAATTTATGGAACGATAAGGAAGGAAGATTCTATGGAAAGAGGCAACATTCAGAAGAAGAAGGGCGCCCAAAACCAAAGTTCAGAAGACAGGAATTTGACGTAAGAAGAATATAAGTTAGAAACCAGAGACTAGGTGAAGAAAGAAGAGACGGAGGAAGAGACAATGGAAAATATGAAAGAAACATAAACTCTGTGGAAGAAAGAGAGAGAAATGATGATAGATATCGAGGAAATTGGAGAAACTTTAGAGGCCGAGATAATTTTCGAAGATACGGAAGAGGAGGAAATCAGCGATGGAGGAACTGATATGAACAGAAGGAAGATAATACCGAGAAAGTGTGTCCAATGAAGAAATGGAAAGACGAAATGAACTATTGGAAGAAGAAAGAAATGAAGCAATAGAACTGTCGAGGAATTACTTTAACGACGAAAGAAGGTTTCTGGAAAAATTGCAGGAAGAAGATCACCGAAACCCAAAAGATATAATGGCAAACAGATGAAAATGTAGTAAGATCGTCAAACTGTAAATAGAATTAATCTATATGTAAATATTTGTAAATATAAGAAATTATAGTTCATCAAAGAATCTGATATAGATAAAACAGAGAAGATACTATATGTTTAGAAGTTAAAGAGAGGCCAAAAGATTATTCAGATAAGAGACTTACAAGCTCACTTGAAGACATCAGACAAGTCGTCACCATAGAAAGGGAACGTAATATCATAGGAACTGTTGATGGGAATATGAATCTCCAAGGAATAAGTTTCACTGACGACTTAACCTTACCAAAAAGCTGGATGCGTAATGCCAATGGTGGAACAACATTTTGAGAAAAGTAGGCTGGACATGATCTACGTTAACGAAAGGAAGGCGAGAAGACAATTAATGTAAATGATATCCTACGTATTCCTATGAAAAAGAAATTGCGAAGAGGAAAATGGAAATGTGCATTAAAAATGAGAATCTTGTGTATAAGACGAAGAATAACATATGAGTTATAGAAATGAATACTGACAATAAAAAATAATTATAATGCATATGTCAGTGATACATGAGATGAAGATGATGCACGAAAGAATGTCCACGAAGTAGAGACAGAAGAAGCGAGAAATGTGCTATTGAAACGTAGAAATTCATTTATGAAGAGCCTAGACCATCCTTTATATATGTTTATCATGTACAGGAAAAGACTGATATCTGCCGACAAGAAAAGAGTTGAGTGTTACAGAAATTATAAAAATAGAGCATCTTAGGAGGAACAAAAGAATAAAGAAGTGCCAGTTCCTGAAAAGAAAACAATGAAATAGAAGCCAAACGAAGATGCTGCGAATGCTAATTATAGTTTGTGAAAAGGAGAGCTGTGTATACATAGGGAGTTTTGTGAATCCAATGTGAAGATTGATGAAGATTGAAGAATAGATGAAGGAAAGAAGAAATTCAGGGGAAAACATCTTTCTATCTTCATATTTTTACGATGAAAAATCTGTCTGATTGATTTGCCATTCCCATAGCGGAAATTTTGTTTACATCAGTGGCGGCGCGTTCCAGTCGACGACCCACAGCACTTTTGGTTGCGTGTTTCAGCCATAGCACCTACTTGGATGCACGTGTCAGTCGTTTGGCACCAAGTATACACTCTGTTGTACCCAGTTAGTGTTGGCGCGTTCCAATCGCAGCCGCAAGGGAGGAGATTAGTATATTTCCCAAAGCTTAAGGGAAAAAGGTGGAAAAAGGATAAAGGAATTCATTAAATCGTCAAAAACATAAATAAATGGAAATCCAGAGGGAAGTTCACAAAGAAGACAAGAAGGAAGTCCAGATCCAGAACATCCATTAAGAAGGAAGTCCAGAACGTCCATTAAGAAGAAAGTCCCTTAAGGAGGAAGTCCAGATCCAGACTGTCCATTAGGAAGGAAGTCCAGATAGAAGAATATACAAATTGAAGAAAAGAAATAATAAAAAAACATATTGAGATAAAACTTGACTGTAGATGAGAAGTATAGAGAAAAGTAGCTCATCATGTAAATATTCTATTTCCATGTATCCTTGTTTATATAATATATTCGTTTAAACGTCTCCATTGGAAGGCATCCTGTCTGGTTTCGTTGTCTATAAAGAACCCTACCCTGTAGATATTCTAGCTGAGGTTTAAGATTAAGATTCATGCACCTTGCACCAAATGGAGGTAGCAAACGATATGTTTGGAAGTTTGAAAGGAACAGCTTGTTCAAGGGAGGCCAATGACATACATGGACGACCGGAGATTTTCATGTTCCTGCAACACCCTAACAACAATTAACATATGTTATTGTGAAAGGAAAGTATATATGGGGAAGCCGTAGCCTCCCTTGTCCCCCTTCTGGACGTCCATGATGACATCTGTATTGCATCTTACACTCCAAGAAAGTGCTCATCGAATTGTAAACATTGAAACCCACGTTACTGTCTTATTGAACTATATGTGGTGAAATACAAAATAAAATTATCCTTGCCTGTAAAAACACACTTTTTGAATCTTTGTAATAGGACATTCTATCATTGTAAGAGTTTGTGTTTTTGGTTGAAAGCAGGTTTTGAAAATGAACTGCTGAAAGGGTTGCGGAAGAAAAGGGTGTGCGCAAGCACTCTTTCGCACTCCCCTGGCACCGCCCCTGGCTTCAAGAAATTTCAGACAGTTACAGTGCAGAAAATACCAAGAATTAACACGTTTGAAATACGTACCTTTGGAATTTCTTGAATGTTGAAAAGTCGGGAAATGATTTCCCGAAGTTGGGATCTGACCATCACAATTCACCTGCCGCCATTTTTTTTTTTTCAGTAACCTTCTATGCATAAAATCTTGAATCAGAGATATCATTAAGGAGAGTAGATCAAGTGGTCTGTTTGACATCTGTGCCCCATCGTAAAAAAGTACCAAAAGGCAAAGAACTATTCATAAAATATTTATAGATGTTTATGTAAAGGAATCAAGACGAATCCTGTTTCTGTTTCAGAAAGTGGACTCAAGTCAGGCACGTATCTAGAAATGTGTTTCGGTGTGGGCGTCCGAACCAAGTGTCTCAGGAATAATAATAATAACAACAATAATAATGTTTAAATTAAAATAATGATATTAAATATAATTAATACTAATTACAATACATAAATTAATATTATATTATTATTACACGAAAAGGTAAATAGACTTTATAAGAATAGAGATATAACAGCGCATATTCATTACGTAGCTTACCTGTAGTTAAGATCGGAATAATTTACATAAAAACAAGTGCCCTAGCAATGAAATTAACGTAAAATAGATCAAGAATTGAATATTTATCAGATAACAAAAATGATGTTGTATGTAGTTCGAGAAAAGTTTCTTTGTAATGCCATTCAAAGCCGTATGATCCCAATATAATCCTTGTCTTCCAATACGTTCAGAGGAAATTATACAACAAAGGCTAAACGAATATATTTTTCATAATTTAATTTTAGTACTTGATAAGTCTTTCGGTCCGGCCCCCCCCCCCCTAAATACTTCCTTGACTTAAGTCTGAACTTATTAACAACGCCAAAGTATTTTCAATTCAATTTCAATTTTATGATTTGTAAAATTTGTAAAATAATAATAAAAGGTAAGATATATGATTCCATGACTGAAGGGCAAGATGTGAAATCTTACTCCGCCTTCCGAGAAAAAATTATGTGGTGGTCCTTGGCTGTCATTCGTTTCAATTGGAATAATTGGGTTGGCATCAGCATAATTTGGGTTCCAAAACTTGGGAGGGGGGGGCAAGAACAGTTTCCTTTCCCTTGGTAGATAAGGTTTAGCATAGTGCGGGAGTAAAAGTTGCAAAAAATGGGGGGAAACTGCCTTCTACACCCCCTAGTCGTCGCCACTGCTTCGCATTATTTGTAAAATTAAGGCGGGAAGTGATTTTGCCAAGTTGCAACAGTAGTTTATGACCACTTTCGTACGCAGAAAGGGGTTGATGGGGCTAGAGCCCCCTCTGAAATTTGGAGAGAATCAACATTTTCAAATTTAAAAAAAGTGAAAAACTCGGGGAAAACTAGAGTAGAAATTGCAAACCTCCTTTGAAATGACTCCCGATGCCATTTTCAGAGTGGAAACATCTAAATATACGAAATATTTTTGTGTGTATTTCACCCTACTAGAAAGCAGCCATGTACAGTGGGATCCATGAGTATTACCGTGCAAATTGTCCATCACCATGTTCGTGCACTTTATTTGACCCAACAAGAGCTTCAAGAATTAAAAGAAAACTCAAAACAAGCTGTTGACAACTTCTGCACCAGCATACATAAAAATCCATCGCTTAAAAACACATAGGATGCAAGAGAAAAATTAGTGAAAATAGTGATGGACAATTTGCACGGTAATACTCATGGATCACACTGTACTATCCACAGGGACGGCGCTACAGGGGGCTGAAACCCCCCAAAACAGGTCTCAGCCTCCCCCCTGTAGCTCCCCTAAATTTTTATAATATTGTGCACACATTTCGGGCGAAAACTTAAAAATTAGAAGTTTACATTTTCCCTTTAAAACTTCCATTGTATTGGTGCAAGTACAATGTTCAAGTACATTTTCTAATTCGGTTAGATCACAAGGGTACTTTATTACGATGTGTTCTAAAATCAAGGGGTGAGAGCAGCTGCAGATATGCCTGGATAACAGTAGTCACTGATCATTTGATACTATTAAGTAATTGGCCACTCATGAGTCGCCAAACTTTCAACGAAATAATCTGTCTGTCTGGTAGGCGTATTCAGTGGCTGTGAGATTGTTGTTTGGTTGTTGGCATATACAGCTAAATGTGTACAATTATTAGCATCTAGTATAAAACGTATCACTATATTTCGGAATAGCCGTAAGTAATGTGATAAATTATTTTGGTAACAGTTCCGTATATCGGAGACACATTAAAATCGGATATTTTGTGTTTCGCATGGTTCGTACTTACCAATTGTGTATTGCGGAACATAGCTCAAAGTGCCATTATGCTTTTCACACGAAAACAAACACTTTTTCTACTAAAATAACGCATTTTTCTAAGTTCTACCGAACGCACGTTACGGTGCGATATCGCTTGCTTTGCAAATGATATCGCTTCTTTTGTTTTCGAATATCAGTGTTTCCAACTCCATTATGCAAGAAAATTGTTATGTTCCACGATGAAATTACCTACTATCGTGTTCGTCACGTGTGCAAATTGTAGTAGCTGACGGATAGCCCCACGAACCATTTCCGATAAGGTTAGGTTAGGTTTGGTTAGGTTAGGCAAGCATAGTTAAAAAAAGGGGGGTTGGAAACACTGACAGGGGATTACGTCATAAAACGTATGGAGCATCCGGTTCACATAGGGGAAGCAAATGAAAGCAATGGCTTTTGTGCGTCGGTGAGATATTTCTCTTTGAAAATACATGATTTCCCGGTCAAATAGATTCCACGATGAAAGAAAATACCTCGACGAACGTTACAAACCTTAGAAAAACTCATTTCCGTAAGTAGTTTCTTCTGTAAAAATGAAGAAATGTGTCTCCGATATACGGAACTGTTACCATGATTTTTTATAAGTAGGGTGACGTTCAAAATCTAAAGAAGCGTTATGTTTCTTTTCTGTTTGTTAGTTTCTCATTCGAGTACCGACAATTACATGTGTGTTAGCGATGTTCTTTCATTGGTTTCGTATACTGCTGGACAATGAAAACCGGACACTTTAATATTTGACATCTGAATTGCAATAACAGCTCGCAGGTATATTACAGAATGTTCGGCAGATCATGTAGTACCATATGCACCATTCATAGGCTCGGACTTAGTTTATGCATTCGTACTTAATTCAGTTTCTGCAACATTTAGTTAGCCCTTGTACCAGAGCTTTTATCGACCCATTGCGTTATCACAAAAAATGCAAGTGTCCGGTTTTTTTTGTCCAGCAGTATATATTTATTTTTCTGCAAATATTCGAGACGAGAAATACGATGGGAAAGAATCAAGGAGTACGTAAATTACCTAATTCTTAAATAATATGAAATAATGGTAATAATAAAATTTGGCTCCGATCCCCGATAGCCTATCGACAAAATCGGTCCCGGGTCCAATACCTGGTGGAGGTAACATTTCATTAAGTGCTTCGGATTCCAACACAAGCTGTAGCTCTCGTCCCGATTAGCCTCTGTGCATATAGTGGACCTTAATACAAATCCAATCAATTAATCATTGCAATACGGTGCAAAAATCAGCACGCTTGGGCAATTTTATTGCTCGTAGTTCTAGTTCTATAGCTATATCAATTAATTATCATTAATGATGCTAGAAAATAATTTATGCTGTACCGTCACAGTGGCGAATTACGATTTCGTAGAGTAGAATCAATCTTTGAAGCACATAGGAAATTATTCATCCAATTCTGATCAGCCTTTATGCTCATACATTACAGTTGCTCATAAAAATAGGCGTATCTCTTGCTATGATTAATTTGCTCATTTAAGCAAAAAAATATCCACACTCTTCACACGATTAGGGGGGCATTTGCCCATCCAGTTTTCGCCACTTTTGTCCCAACACTATGCCAAATCTTATCTACGAAGGTTGGTTTGAGTTGTTGTTTTAAGTCCACTTTATACACAGTAAGGCTAATCGGGACTGGACCTACAGTTTAAATTGGGATCCGAACCACTTGTGCCTCCACCGGGTATCGAACCCGGGACCCCTTGATTACAAGGCATTATCTACGAAGGGAAATGTACTGTCTTTTACCATGTAGCTAAAACTATTGATCCTTTTATGATAAGTTTTTATGCATAATCTATTCTGAAATAAAATTATGATCTTCAGCAGTTATTGTTGTAAGGAGATGTTTATTATATTTATTTTGTGATTACACGATAACATGTTTCAGGTGGACCATTAGTTCCTGTAAGTACTATATGGAATTTTCCTTGCACTTGAATAACCTACGTTGTGAAATGTAAAATGTGTTTGCGTTTTACCGAATGGAAAGAAATATTGAAGCAACAGTGGCGTTTGTCCTCTCGGATGTAAATTATGCCCAAAACAAATAATATTCTAAATAAAATATGTGTTATTTATATATTGGGAGGAGAGAAAGCTTTAACAACTAAAATCAACGTGCTCGGTTCATAAAGCAGTAGATATATACAACACTGCCAAAGTTACATGATCTGTTCCATTCTGCGGACAACATTGAATTGCAATAACACTTGGCTGGATGCAGTAAAGTGAAATGGTAATATTTTTATACTCGCTCTTCATCCCAATGCAAGTTTTACAATGATATCAACAAGAAAATTTAAGCGGGTCATGTTTTCTGTTTGTATCAACATTCGATTGTTCTCAAGTTACTTTTCTCTGATCGTGCAATTAAACAATGTTACAATATGCTCTTGCAGTTATTTAAGGCAAATTTCAAGAAAAAATACATGGTATTTCAAACAGTAAATATCAATGACACACGATATATGGAAAGAAAGAAAAATGGAAGAAATATTTATCAATGTTCACCTCGTTGTTCATGCTTCTTCTTTATTATTATGGAAACAGGATTTTATGAATTGATTCTCCCGTCTTGCTGCATACGTTCACTTGCAACACATTTTACAAGCAAATATTCGTTAGTACAGCCATGTTACAACAGCTGAACTACGGTCAATGTCTGCTGATCGGAGAAAAATCGCAGATCAACTTTGATCGCAGATCGCAGGGACTTAATCTCAGTTCAACTTTTATACAACACAAATTCAGAGTTCAGCGTGACTGCAGATCAATTTTACTGGCTAATCGAGGATCAACTGTTTTATACAATCGGGCCCAAGAAGCAGAAAGGAACTCAAAATAAAGACCCTTCAGCAACTGCTTGCAATAGTAAAGTATTAAGTAAATACCTTTTAGCCGGCATTAGTTACCCCCCCCCCCGAGAATTTGACTCCGAAATCTGTAGCCCCCTCCACTTATTTCAACCTGGTGCTGTCACTAACTATCCACCTTTACAATTCCAGCCCCTCCCGGGGGGAAAAAAATCCTGCGTACGTCAGTGTTTATGAGTTATGACGTCCATTCTCTCTCGCACACATTCTTCCCGCCAACGTACCGTGAATCCCTAAGCAAATTGGCGGGAAACTTCTTGAGATACGCCTCGAGATTGACGAGGATTTAGATCGGCATTTAGCGCTGACCCGAAGGAAGATGATTCAGTAGAAGTTCAGGAAAATTCTTCGCATGGTTAGAACTCGGGGCGGGGTGCTAGTGCTGTGCGGAAATCTCGCTCTGGTTGACGTGCTTGAGCAAGAAGAGAGTTTTTACTTTTCCTTTACAACCTTTTTGTTCCTCTCATGAAAAACTGGATCATTTCTTATGCAGAAACATCCTCAAAGTATCCAGGAATACGGCCGGCAGCAGAACAACTCCAGGTCGGTCAGCGCTCGAAACGAGGAGCCAACCAACTTGCAGTCCGACACACAGGTTATCCAATCCAGCGTTGCCAACCTCCCGATAAGAAAAAGTGCTCTTTAATCTGTGAATTTGAGATTATCCGTCGATTACAAAGCGGAACAGGGCCTCCCCGATGGCGCAGGGGTTGCGTCGTCGCCTTGTAATCAAGTGGTCCCGGGTTCGAGGCACATAGTGCCACTTTAAACTGTAGGTTCAGCCCCGATTAGCCTTACTGTGTGTAAAGTGGACTTAAAACTCCACATCAATCAATCAACAAAGCGGAACATTTGTTTTATTTGCGCCCAACAACTTTCTACCATGCCCTGAAATGTTCCTCGCGGGTTAAACTGGAGAATAAATAAAAGATGAAGAGGAGAGGGTGTGGTTGGAAAAGCATGTCCCTGGACGGGAAATTACATCTGGATATAATTTTATTTCTAATTTCTCTAATTATCGTCTTTTGAAGTGAATTTCTCCCTTCCAGAGAAGCAAGTTTACAAATTATGCTAGATTTTCATACTACACAAACACAGGATGCTAGGTGCCAACTATGGATGGGCGATATCGGAAATTTGATATTGCGATATATCGTCAAAAAAATATCGTCACAGAAATTACGATACGATATTTTTCCGTATCATGATATTGGCAATGTATCGTCTCCACGATATATATCGCCAAAATAGCATGACGATATATCGTCTAGTTGATGATATATCGCCCAACGAATCTCAAATTGTGCTAGGTTTAGCATCATTATGCTAGGGTTGGCATTGCTGATCCAACCTGAGTTTTGGATGGTCAACGATAGAGTCCGCCTCTGTCGGTGTGTCGCCGTCGTAAAGGAGCACGTTCCTCTCCCTCCCCCCTTATGGCCTACTAGGGAGAGAGAGTTTTTCGGCTGTGGTTACATGCTTTTGGACCGGGGCATTGTGCGCGAGATTCACAGATTAGTCTTAAAGGCGCGCGCGTGCGTGTGTGTGTGCGAGGAGGTGCGTTTTGTAACGTTCGCTGACGGAACACACTTTGGTTAAATCGTGCGAAAGTGGGCGTGTTGAGGTGTTCTGCTGTGGCTCGAATTCCACACTGACTAACAATATTGTACGTTTGTCATTTCGAATGTCAGCCACGATTGTTGTAACAGGAACTGTGAGTGAGGTTCACTCGTGTTAAGGAACGTCGTTGATTCGTGTGCAGCCGTAGTGAACGTGTGGGTATTTTGCACCAAGGAAGCTACCTTCATATTCCAGTGTTGTTATCACTGAATGAATACCGTCGCGTTTCGTATCGGGCCGTGTAGAATTGTCAAGTGCAGTTGGGAAATATCAAGCCTGTAGAAACACACCAGCAACTTAAAATCAAGTAAGTGCAAGGGCAATGTTTTTATTGTTTTAATTACTGTTGTTATGACGTTTGCAGGATATATTTCCACGGGAACAGGTAGCTTTCTCGTTAAGTTCCCCCCTCTTTAACACCCCTCCTCCATCCACATGGCTCTTATATACAGAAATATTGGTGGAGTTTACCATTCAGCATCCCAATGATAGGGCTAGTAAAATTTTAATAGTTATAGACCGTTAATGATAGTAATAACTACTGCTAGATGTTAGCGATTACATTTGTAATACGGTTACTAATTTCGGCATTCCACGAAAATTGGTCCTACTCCATGTAAATAAAATTAATTAATATGGAAATAATTATTTTTAATTTCATTAATATTTATATGTTCGTGAATGCATATAATTTGCACATTTTACCAAGCATCTGCAGCCTGTATGCTTCACAGACAAATTAACTCAAAATTTGCTACATACACTTTTGTTAATGTTTTTCATGCATTCATCACCCTATGCCTTCATATTAATTTTTTTTATTTGTTAGGAGACACCACAATGTACTTCATAATTCTATGAAATCAGTTCATTTTGAATATTTAAATCCAATCTCGTGTCTAACACCTTAAATTTTGTGTGTAAATGTCACGTAACGCTGGAATGTCCCCCAATTATTATTATTAAACAGTTTACAATTATCAATAGTATATTTCCTCTTCAATAATCTTACTGTAACATCGTGTGCACCTATTAACAATGTTTATTAATATTCTTCGTTATGCTTATTGTTGATTCAAATGTCTATTTTCGACTTGAATAATCCATTAAATTGGTCTGAATTTTCACTTTGCGAGACCAGATACAATTAATTATTATCAATTACAGTGTATTTTATCCATAGCAAATTCTGAAACATGCTTAGGTTATGAAGAAAATAATTATTGCAATTGAAGAATATATGACCATCCATTACGAGTAAAACCATAAATAAAATTTTCAAACTTCTTCCAAATAATATAATGAAATGATAATTGTTGATTTGCTGATGCAATTAATGTAAAATGTTTACTAAACCAGTGTGTGGGGGGACCCGTTAAACCTTTGCCACGGCCATGCCCCTCCAAGAACTACCACCCCGCCCCCTGGTTTCCTGCACCCCTTGCTTGTTAACAACAGCACGTCAGATGAGTTGGCTGGCTACTGACTTTTGCACCAATAGTTTTCTTGTGCTCATTCCACAGCTTAGGCATGATTTGCATTCATGATGCAGCGTCCATTAATCTTCGCCGAGTCGAGGTATTCTGCGTGGAACTGCGACGGACTGCGAAGTCGATGTTTGCATGTGCTTGCAGTATTTGGCACCTTTTGCAAGGAAACTTATCGTAACGTTTTGTTTCACACTCACAGTTTGTATTTGCTCTCTCAGATTCAAGTGCCGGATTGATGTTTGGATAACCTAACAAAACATAATTTTACTACATAATCAGTTTCGAACTTATTTTGCAAAGGCGCAGATTTTTGGCGGGAGGGGGAGGAGCCACTTTCTGCCCCCACCCAAATTCTTCGAGACTTGATTTTGATGTGATTTGTGTTATTTAGCGTCGCTTTTCTTACACTTTGACTAATCGCGACGAAGAGCATGTTTGCTGATGAATTGAATTTTTGTTTGAAGTCTACTTTATGCACAGATAGGCTAATCGGGACTGGACCTACAATTTAAAGTGGGATCCGAACCACTATGCAATGTGCCTCCACCGGGTGATATGATGAAATTTGTGAGGGACCTGGCCCTCACAAAGAGCACCCTCTTGCCCAGACAGAGATTTGAACCCGTTACCTTTGACGTCGTAGCGCGGTGTGCTAACCATTCCACCAGTTCTTAAATTCTTAGAGGTCAAATATTACACACACACACACACACCATGGGCGTCGCCAGAAATTTTCCTAGGGGGTTCAAATCGAAGATGTGGAGGACACCCCCTCCCCTCAAAAATATTGTCCTACAGACCAGTGGCATATGCAGAAGTTTGTTAAGGAGGAGTTCATTTTTAAAATTATTGCATTATCAGTAAATGATGTTATTATTTTTATTATTATTATTATAATTACTTCTAGTAGTAGTAGTAGTAGTAGTAGTAGTAGTAGTAGCAGTAGCAGTTTTAGTTTAGTTTATTTTAGCATCCAATAAGTTTATTATATGAATAATATAGTACTTGTTACACCCAAGATTACATAATATACTTCTAACATTAGTAGCAGTAGGAGGAGCAGCAGCAAACGCAGTAGTATAAGTGGGGATCAACTGAAACTCGTTCAGTGGTCATAATTCGTGAAATATATTTTATTTCGAGCTGAAACTGGTACACTGTCTAGAGCCGTCTATGGTTAGCGCTCAGTAAAAATATTGTTCAGAAGAAGTCACCATGAGCGTTGAGACACTTGTCCCACTGTGTCACTAACTTACAAATGCCGTCCATGTAAAATTGCGAAGGCTGAATCTCAAACCAATCACGCACAGCGTCCTGAACTTCAGCTTCAGACTGAAATATCTGACCTAGCAAAGCCTTCTTTAGAGGCCCAACGATGTGACAGTCACAAGGTGAAAGGTCAGGGCTGTAGGGCGGGTGTCGCAACATTTCCCACTTGAATCGTTGAAACAAATCCTGCACTTGGTTTGCAACGTGTGGACGCGCGTTGTCATGCAACACAATGACTCCAGCGGTCAATAAACCAGGCCTTTTGTTTTTGATGGCTCTCCGTAACTGTGTCAAGGTCTCACAGAGCGTGCGGCATTGATGGACTGTCCTGGTTCCTTGAAGTTGAGCAATAATGGTCCATGGTAATCAAAGAACACAGACGCCATAACTTCCTCCGCAGACGGTTGCGTCTTGAACTTTTTGGGACGTGGAGATGAGGGGTGTTTCCACTGCATAGTGGAAGACTTTGAACTCGGTTCAAAATGATGGCACCAAGTTTCATCCTCAGCAACAATGCGCAGCAAGAAGACGTTACCTTTCAAATGGTAACGTGACAAATGTTCAATGGAGCATCCCATACGCTCCAACTTTTGGTCCTCCGTCAATATCCTGGGTATCCACTGCGCGCACACTTTATGATAACCCAGAGCTTTCACAATTTTGTGAGCAGTACCATAACCCATGTTTAACTCGTTCGCTATGGATCGAATACTCATGCGTCTATCTGCAGATATTGCCGCATTCACCGTTTCACACATGTCTTCTGTGGCAACAACATGGGCTTGGCCAGGACGGGGATAATCAGTGGTTTGTTCACGCCCCTTCCGAAACATTCTTGCCCAGTCCACCACTGTTGTTTTGGACACACATGCATCACCATACACGTCTTTCATACGCCGGTACACTTCAGCTGGTTGACAACCTTCGGCACTCAGAAACTGGATGACAGCACGCTGGTCCTGTTTGGACGGATTGGGGATGTTGAACGCCATCTTTCACTCGTTATACCTGCAAAACGGAAACACGTATAAACAACATTCCTACACCCAACACACAGGGACATTAGCCATTACACACTATTGGACAAACAATATCCTCCTACACACTATACCAATAATACATGGAACGAACGGGTTTCAGTTGGTCACCCCTTGTATAAGAAGCTTCAAAACATGTGAAAGTTACAAATTAACAGAGTTTCAGTGTTGCAAATTATGAAAGATTCGTAACAAATTCGATATCTGAAGACCATTTTTATACAATGACGCAAAATGAGGTGAAATAAAGTGCTTAGTTGTTTATAAATTGCCATAAATTGAAAAAAAGTAGATGGAAATTTCCAGGGGGGATCGAACCCTGCCGACGCCCATGACACACACGTATATAAGTGTGTGTGTGTGTGTGTGTGTAAATATTGTTTGTCAACTTCATCTGAAGTTGGTGCTTACAGTTGCTATGTACACTAACATACGCAGGATTCTTTTTCGAAAGGAGCTGGGATTGTTAAGGTGAACATTACATAGCTGCGTTGTAAAGAAAGTGGGATGCAGTACAAAATATTTCGTAATTGTCATTTTTACCTTGGTTTTAAAAGTTGTTTAAACATGAAAATGGTAATGGGGGGTTATTCTAAGGTGTGTTTGCATCTGCACTTTTGTTTTCCTAGAGTTCTTTACTGCTTTAATTTGAAAATTTTGATTTTCTCAAAATTTCTGGATTGGCTGAAGTCACATCATCTCCCCCATGCGTTCTCCAGTCGCTGCGTAAACTAGAGTGTTGTATTAAATAGACTGGCTTACATTATTTTCCAAAATGCAACCCCATTAAACAATGGCAATAGGTTCAAGTTAGAATAATGTGTTGGACGTAGCGCAGGTGCGGATCCACGGGGAGGATGATAGGGGCGATTGCCCCTCCCAACTGCTAGGTTCTTCAATGTAGGATTGTGGAAGGGAGATAGGCCAAGGCCCTTCAAGGGCTGTCAAGGCACGGGTTATGTTATGTTAAAGTGATGAGATTTGTAAACTACAGATGTGATTAGTCGATAATGAATATTCTTCCAGTGTATTAAATGTTTGACGTATTTAGTTGAACAATATATTTTATGAATGAATCCTGTGTATCTCCTGTATGAATATGTACTAGAGTTTATTAAAAAGCATATTGAGCACACAACGATTGCTATATTTTCTATAGAGGCAAATTCTAGCCCAAGCTCTTCTTTTTCTGATTTGTCAGTTGTAAGGAAAATAGCAACAGTAGCTAACTATTCTCCTACAACGTTCTTCAAGTCGCTCGACCATCTTTTTAACCCGTCAGCTCTGCGCAATGCCTTGTGGGAACAAAAGTCTGCCAAAAAGTACGGCAACGAGTGTACTCAACTAGCAGATGAGTAAGTGCCACACGACGATTCCAACTGGAAAATCCAGCAGTAAATCTAGCCTCGTGTGATTCAAGCATTATATCGAGTGTGAATTGTTGCGATATGACCACTACACCATCGCGGAGGCAGGTTTTCTTTAAGTGTCTATAGTTCAATTCAATATAATGTTGATTGGTATTTGATGTGTTGGCGATAGGTGTTTCGTGATTTCTTTATTTTCAACATCGCATCCCCTCAGCACCTGGGGCCGCCGCTGACAGCGCGTTACGATTCAAGGAGTCCCGTGTGTTTTTCCCTTCATCATATCATGACTCATCCGCATCTTCACGATTGGCCAAAAGTGGCAGAAAAGCAAAGTAAAATAAACCAAATCACTCTCTCATTGGACAACGCCGTTCGTACACTAGAGGCAATACTAAGCATTTAATTTGCCACAACAAAAGACGATCAGTGTAAGACTTTTTTCCACTCTACCACTTTAGGAATTGGAACTTAGATCTGGCAGTAATTGTACAACACTTTAAGTCTGTGTCTTCAACACACACAAACGAAACAACTCATTTCTGGCGAGAGAAACTTAATTTACCTCATGATAACATCCAACAACACAGACTTGTGTTCGAAAAGTTAACGACTTCGAAAGTTCGAGATATACATGAGCAGAACACGATTGTCAACTGTTGCGATCATTGTTCGTCGATTCAATGAAGCAGCAGACGAAACAGTTGAAGGCTTTGGACGAACTTTGTTTGTCCTTGATTTGCGTTCATTTAAGATTCCGGTGCTCCATCTCGCTTTGTGTCGATCAGAGAGCGGGAACTGGTTCTGTTACACCCCTCCCCCCACCATGTACTACACTCCTATGTAGACTAGGTCATCTGTGCGAGTGAACTCTCTTATTCCATCAGTTTGAAGCCGGGCAGTCTGCTAAAAATTGTAACTGCCAGAATGGTCAGCACTTATATTTGCAAGCTTCAGCGAACGGGGAAATGTTTAGATCTGGTTAGTTAAATAGACACCACACCTAAGTTTCTTTTACAACTGCTTAAAACGCTTCTGTAAATTGAATAGTATATGGATGAAACCGTTTTATTCCATACTTAATGTACCGGGTGGCCAGAATTAAAGTTACCCAACTCAGATCCCTCTGTAGCCTTTTTGAGGCATCGTATAACTCTGAAATTTGTTGAATCCACTTTGCAGACCATGGGGAAGAGGATAGCGATAAAATGGTTCAATTTTCCGCCACCAGGTTGAAATGTGGCGCTGTACTTTCATGATGAGTTGTACAAATAATCACGTTAAGTGATTTAGCTGAGTTATTAATTAGAAAGACATTTGTTAGTGGCTGGAAGTTGCGAGAAAATAATCTCTCGTTTATTGCAAGATTGCAAGGTAAAGGCAAATCCATAACCAATTGGAGCAGTTTACGTCATTATTACAACCCATCATGGAAGTACAGCGCCACATTTCAACCTGGTGGCGCAAAATTGAACTTTTTTTTTTTTAATCGCCATCCTCTTCCCCATGGTCTGCATAGTGTATTCACCAAATTTCAGAGTTCTACGATGCCTCAAAAAGGCTACAGAGGGATCTGAGTTGGGTAAATTTAATTCTGGCCACCCGGTATAATCAATGTATTGATGTGGTTTTAAGTCCACTTTATGCACAGAAAGGCTAGTCGGGTATGGACCTACAGTTTAAAGCTTGACGCCCACTGAGAGACGGCAACATATGCGTTTCCGGCGTATCAGTGATAAGTGATAAGATCACCTGCTGACTTCTGGCACGGAAATTCCCAGCTTCGGTTCTGCGAGTTTCCCTGTAGTTTTGTTCGG
This sequence comes from Lepisma saccharinum, assembly GCF_977018435.1. Lineage (NCBI taxonomy): Eukaryota > Metazoa > Arthropoda > Insecta > Zygentoma > Lepismatidae > Lepisma > Lepisma saccharinum. The sequence continues at coordinate 2,900,477 of NC_139241.1, read as the reverse complement.
CTGGTATCGGCTACTTCCGTGTCTAAAGAAGCCGAACGCTGCTTGCAAGGTGCTAAACTTGCTGAAAGCGTATGTATTCTGCTTCGGCGAGCTCAACCATATAAATGAGTTTTTCTGGCCATGGTACCTAACATTACACACATACATACACACACGCACAGAGAGAGAGAGAGAGAGAGAGCATGAGCATGTGCGTGTGTGTGTGTGTACAAATATAAGTACCTACAGTACAGTTAATTTCCTTTAGTGCCTTCCACATGTTTCCCAGAGCGCGGACATCTCCAAATATGGCAACTGCAATGTGCTCACTCAGTTTCACAAAAATTTCAAGTATTTGAACAGTACATGGACAAAAAAACACACGGAGAGAGATTTCGCAACGTACCGCGTGGGTTTCGTGTCCGGTGACCCAGTGAGCAATTATGTTTGTTTTACACGCACGCATTTTTACACAACAGTTAAATCAACTGAAGGCCAAAGTGGTGACGGGACACTTTCCCCACATTACTTTCCCCCGAGGTCAGAAAAATTCGACCGAAATATATCTGGTAGGGCGTTCAATTTATTCTGTCTTTCTTCTATGTTCATCGCCATCGGAAAACAATATTCATTTTCTTCTGTTGTTGCTACGAAACTGATTTAGAGCTTCTTCTGTTTTGTTATTTTTCATTTTCGATCATCGGATGGAAGGGATATATTCTGATGCATGGGCGTCCGGACCGGGGGGCAGGAGGGGCAACGCACCCTTGTCCGAAAAATTAAAGTCGTCCTACGTAATTTCATTTTAATCACAATAAATTTGGTTTGTTTATTATAAATGATCATGAATAATATTCAACTTGACGTCATCGCAGTGCACTTTGGGAAGAAACAGCTTCAAGTACGGCAGATTCGTGACTGTTAAGGAAAGCGTATGAGAGAGAAGAAGCTTCCTTACATTGAGAACATTTGCGATATTTTATACGTACACATTCCTCATATGATCATAATAATCATACCTTGAATAACTTCGGCAAAGACCATATGCACAATGTTTATCCGTCATGCTTTCAACGCAGGATCTGATCTGTTTGCCAGAAATTTGGCGGCGGAGCGTGATCTCGCGCAATGAATTGTGGGGGAAGTTGTCGCTGGAATATCGTCCATTGCAAGTGACAGGTACAGAATTTCAATTACAAGCTTTTCTGAAAAGGCAGCACCGTTCTTTCTACTAGCTATAAATGAATTAGATGACTAACTAACTAACTCCCTAGCCTTCTTAAACCCGAAGGTTCATGGCTGCAGCAACACAGGCCTTCCATCTTTCCCTATCTTGAGCAAGTTCTATATACTCTTTTCCATCCCTACCGATTTCCCTTAGGTCCATCTCGACGTTGTCCCTCCATCTTCGTCTTGGCCTTCCTACAGGTCTCTTACCATCAGGTTTCCCAACAAGAATCCTGTGAACTCCTGTTTCCTCTCCCATTCGTGCCACATGGCCTGCCCACCTAAGTCTTCTTGATTTAATTATTCTAATAATATCTGGACATGAATACAAATTATGTAGTTCTAAATTATGTAACCTTCTCCACTCACCTGTCTCCTCATCCCTTTTAGGTCCAAAAATTTTTCTAAGGATCTTATTTTGAAATACTCTCAATTTATGTTCATCTTTCAATGTAAGGGACCAAGTTTCACATCCATATAATACTACAGGCAAAATTACGGTTTTGTATATTTTAACTTTTAGTTTCTTAGATATTAAACGAGAAGACAAAAGTTTATGAAGAGAGAATTAACATGCATTTCCTGAATTAAGCCTACTTTTTATTTCCTCTTTAATATAATTTTCATTTGTTAATATTACTCCTAAGTATTTGAATTTGGAAACTGGTTCAAACGAGTTGTTATCAATAATTAGATTTTGATTATTACATAACACTTGGTTTCGGCCTGTAAGCATATATTTAGTTTTCTCTTTGTTAACTTCCAAACCTATCTCTTTAGCAGTTTTTAAAAATATTTTAGCATTATTCTTAATTGTATTCACATCATCCCCCAGTAAGTCTACATCATCTGCATATGCTAACAACTGAGTCACACCATTTAATTTTAGTCCTTCTTTAGTTTCTTTTACCTTCCTAACAGCATATTCTAAGGCAAAATTAAAGAGCAATGGAGATAATGCATCTCCTTGTTTTAACCCATCATGAATTGAAAATTTGTCACACATTAATACCACACGAATTTTACTTTCTGTTTCACTGGTGCATATTTTTATCATACTAACAAGCTTCTTAGGTATTCCAAACTCTACTAATATATGAATTAGATGTGATACTTATATTTATCTGGCATTCTTGTTCTAGTACTTTTATTGTGCATATATTGTTACTGGTCCCTTGAGAGAGAGAAAGAGAGAGACAGAGAGATGGAAATCAAGCGACACTCACAGACAGATATCGTATAAAACCCCACACTGGGTTTTCGGGATCGAATCTAGGCTGTGCCAGCCTGGAGCAACTCGCCTCTGCGAGAGGTACCTTTTATATGTGAGGGGACTCACCCCTGTGAAATAAGGAGAACACGAACGACATTCAATATTTAACACTTCTATTGACTGGACATGACGGGGTCGTGAAAACAATAGAAAGGATGTTCGTTTACCCGTAGATTCCTGTAGACGGTAGTCTCCGCTGATTTGGTAGATAAGGCACGGTCTCGAAATGAAACTTCTTTAGGGAGCTCAACTCCCCCCCCCCCCCTTATAACTCTAACGTAGCACCGATATTCAATCTATACATTGGAGATAACCACTGTTTACTCTATAACTTTCGGACTACAACTCAGGCCCGTAGCCAGGCGGGGGGCTGAGCCTCCCCCCCCCTCCTGGAACTTTCGTCAGCCCCCCTCGCACTGCCGTCAGCCCCCTTGACATTAGGTAAAACTATTTTGTGTAATTTGCTTGCAGTGAAGTGCGAAAATGTAGACAGCAGATATTATTTTGCTCACAACTTTGGTGAAGGATAAATTCACAGAACACGAACAGCAGCTATTACGATTCGTTCATCTTAATTATAAGAAGTCTAAATAGCGACAAGTAGCTATATAGAATATTCTCTTCTCTAGATTTTAGAAAGTTGCTTCATAGGGGAGCTTCTTTATCTGTACCTTCGCTGCCCCTGTTGCGAGTTGAGGCCTTCCGTTTAGACATAAACCTGTAACTTTGACACGTCATCATGCAAATTCCATCGGTAACTGCGTCAAAGGCCAGCATGGAACGAATGGTTGTTTTATCGGTCCGGGGGTGGAATGTTCACTAGGCACAATGACTAATACTGTCCATTTTTCTTGTGTGATATAAATATCTGTATCATCAATAGTAGTATGGAATGTGTAGTATGGGATGATTTCAGTAGCAGTCAATTGACACTTCAAGCGATATTTTAAAAGAATGTAAAAATTGTACTACATTTTAAAAAATGTAGTATTTGTATCATGTCTCTAAAATATATATATAACTTAATGACCCCCTACTCCCCGCCCCACGCCCCCCCACACATAATTTACCTTCAATTAATACTGTTAAACTTTTGAAAAATAGACTTGGTTTACAAAGCCCCCTCATAACCCGTGAGCCCCCCCACCCCCACCCTGGAGATCAATTCTACGTAGCTAAGGGCCTGCTACAACTGAGGCAGAGAGCTGTTATCGCGATCTATTTAAAGGGGATTCAAATTTCCGATCGTTAAAGCCGTTGAGCCAGTTCCATCCTGTCGTTAACCGTGTTTTTTGCATAAGGCTGACGTTACGTTATTTCAATTGATTTCCTCTCGATTCCTGTGTCAGCGGAGTTTAAATATCCAATGAAGGTCGCGGTGTAATATGCTTGTAACAAGTTACTTCTAGCGCTTTAGACGGACCCCTTGGCAAAGTGATTTGACTATATTATCCTTCGTTATTTGTGCGTGTGTTTTCGATATTATACTCAGTAAAGTATAAATAAAGTCAAATGTAATTTCTTATCTTTGTTTTTAAATCTGTGGTCAATATTATTGGATTGATTTGGTTTATTTTTCTTCGGTTTTCTGCCACTTTTGGCTAATTTGCGAAAATATGGATGAGTGATGATATGATGAAATTGATGAATGGACACACGCAAACACCCATGCCGGGATTCGAACCCGGAACCCCTGGCTTCGTAGCGCGATGTGCGAACCACTCCGTCATGGAGACCGGCTGTTCAGATTCGAGAACGCCACGCCAGGTCAGTGGTATGTACTAAAGATGCAGTGGCGTGCCCAAGGGAGGGGAAGGTTGATGGGGATTATAATGCCCCCTTTCGCCCAGTATTCCTTAAATATGACAAAATGAGGGATGACTACCAAGAAAAAGTATGCATAACCTCTCCCTTTCGAAAATCAGTGGGCACGCCACCGTAAAGATGCTTCGTCTTTTTGAAAGCTTAGTAAGTGGCTAGGTCTCCTGAGCGATAATCAAAGTGTACAAAACCAGCGCCATTTTACACGGGTCGCAACATAACAGCAGAAACCCATTAAAAAAACAGGTGATTGTGCTTTCCATTTCGGCAGAACCATTAGAAGCGAGTGATGTTCCTGGATCAGAGGGAAATTTCCCTGTCGGTATTCCGGAAATTTCCCTTTCCGACCTTAAAATTTCCTCTTTCACAAACAATAAATACAAAAGAGGCCACTTATTAAAGGTTTGTTCAGAGATTTTGATCTAAGAAGGTGTCCGCAGTGGCGCAACTACAGGGGGGGGCATTGCCCCCCTCAACCTTGGACCGAGAGGAGTACTAGGGGGGTGCAAGGGGGTCAAACATCGACGGCCAAGTGTACCTGCAGGGGGCAATTACCGCCCACAACTTCAAATTTTATGCAAATAAAAATACTTTTAATAAAATTTTCTTAGTCTTATCAAGTTCAGAACCGTAGCTATGGGGCGGCGGGAGACGGCTCTGGGCGCCAAATGATCTAAATGAAAATAAGTTGTAAGATTCATTGATTTGTGGTTGTAAGTCCACTTTACGTACAGAAAGGTTAATCGGGACTGAACCTACAGTTTAAATTGGGATCCGAACCACTGTGCCTCCACCTGGTATCGAATCCGTTATCCCTTGATCACACGGCGACGATGTTACCACCACACCATCGGGCACAAAAGTTGTAAAAGAGAGAATGCATTGGCATCCCGTGAAATAATTTGCGCCATATTAAATCAATATAGATTTCAGCGTGGAAAAAAAAATTGGATCCAAAAATTTTCTTGCTCGCTTCGCTCGCAATTTCTCATTGTTCTCTGTGATGCATTGTGAATTACCAGACAAGAGAAATAAGACTTCTCTTAATTGATTTTCTTTTAAATGCATGAATAATTATTTCGAGAAAAGGGAGCGTGCACATTTGAGACAATTTATGTATTGATTGATTGATTTGCTTTATTGTAAAGGTCCCACCCTCGGTCCCCGGAATGACATATCTTTCACGGGGCCAGACGTCACCATAGGTACGGGAAACCGGTTGTCGATTTACTTACTGTCCAGGTTTTTTAGTTCGGTACTGAGACGGTCGTTTATTGTCGTACTAGTGCGAGGCGGAGATAAATACCTTGAAATGTTACACTTTTTTGTTTACCTTAGACATGTAGACTCGAACAATAATAACACACTAATAACATTATACCAGATACCTGAAAAACATCAAATGATAACACTGACGAATTGTAAAAATATGAATATATTGTATCAACAAAAAAATATTGGAATCAACAAACTGATTACATCGCCTCCTCACTCACTCTCTCTCATTCTCTCTCTCTCATTCATCACTTCTAAGGAATATCACATGTGAATATACCGTGCGTTCATTTCGATCTGCAGCCGAGAGATCGGGAGAAGCGTGGCGGGCGGCGCTGACGGAGATGCCGACATTTGCGGCCTGTAATGCCCGCTTATTTTTATAGACATATGCAGACATTTATATAAATATTGCAAAACGATCACTAACCTGTGTTATAACACGCAAAAGTTCTTCTGTAATTCATCCAAGTTCTGCTCTTATATACACAAAAAAAATACGCTTTAGAAACGATGTTAAGAGCCACAGATAATAAAACATTTTAATCATAGTTTTGACCAGTAACGTCCTGCTTAAGTTTATATCCTTGAAAGAGTTTTGTGCCGATGAGGATCGTTTGGAGGTTTTTAATGTGCAACACTGTATCAAGATTACGCTGTAGAAGAAACCGTTAAAAGTCAATAGTGTTCGTGAGCTTCCTTGCAATCCGAAATCTCCGAGCTCGAGTTTTTTGTTCCTTCGCGACTAGATGAAGACAGAGTTGTAAATATAGTGGCGAGCAATGTAAACCAAGAGCGTGTTAATTTCGTACTGTGCGCAAGAGTGTTATTCTTGGTTACTTGCAGTTACTTGTTTGTGTTATTGTAGTGTGTATGTGTGACGTGTCAGTGAGACGATTGGAATGCCAGCCGCAAGATTCACGTTAGAACAAAGATTTTTTTATGTATGACACGTACCTACGTGAAAACAAACTCGTGTCGAGACGTGTGTAGGTAATTTGTACAGAAATTCCCATGCGTTTCAACTCCACACAGAGATACGGTTAGACATCTTGTCCTTAAATTACGAGAAACTGTATCGTTAAATTTTAAAACACCTAGGCAAAAACGACGGATTCTAACCGAAGCAAAACTCGATGATATTGGTGCAGCGTTAGAACGTTCTCCAAACAAAACTCTACGCCGTGTTTCACAAGAGGTGGGCGTGTCAAAATCATCGGCACATACAGTCACTAAGCTACTAAAATTAAAACCATACTCTTATAACACAGGTTAGTGCTCGTTTTGCAATATTTATATAGATGTCTGCATATGTCCATAAAAATAAGCGGGCATTTCAGGCCGCAAATGTCGGCATCTCCGTCAGTGCCGCCCGCCACGCTTCTCCCGATCTCTCGGCTGCAGATCGAAATGGACGCACGGTACATACAAATCATGGATCTAATCAACATACCATTTCCTTTTTGTTTGAACGTTTACGTGAATTTAGGTCATTAGTCTGCCCGCTTCTGTGCTCTTTTAAATCAAATATGCGCCAGCCATCGGAAAGCAGTTATCTAAAACAATTGGGTCGGCGTAGTTAAACCTTTCGTTCGAATGAACGTACGCATCAAGTCGTAAGCACGACATTTACCAAGTTTCTCGGATGGAGGTAATACACGCAAGCCTCTCTCGTCCATTGAGAACAAATACACCATTACATACTGATGCAAAACTTAATCGGCTCCAACTGCCGGAATACACAAATCAATCGTCGGCTCGAGCATAAATTACAACAAAAACACAATGCAATAAAGAATACTACACTCGCACTACCTTGCAATATAACATACGCTTTCAACAAATTAAAATACTAATCAGTCAACCTTTGACAAGCTAATTGACGCGACTGGGCGGTTGGTTAAACAAAAACTTTGACAAGTTACACGAAAAATTAACGTAATGGAAAGGAGCTTCTAACTCTGAATGCAGACAATCAAATTATTACATATGAACATGAAATGACCTTTTATATAACATTACTCAAAATATCAGACACGGAAGTTAGGTTCGGGATTCCTGAGTCACTTTGCAAATCAGTGAGACTTCGGCTTTTACGGGACGGCGTTGATACAAACAACACATGCGTACATACTCTACCAGACTCTGCTACATCGTGGGGTCGTTCATCTTTCCTGAATGCGGGGATTTGCACAAGGTTCCTTTGCGGCGAAAACGTACTTCGAGGTAGAACGCGACGAAGGATGGTTGCGAGGAAATTGGGCACTTTCACTTTCATAGAACGTCGCGTATCCTCTCTTCTCACAAGCGTCGGCTGTACATTCTCACGCGTCGGTCCGGAATCTCTCTTGTGTGTCGGGCATCAGTCAAACGTCGTCCTGGAATCATCTCTCTCTCTCATTGGGCTTCTGTCGGACGTTCATCTGGAATCATCCTTCTCTCTCTCTCTCACCAGTACCGGGCTTCTGTTGGGCGTCAAACTGGGCTCGTCCTTCTTGGCGTAGGGCAATGGTTGGCTTCGCGGCATTGCGCGTCGGTCGTGTCGGCTGGCTTACCCGGATGGTGGTGGTGCATCGTTGCAGGCGTCGGGAAAGGGTGACTGCCCCCTTTCTCTATCTTTTTAACCGGCCATCGTTATGGTAGTTCTCGTTTTGTAAAAACAAACCACCGCGAAATGCTTCACAGAATAAAGCACACACTGGTAAACTCGCTATCGGTAACTCGCTCACGGTACGCAAAAGAACGAAGTCCACGGAACAAAACAGTAGTCACGCAGGAGTGTAGCGCGGATATGCTCTCTCTACAAAATCCGGATAAAACTGTGTGGTGAACTCCCAAGTCCTGCAGATTTATATCAGATTCAAAAGTGTCCGTTGAAAAGACGTTACAGTGGCTTGGCTTTCCGAAGAGGTGGAAATGACCCCGGCTCATTGTCTCGAAACGTGGTCACAGGGCGTGTCTTCGGTTCTTGTTAGCTTGGGCTCCAGCTGATTATCCTGGTCATCTGTGAAAAGTAGTTTGCCCTCCCGCGACGAATCCTCTGTTGGTGCGAACGAAAATAAGTCCATCCTTTCTCCGTGACGAGCCGCTTCGGTGCAAATATGTCATGTACTATGCAGTGTTGACAGTTCGTGCTGTCACTCAGAAAACCCGTCTCCCAACTCCCGATGTCTTGCTCGGATACCAATTTTACCTCATACGCATTGCAAATACTCAGAGCACATAAACCCAACTTCATACTTTACATTTAACCATAATATGATTTAATAAACAAAACTGATTATTATCGAACGGTGATTTTTGACGTCATCGGATACCGTGACATTATTATACTTCGCGTCTTGTGCCACGTTTGGCTAATTTGCGAAGATAGGGATGAGTGATGAAATGGATGAATGGACGCTCACAAACATCCATGCTCAGGCCAGGATCCGAACCCGGGACCCCTGGTGCTGTGTGCTAACCACTCCACCACTGGAGCCGGCTGACAACTTATGTAATTTTTGCTATTGGATGTTGTGAGATGGATGAATAGGTTGTGTAATGTATTTAAATAATATGTGTTGTATATAATATGTATTAAAGAAACTTTGAATACGTACACAATTTAGTGTCCACGTCGCTCCATGTTGCATATATGTGAAACACATCGTGCATGAAAGTTATACATGTTAATGTAAAAAAGAATTAATTATATTTGGAATGCATTTATCAAGCACTTTCTGTCTTTCAAAAATAGTTTGTGTGCTTGTTTTCCATTATTAATGTGAAATTGAACGTGTGGAAAAAATAATTCAAATCGCTTGTTCGAATACAAATGCTTTAGCACCAACTTCTACCCTCTTTCTGCATAATTTACGAGGGTAATAACGTCTTTCATACTACTACTACTACTACTACTACTACTACTACTACTACTACTACTACTACTACTACTACTACTACTACTACTACTACTAATAATAATAATAATAATGTTAGTCCTAGGTTCGAATCCCAGCTTGGGCATGCATGTTTGCGAGTGTTCATTCATGAATTTTACCATATGATCACTCATCCCTATCTTCGTAAATTAGGCAAAAGTGCCACAAGAAGCGAAGTAAAATAAAGCAAATCAATAATAATAATAATAATAATAATGTTATAATAAAAACACTATTATTATTAGCTTTATGATTATTAAAATAATAATAATAATTATTATTAGCATTATTATTATTCAAATTATTATTATTATTGGTACATTTATCCTGGTACTTGCTCCCCCCCAGACAAAAAATCGTGGTTGCGCCTCTGGGTCTACTAGCGATTTTAGAAGGTGTGAAGGTAAATTTAGCTTCAATAAGGCCTCGATGAACACTTTTATGGGCACGTCGCAATAAATTTGATTGGTATGTTAATTAGGGGTCGATAAATCTTGTAGAGTGGCATGCATAAGTATTACTAATCAAATTGTCCATCACGATGTCCATGCGCTTCAATGACGTCCGCAGGATTTTTTTCCAGGGAGGAGAAAGCAGGGGGGGGGACAAACGAGGCATATTTCCCCCGTAGTAGTGTTGCCCCCTCAAAAAAAAAAAAGTAATTCTTGACATTTAAGTTATCATGTTCCTGCAACATCCTTCCATTAATTAACATAAATTACTGCGATTGAAATGAAATATTTGTGTGTAATACGTATGTAGGTCCATAGGCGTAACTTGGCGGCGACAAGGGTGCACTTGCCCCCCCAAAAATTTCAAGTTAATGGTAATTTTGTTAACTTCTTGGAACCTGAGGAGCAGAGTAACGCATCAACTTTTATGTTTTCTTTAAATGTAACAGTTATTTATGAACATAGTACTGGATGATATTTTTATGCTTCTGAAAACCTTTTGATCATGCTTTGGACTCCGACTACGGGACGCTCGCAGGTTCGTCTCTCCTGGGAATGACATTTTGAATAGAGCCACGGTAGTCGGTAGGCGTCTGACTGCCACGCTGGAGACCCGGGTTCGACTCCCCGAGGCTTGATCTAAGGTCGGGATTTTTCCGGAATTGTCCCTGCATAAAACGGCTTCGGGGCTGGGGGCAACCCTGGAGTGTAAAGGCGGCAGCAGGAGCGTGGTGCTGATCACATCACCTCCAAAATGGCAGATATCGATAATGTGCAGGGCAGTACTCCCATGGCACGGGGATATTTACCTTTTTTTTTTATCTGTACCTGACAATGTTGCAAGGGTATGTTTGGCCCATCGTATTTCGCTGGTGAGCTTGCTTTTATGCAACATGGTGCGCCGCCACACTGTGCACTTACCGTACGGACCTGGTTGGATCACATATTTTCCAGGATGTTGGCTGAGACGACGAGGACGTCACGAATGGCCTGCCAGAAGTCCAGACCTCACACCATGCGACTTTTTCCTGTGGGGCTGGGCAAAGGAAGAAATGTAAAAGACAAGACCCCACACTGTGGAACAGTTGGAGGCATGGATTCTGGATGTTATCGTAAACGTCTCGAAGGAATTCCTACAGAAGACCGTGTATTCCATCCCCCTTCGTTGGAGAAAGCTGGTGTATGCCGCCGGTGCCTACATTGAATTCTGAGTTGGCACATGTGTAATCCTATTCCATAACGTATATGTACAGAAAATTTCATTGAGATTTATTTATTTATTTATTTAAAGACATGACATGACACTACAGGCAAATGCCCATTTACAGTGTCTTGTTGGTATGAAATTATAACACGGTTTGGTACACAAAATATGCAATCAGAAGAATTCAAAAAGTACAATAATATGATAATATGTGTTACAGTAATATAAAAATTAATATAAGATTAGATATGAAAGGGAAGTATAAAGTATTAACCTGACAGTTTGGGTTAGAACTTGCACATGATAACCAAGAAAATAACCAAGGAAAAACATATGTACTTCACCTTACATTTAAAAACGATAATATATAGATGTAATGACAGTAATTAGTAAATAACACACAAGAAAAAAGAAAAATAGAATGGACTCTACGCCTGTACATAAAGAGACTGAACTAATAAACAAAGTTAAGTCTGGCTTTGGAAATAAGTTTCTGTTTCCCTTTTGAATTTTCGAAAACTTTGGAAGATGTCTATCTTATCATATGTCTTTGCAATTTCGTTATATAACCTACACATTCTCCGAGTGGGTGCCGCATTGGCTGATTTTGTTTGAGCTCTCGGTACTTGAAACAGCTCTTTCCGTGGTCTTATCTTATTATATGGTACATAAAAAGGGATTTCTGAGAGCAGCTGAGAGGAGTCTAATGAGTTGTTTAAAAGTTTATGTAAGAATAGTAACTGATGTGTGTTTCTTCTATCGCCTAGGGATTGTACATTGAAGTATTTTCTTTAGGGTATGATAAGGAGTATATTTGGGGTAAACGCCGTCTCTTTTCAGTCCTAGGAATCGAAGGAACTTGCTTTGTACATTCTCTATTCTGCTGGTTTCATTTAGGATTGCTTAAATATTACGAACATTAGTTACTTATCACCCACCCTGTATAGTAATTATAACTGTAGTAGTGTTGGTATTCTTTCTACTAAAGTTTTATAAATATCTGACCTTCCCTACAAAAATTTCTGGCGTACGCCCTTGCTATTATGTAATTTTCGGCTCCAAAATTCCCCTTTCCTGAGAAAATTCCCTGCTGGGGACACACTGTTACCAGCCAACAAAGCTCTCACTTGTATTCGATGACACCAACACTCCATGCAGAGAGAGAAAAGGGCAAGTCTTTGGTCGGTGACACGTACCCACAATTCACAGCGCTTTTGTCCATTCGTTATGTGTTCCTGCACACGGGGGCCACTGCATCGATGAGAACCGGTCGTTCAACTCACGGACACGTGATCTAGATCGAAAAGGCTACCCTTCGGTTCGTGGAAAAGCAAGAATACCCACCCCATGTGCGTCGCCAGAACGTTTTGTAAAGGGATCAGGTCATTGATAATTTGATTTGGTGTTTTAAGTCCACTTTATGCACAGTAAAGCTAATTGGGACTGGGCCTACGGTTTACAGTGGGATCCGAACCAATATGTGCCTCCACCGAGTATCGAACCCAGGACCCCTTGATTTCAAGGCAAAGACGCTACCACTGCACCATCGGTAATGGTAAAAAAAAGGTAAAGCGCTCCCCTGTGCATAGCACCACGCCATGAAGGCGTATAGGGGGTGTGGGGATGACGCCCCACACTTTCTTGATCCGGTCGTGAGTGGGGGTGATGTGATCAGCATCACGCCCCTGACCGCCTTTACCCCCCAGGGTTTCCCCCAGGTACCCATGTTATTCGACGCTGGGTGGGCGCCGGGGCCGCTTCCATCGTTAGAAAAGTTCCCGGATTTGAACCGGCCGGGGATCGAATCCGGGACCTTTAGCATGGTAGTCAGACGCGTTGCCGACTGAACCGATAAAACTTCCTTAGTAAAAATTGTAAAACTGTTATGATTGTTATAAAATATTAACTATAATGAACTAATGAAAATGAAGGATTTTCTTTCCAAATGTATTATTATAATTATTATTCGGGAGATTTCCTTACTTGCTGATCTCTGTGGCGGAGTGGTTAGCACAGCGCGCTACGACGCCAGGGGTTCCGGGTTCGAATCCCTGCCTGGACCTTGATGTTCTGTGTGAATGTCCTTTCATCATATGATCCTCATCTTCGCGATTAGCCAAAAGCGACAGAACAGCACGCTTAAATATCAAAAATATTTTAAATGATCAACCTTAATTTCTTGATCCACCAGATGACAGCATTTGCACAACTGTTTTACACTATTCTTTTACATAGTTACTCGGTTTTTAACTTTTTTAACTCCTCGTTCAAGAAAAGTTGGGTGGAAAGTTTAGTCTTGACGTTTATGCTCTATAATCTCTCGCACAAAACGTTAATTTTTTGGAATTCGTTGGGCTAAGGCTGCGGGGCGCGCACAGGTTCGAGTATCCTGGGCATGGGCGTCCGGAAGGGGGGCAAGGGCGAGCCGTTACCCCCCCTGGAAAATGAGTCAACCAAAGATTATGTATTTCACACATATAATTTCATTTTAGCCACAATAATATGTGTTAATTATTGCATGATCACCATAAATTCAAATTTAAGCAATTTTTTTTTTAGGGAACAGCACTATTTTTGGAGAAAATGTGCCTTGTTTCCCCCCCTGAAAAAAAATAGCTTCCTTGCCCCTCCCTGGAAAAAATCCTGCGGACGTCCAAGCTCCTGGGGGAAGCTTAACAACTTTTCTCCTGAGATTTTATGCTGGGTATGGGACCGGTGGCCACGACCATCGTGAGGAAATTGGGGAGCTACGGACGAGTAGCGTAACCCGGGCATGGAATCATACAACGACGACTGTGGGGGTTCGTCGTGCTGACCACAAGTCACTCGGTCCAATAACTGGTTGGATCATCTCCCACCTCTGCAGGTGGGAGTGAGGCCGGCAGCCGGTACGTAGGTCCTAGCCCACACGGGTTAATGCTAAATGCACAATTAACAAAATTTTCACCACTCGTTTTCCATAGGGGCTAGCGCCCCCTTGCCCCTTCTGGATTCTCCCGAGTTCTGTTTGTGGTGAAGGTATAGTGGGATCCATGAGTATTACCGTGCAAATTGTCCATCACCATATTCGTGCACTTTATTTGACCCAATAAGAGCTTCAAGAATTAGAAGATAACTCAAAACAAGCTGTTGACAACTTCTGCACCAGCATACATAAAAATCTATCGGTTAAAAACGCACAGGATGCAAGAGAAAAATTAATGAAAACAGGCATGGACAATTTGCACGGTAATACTCATGGATCGCGCTGTATACTTGTGTGTTTGTATGCAACTTACCCATTCCATTGTCACAGGTGACACACCCGGGCTACATTTTCGACATTAAAGTAACTATTGTACTGGTAGTTATGCAACATCAACATTTTCCTTACGGTTTCTGTGCAATGAATTATGAAACAAAACACTGTTGATTAAACATAACTACCCTTAGAATACTTTCCCAGATTTATAGCTATAAGTGAACATTTTTTTGTGATAAGAACTTTAATTTTTGTGAATTTTCAGATTATGAAAAATAAATTACTTAAGACAAAGAAAGATGCCTTTGAATATTCTAATGAAGTTGAGGAAGAAATGTAACAGTTAAAGGAGATTTTTTTCTTTAAACTTAAATCAGAGAGTTATAGATACAATATTAAAATATCTTCTACTAACTAAATTATGTACAATACTTCTATTGAAATGACAATTTTAGATTGTATACTCAGAAGATAGAATAAAATTACAGCATTGCATTTAATTTAAAAAATTGAGATTCAGGCGCAATTTGTCATAGAATGCCCCAACTGTAGTTTAGCCAAAATTTGCCTTTTTCTCCATGTCTTCTGTCGCTGCCTAGCGGCCAAAATTAGAACTAGTAGACTTACCTGGGCCATGTTGAGAATTTCTGCCACTCCCTATACTTTATATTGCATAATTATGGTGTGGTAAAACTGCTTCAGCTTGCGTGGCAGAAAAATCCTCACCGCTCTTGCCTTTATTCGCGCGAAGGTGAAAAAAAAACAGCATATTTTTTTCCCCAGAAAGCAAGGAAAACAAAAGAAACTTTCTCCAAGGCGTGTTTCAAATATGCATGCATATGCAGATTCTATGGTCGTTGAAGGCAGCACAGTTTGGTTTGTGAGGTCGCTGTTTGGGATGGACACCCCTGGTTGATGGAATGTGGGGCCCGCGGCGAAACAGAGGCCAGCCCCCTCTTCCCCCTCCTCTCTCCGTCACTCATGCACAGTCCGAACCTCGCACCTGTGTTGGAACTGCCGGGAACCAGTGTTGTTACGGGAAGGAATATTTCGCTACCCACTGCTTTAGGTTTCTTGAATCAGACGTAGGCACGTAGTCAGGGGGAGGGCTAAGGGGGCTGAACCCACCCGAAATGCCACAAATATTTAACTTAATTAGTATGTAGTGGTAATTTATTTTACTTCCTTAGCAGGATTAAACATTAGATCGAAAACAGAGGAACCAGGTTCAGTAGCGTGCCCAAAGGGGGGTTGGTGGGGGTCATAACCCCCCCTTTGGTCCAGGATTCCTAAAAAAAGAAAGTCAAAGGCTGGAAAAAATGGCAAAATGAGGAACAATTACTAAAAAAATGTATACATAACCCCTTCCTTTCGAAAATCCTGGGTACGCCACTGACCAGGTTATACGTATTTTTATTTTCAACCATTTAATCCAAAGAATATATGGATCCACAGGTCTCCAGATGTATAGTTTTCTTTGTGAGAGGTCACATAATATAAGCTTTGAGTAAAATTTGGACCTAACGTTTAAAACCTGTTTTTTAAACGGAATGTATAAAAGTTAATAACAAACAAAATACAATAACTATAAATTTCAGTACACTAACTGTACAAAATGTAAGAAAAAGTTGACAGCACTTGTGTTGAATATTCACTCATCGAGGATCGAGTAGCAGTCTCCCCATTTATATAATAATAATAATTATACAATAATATTAATAATAATAATCAATTTGGAGTTAACATTGGTTTATTTTTAATAACTTACAATAGTTATTATTGTAAAATGACAATTATAATCGTGGTAATAATTTTTATTGTCATTATTATTTCTACTAATGAAGTTTTGTCAGTGGCCTGACTGCACCCCTGTGCTTAAAACCACGCCATGAAGGCGTATAGGGGGTGTGAGGGTTACGCCTCACACTTTCTTGATCCGGTCATAAGTGGGGGTGATGTGATCAGCACCACGCCCCTGACCGCCTTTACTCCCCAGAGTTTCCCCCAGGTACCCATGTCATTCGACGCTGGGTGGGCGCCGGGGCCGCTTCCATCGTTAGAAAAGTTCCCGGATTTGAACTGCCACTACAAATATTTCTGGCGACACCTGCGCTGATAAGGGATGAGCCCCACCGAAATCAAATCCTGGCTGCGGGCCTAATCAGAGACGACAAAGTTGGGGGAGGGGGTCCGGTCCCCTCCGAAAGACTTACAAAGTACTAAAATTAAATGATAAAAATATTAGTATCGGCGGCCGATACCAGTGGTATCTAGTGTTGCCCGACCCTATGGCCGAGTGGTTAGCACATCGCGCTGCGAAGCCAAGGTTCCCGGTTTCGAATCCCGGTCGGGCTTGGTTGTTTGTGAATGTCCATTCATCAATTTCATCATTTCATCACTCATCCCCATCTTCGCAAATTAGCCAAGAGGCACAAAACGCGAAGTAAAATAAACTAAATCAATCAATGAATCAATCAATCTAGTGTTGCCCACGAGGCGAGACTTTGGCCTGTCTCGTCTCGTGGAAATGCTGTGAAATGCTGTCTCGTCTCGAAAATATTCGTTTCTGTCGTCTCGTCTCGAATTTTTAAAAGCCTGTCCCGTCTCGTCCCGTGGGCAACACTAGTGGTATCTGTAATCGAAAGTATCGTTGGAATTTATTTATCGATACCGGCCGATGCTTTTCGTAAATATTTGTTTTTCAAGGACTGCGCAAAAATGCTGATCTAAGTATGCTGAAAAATATGCAAAATTCGAAATTTCTTTATATTTTGCACCAGTTTTGTGTGAAAAGAACTTAATTTTGTAATAACATAAAATGTAATTTAATAATCGGATGTAAGTTTTTTAATATTTTTAAGCAAAAGTGTTCGTAAATTGCTGCATATAATTAGAGTGTAATACGCACACACCAGGAGCGTATATTCTAGGCTATCTGTGAAGCCTGAAGTCTAGAGAATAAAATTCAGGAGAAAAATCAATCGGAAACTGTATTATTCATATCAGTGAAATGATGATGCTGATTCTGGAGTTGGCAACCTGATTTCCTATGGGTTGGCAACCTGATTTCCTATGGGTTGGCAACCTGATTTACTATGGGTTGGCAACCTGATTTACTATGGGTTGGCAACCTGATTTACTATGGGTTGGCAACCTGATTTACTATGGGTTGGCAACCTGATTTCCTATGGGTTGGCAACCTGATTTACTATGGGTTGGCAACCTGATTTCCTATGGTTTGGTAAATGTATTTCTATTCACAGCCTAGGACCACTTGACATGGTGAGATAGATCTTGGACTCGGTATACGCCACGGATACACACTAATATTAACCAATATTTTGAACACTTTTTCAATTATTTCAATTTTCAAGTATTGGTATCGGTGCCAGTATCGGTATCGGTTGAGAGTGGTATCGGCTCAGCTCTACGAAATATACTTCCCCAGCATTTGTTGTATACTCAAGGGTTATTTATTTCCGGCTCTGGTTCGATACCTACCTGGTGGAGGCACATGGCACAGTGTTTCGGATCCCACTTTAAACTGTAGGTCCAGTCCCGATTAGCCTTTCTGTGCATAAAGTGGACTTAAAACCACAAATCAATCAATCAATTATTTATTTCCGCCAAACTTATTGGAAGGCAAGGATTATATTGGGATCATAAACTTGGAACGACAGTACCAAAGAAGATATATGCACAGTGCTATACTCTGTCCCACCTAACTGTGGAGCAAGACTGCGCATAGCGTCAGAGAAGCGAAGGAAATCGGGTAGCCAGAGCGAAGCAGTACACGCTACTGGCAAGGCAGTCGCTTCCCCCCCTCCACGCAATTCTCCCCCCCCCCCACCTGCTCATTGGTGGAACCGTCTCGCGTCACTACTTGCGCAGAGACTTGTTTTGGTCCGCCTGCTCCAGAATTAGCTGGGACAGAGTATACTTGTAATAATAAGCGTAATTATTAATCACGAACTTTACTTCTCGTCAGCTGCATTTAACATTATTTTTTTCGTTATTCAATAAATATTCAATTCTTTATCTCTCTTACATAAAATTAATTCATTTTGGCGATCTTAACTACACATAAGCTAGATAATGAATACGTGGTGTTATATCTCTATTCTTGTACCGTATTTTTACATATTCATGTAATAAAAAAACAATATCGATTTTATTCATTTAACAGCACACACATGTCCAAAATACATCCATTGGATATCTCTTGGATATTAAGAGTTCTGAATATACAATACATATCCAGGAAGACATCCTCTGTATATCCATTTGTCCGCATACGTGATTTCCAGGGGATATCCAGAAATGGATATGTTTTGGACGTTTTCGGATCACTTTTGGACATCAAGTGGGACGTTTTCTGGACATTATATGGCTTTGATTTAGACATTTTTTGTACGTATTTTGGATATCGTATGGATACGAAAAGTACATTATTTAGACTACATTTGGATATTATCTGGACATTATATGGATATACCGGTAACAGGGAAGTTTATTATATTAGTCTATACATTTATTAGGGCATCATTTAGACATAATTATATATAAATCCTTAAAAAATGTATGTATACGAGAAAATACTCAGCATTAGTAAAAAAAACAACTTTTGTAAAGCTTTATTGTTGTCATTATTAGACACTCGAGTCGAGGACTCCCATATTTCTAGATACCTACGTGGAGTTTTTTTTCTTCTTTTTAGTGCTCAATAAACCATCCATTACAAAATACTTGGACATTAATTGTACAACAGTTGTTTTTGACCTTAACTAGACGTAAGGAGTGTGGGGTGACCGTTTGAGGAGGCTCCCAAACCCCAAAGGCCAATCTAACTTCCACGTAGTACATCTCTGTAACTGTAGGCCAACGAGGCTCTGGCGTCCGGACCTACGACCAGCGTAATCCTCTGTAGGACTGTGTTGTTCTTATCTGTGCTGTGTGCCTCTTTACAGCCTCAGCTTTTAACTAATTTAAGATATTTTAGTCCTGAGAGACACGTATTCATTTTAGTCACGGTAATCTGAGCCCCGTACAAGGGCCACTATTTATATTTTGAGCCTTGGCAACACTGATTGAAGTTAGGCGCGATTTGACGTTTGCACGGAATCGTCTGGCATTATTGACCATAACGTACTTCAAATGTTTTGTCAATAGCTTCATTTGTGTTGTTTATGTTGCCTTGGAGATTGCGCGACAACAATAAAATGGAATTAACTCGTGAACATTTTCGTGCGATGATTTTTTACGATTTTCGACGTGGATTATCAAGACAAGAGTGAATCGATCAACTCACTTCCACATTTGGCGATGAAGCCCCATCCTTTGCCACTGTGAAACGCTGGTATAACGAATTTAATCGTGGCCGCCATTCGCTCACCGACGAGATTCGCGAAGGTCGTCCAAAATCAGTTGTTGTTCAAGAAAACATTGATGCTGTGCAAAACCTAATACTGCAAGATCGTCATGGGACATACTGTGAGATTGAGGCAACCGTAGGCATTAGTTTCACCACCATATATAAAATATTACATGATCATTTAGCTGTGAGAAAGGTATGTTCTCGTTGGATCCCACACAATTTGACAAAAACTCAAAAAGACGCTCGCGTCAATTGGTGCAAACAAATGCTCAATAAATACAATCGTGGTGCTTCAAAAGAAGTATATAAGATTGTAACAGGTGACGAATCATGGATATATGCATATGAGCCGGAACGTAAACGGCAGTCGACTGTATGGGTGTTTCAAGATGAACCCAATCCAACAAAAGTTGTTCGCGCTCGAAGCACATCGAAACAAATGGTCACCTGTTTTTTCTGGAAAATTGGTCATGTGGCAACTGTGCCTTTAGAGGAACGTAGAACGGTTAACTCTGAATGGTACACAACAATTTGTTTGCCAGAGGTCTTGGGTCAAATACGGAAAACAAACAAACGCCGTCGGATCATTCTTCATCAAGACAATGCAGCTGTCGCACATCTTGTCTAACAACCGACTTTATGAACAGTCAAAAAATCGAATTGGTGGGTCATCCGCCGTACAGTCCTGATTTGGCACCCAATGTTCTTGTTCCCGAATGCCAAGAATAAATTGCGTGGACAACGATTTTCGTCGGCGGAAGACGCCGTTGATGCGTTCAAAAACCATATTATGGATGTGTCTCAAGAAGATTGGAAAAACTGCTTTGACAAATGGTTCGAACGAATGCAAAAGTGTATTGACCATAAAGGAGAATACTTCGAAAAACAATAAAGCAGTTTTCAATGCCAAATTCCTGTTTTTTCATTGTTAGGCTCAAAATATAAATAGTGACCCTCGTATAATGTGATGGTTGCGTATGACACAAGCTCTGACACACCCAAAATTTTTATTTCAATCAATCGATCAGTAACAAGCGGAAAGGAAAGAGTATAGCAGAGTAAAAATGAACCATATTCCCCTCTACGGCCATATCCCATCCTTGAACTATTTCTGGGTTAGCTTCTGCTGGCGATTATTTGGTTGTGTTGCTTTGTATTCAGTCTTCAAAAATTGGATTATTTTTTAATAATGTGGGCAAATTTTGAACTCACGGTTTGCAACACTGCTTGGGATTCTAGGAGCGGTCATGAAACCATCGAGGGAGGGAAAGGGAGGGAGGTGAACCGCAATCTGATTTAGGCCTATGTCAAAATTTACAAACCGTAAGACACGCGATTCTTCCTTCGTGATTTACGGCCGCTCCCGAACGCTCTTTCTGGAATGGGGGAAGAAGACATTGGGACTATTCTTCTCTTGAAGGAACCATAGGGATTAACATGTAATAAGCACTTCCACGGTTTGGACACTGGTCAAATCAATTAACGCCTTCTTTCCCTCCTTCTCTCGGTTTGTTTTGTCTGTCCTTTCCTTATTCTCTGTCCAATTCTACCTTCCTTACCGTCTCTTTTACTCATTCTATCATCCTCTATCTCGCTCTTTCATTCTCTTACTTCTCCCCACGAATTCTTTCTCAATCTTTCTCTGTTTCCCTTATGTTTTTATTTTTTTTATGTCCGCTTCTCCTTCCTCAGTTGCTCTCTGTCCGCTCCACTTGTTCGTCGTCCGCTTCAATTGCTCTGTCCATGTTAATTGCTCTCTGTCCACTTCAATTGTTCTCTGTCTTCAATTGCTCGTTGTTCTCTTCATTTGTTCGCTGTCCCCTTCAATTGCAGAAGTCATGCAAGGCTAACATGTTCCTTTTACATGGAAAACAACTGGTGACACGTTTCTTTCAGTAGCTTTACCCAACACACTCTTAGCTATGCAGGTAATTTTTGTTTTACATTTTTCATTTTTGTTGTCTTGAATTGTTATTTGTTATTTTTAACAAAGAACTGGGCCTGGGGACCTATATGTCCAGTTTCCCAATGGCTGCACAGCTTGCAGCATGCACTTCCTACAGAAAAATGAAGTTCTGCAAGTTCTCCTTCCCCAAATCGACGTTTCGAGGCGATTTGTCGCAATCGCACGCCATCGCCTCTCTGAAGTTCAGCACCAAAATGTCCCGCAGGGGAAACGAGTCGGAAAGGAATGAAGAAGAAGCATTCCTCGCGGACAGGCACAATCTAAAACTATTCTTTCTTCTTCGCCAAAAAGAGCGCACAACAGATTACTGGTTGTTCAGGTTGCGTGCGTTTCAGCATTCTGCAAAATGTATATTCTTGGAGGCAATAGCTTCCACTGGATTAGTTAGGAAAGTGGCCAAAAGATGGTGCTGTTGCGCTCAACATCCTTGCAATGGTGCACTGGGGCGCGTCCAATATATCATTGGGCAAGTCAAGTATCTGAGCGCTCAGCGAGCAACGTGATCGCTCAGCAATTTGATGGCCAAATAGGCGTTGCTTAGCTGGCGCTGCTCACTTGATCGCTGAGCGAACTTGAACCTTGCTCGCCACAGGTTTGAGCCACAGAATATAGAGTTTTTTGTTTCGATATGAGGCAAAGGGAAGAAGACGATAACTGTATGAGGATGGCGGGGTGGCTACCAATGAGGAAATATTTATGATGAACGGCTTGCGATATAGCGTAATTACTAATTAGAGAGGAAGTTCAAGTAACAGAAGGTGATGTAATATTCCAGCTTTTGTAATTGTATTAAAATGAAAATTTTGTTTGTTCCAAATAATAAATATTCAATATACACCGTAGTTTTGGATAGTTGTGTAAGGGTGTGGAAATAAAAATTTCGACAGTTTTGTTCACATCAACTATTCTATTTCCATAATTAACAGCTTTCCAAACACAGAAATCTTGTACACTCGACGTAAAAAAACACATTCATCACAGATTACTCAAAGGCACTGATGTTTTTATCAGTGAGCACACCGAGTCAAGTAAATGATCTGTCTGCTCAACGAGCGAAAATCTTGCTCAGCGAGCGTCGCTCAGATACTTGACGGGCCCGTAATAACTTTCCGTTCTGTACGGGAGCAACGTAAATTCTTTTGGATCAACATCTTTTCAACATAGTTAACTTACCTCCCTCTCTCTGTGTGGGGAGGGGGGTGACGGAGAGATTGATTCGTTTGCTTTATTTTACTTCCCTTTGGTGACGCTTTGGCAAATCGCGAAGATGAGGATGACTTATGATGGAAGGACACTCACAATTGCCAATTCTCGTGGGGATTCGACGGAGCGGTCCGACCCCCAACCCCCTCGTGACGTCCATGCTCGCCCCTTCTCTTTCTTTCGGTGAGAGAAATGGATAGGGGGAACGAAAACCAGAGAAACGCAGAGGAGAGAGAGGGAGGAGAAAGGAAGAGTTGCTTTCTCTCTTTCTTCCCAGCACAGCACGACAGCCGGCCGTGGCGGAGTGGTTAGCACGTCGTGCTACGACGCCACGTGTCCCGGGGTCGAATCCGGCCTGGGCATGGTTATTCTTTCATTTCATCATAATTTATCATCCCTCATCCTCGCAATTAGTCAAAAGTGGCAGAAAAGCGAAGTCAAATAAACCAAGTCAATTGATTAACTCTCTACTTTCTTATTCAGAACAGATGAACACAATCATCCATGTTTTATTCAGGATTTGAACCCGGCACCCCTGGCGTCGTAGCACGATGTGCTAACCACTCCGCCACGGAGGCCAACACCAGTTGAGCGATCGAGCCAGCCCTGTTTTCGTCTGATCTTTCGCTGTCGCTGTTTTACCAGTGTGGAATTATGTCTATCTGTGATTCTGTAACGGGATCTGTTACCTTTGAACCATTTTTGACGTCCACATTGTCCACTTTCTTCCAGCATAATTATCTTACGATAATGCACACACACACACACACACACACACACCTCCTGTCCCACCAATCAAGAAAACGTGAAAATCCTCCACGGTGAGCGAAACGTAGCATTCTCGAATATTTTCCATCAATCTCGTAGTGAACATCTTCGAAGTACATCCTATTTCGCCAAAAGTGGCAACGACTTTTGGATCACCCTGTGGAGCGAGCGAACACGTAGCCCCGCTAATGTGAGTGTCCCTTAAAATCTCGGCCGGCCAGGAGCACGGATGAGTGTTGGACATATTTGGTAGGCTCTGATAACGGCCGCGGGCCAGAAGAATATTTTTCAGGAGGAGGTCCTTTGACCTTGGCTTGTTCTCGTCATTATACACAGGCTCTTGCGAGGAAAAGGAAGAAGAAAAAAGAATTGTAACACCCTGCGAAGCATTCGGTAGCTGATGAATACAGGCTGTCACACGTTCACACAGGGCTTCATTGTAACGTTGGGCGAAGAATTCCTTTATTTTTCACCTGTTGAAAAAGTTCTTTGTGGTTACCTTGTTAACTAAGGGCGTATTCAGCAACGTGACGTCAGATGCGTACACACTTAAAGGTAAAAGGTAAAGTGCTCCCCTGTGCTTAGCACCACGCCATGAAGGCGTATAGGGGGTGTTGGGGTAACGCCCCACACTTTCTTGATCCGGTCGTGAGTGGGGGTGATGTGATCAGCATCACGCCCCTGACCGCCTTTACCCCCCAGGGTTTCCCCCAGGTACCCATGTTATTCGACGCTGGGTGGGCGCCGGGGCCGCTTCCATCGTTAGAAAAGTTCCCGGATTTGAACCGGCCGGGGATCGAACTCGGGACCTTGAGCATGGTAGTCAAACGCGTTACCGACTGAGCCACCGCGGCGTACACACTTACCGCAATATTTCGAAGTAACTTGTTACTTGTGTACTCATTATTCCGCTTTAACATTTTTGATAGCATAAATGCTATGTAAATGCTTCCAAAAGTCTTATAGCAAATAGTACTTTAAACGGAAGCATTTTATGGAACATTTCAGTTAGCTTTTGTGATTACAATGTATAATACGAGTACATACAGCACGAAAGGCACGTCGACTATGGTGAGAGCACGATGGTCACAATTGAAACAACCAAAATACTCTTCCATGCGTGTACAGTAAACACTACAAAGTATGTATTTAAGCAGCGCCATTGTTTTGTACCTAATACCGTTTTATACGAAACGTTATTTCTCTCGGTTCAATTGTTATCGCATTTTAAAAATGTGAAGTGAGACGCTGTTTACATTTCGGCCGCCATTACAGCTGCACTCGTGACTTAGAGCTCGCTTCTGATTGGTTATGCTACGGAAATAGGACAGATTGTATCCTTGAGAAATGCCGTAAGATTTTTCACTTTACACGGTAGCGTTTTGGTCATGGCACAAATGTTAAGGAAAGTGCTTTCGTCTAAAGCTGGTCTTACCAAGTTTAGGCTTCCCCTATATCGTAGTGGTAACATCGTCGCTTTGTAATGAAGGGGTTGGATATACATTGCACAGGCACATTGCTCAGTCGTTCCGATCCCACTTTTATCTGTAGGTCCTGTCCCGATTAGCCTATATGTGCATAAAGTGGATTTAAAACAAAAGCTCAACTCATACTTAACTTACTAAGTTTAATATCACTTCTGTAGATATGTAGTGGTGCATGCAGTGGCGTGACAAAGAGGGATTAGTGGGGGTTATAACCCCCCTTTGGCTCAGCATTTCTAAAAGAAATAACTTTAAAACTTGGAAAATGTAATACACTCAAAATGTTTTGCTGTAGGAAGCTTTCAGACCAAAGTGAGAAGCGACAGACCACGAATGACAGAGGGGGGTGGGTCGCACTCAAGCGACAGGCGACACGGGCCCCTTCAGTTTAAAACAAACAACAAAGTGACGCGACATCACATGGGCTTAACTTGGGACTTAACTTTGGGGGGGGGGGGGGCAGAAGTTTCTCTGTCTCTAAAAATAGCATCCAGCATTATTTGCTAATAACTCTTATATTTTGCGAAATCACAAATATTACTCTTTATTAGCATGCTTCACAGATCCCAGGAAATTAACGAAGTCAATTTTTTTAATAAGTAAGTTTTGGTATGTCTGAATATTTTAGGGGGAGGGGCGATTGCCCTCCATTGTCCCTGCCAAGTTACGCCTATGCGATATGATTCATAGTACTGAGAAAACTGCCCAGCCCGAACAACACGTGCAGCTCTTGTCATGTCTGTTCAATTCGAAAAGTTCCATTCGTTTCTGTCGCTTCGCTCAACGTCAATTATACCGGGACGCAAGAAGTCATCAAAGTTTTCGACTTGCAGCCCGAGCTGGCAACCAGCTGGAAAATGTATTTCGTTCGGGGTTCACCAGCGATAAGAGGAAATTATTTCTCGCCAGTGTTGGTGAGGAATCAAAACCGTTGAGAGGAGAATTCTTACTCGTCCAGCCTGCAAATTTGAATTATAACTGTGGGTCCGCTCTCGAGTTAGTGAGGCCACGGTAACAGCCGGCAGTGACCATCTGTTGCGGCGTTTACCTACGAAGGAACTTACGGTCAAGGAGCCAATTAGGTCTACCTCTGTCCCCCTGTTTGGGCAAGAAAGCCACAACCTTAGAATCCTCCCCTTCCCGAATCAGACAACAGGGAAACGGCATTTTGTAAAAAATTGCCGTTCTGCGCTGTGAATGGGGGCGCCGGTTGTTAGAGTGGCCGGAAGGGTCAAGCGACTTGCAGCCCGAGCTGGCAACCACCTGGAATGAATGAGTTAGTTCGGGTTTCGACTGTGAAAACAGGAAATCCTATCGCAGTGGCGGTGAGCGACAAACCAATCTAACCGGGGGCGCGTTGCTTCCAACATCCAAATCCGGACGTTGACTGACAGTCAGTTTAGTTTGCACAGCAGTTTTCAGTAACAAATGTATTGAAGTGGAAATGTTCTGATTCATTCGAATTCTTCGGTGTCTGAAATGGAACATTCCAACGAGAATCACCACTTACCAAATTCTTTTAATGATATTGGCCAGAGAAAACTTAAAGATTCATTAGATCCCGTCATTGTCAACTAATTTAAACCAAATGTTATATTTGTGTAAAAAAAACAACCTAATGTAAGCGAACTACTTCTCTCTCATATTATAACTAACTAACTCTCTAGCCTTCTTAAACCCGAAGGTTCATGGCTGCAGCAACACAGGCCTTCCATCTTTCCCTATCTTGAGCAAGATCTATATACTCTTTTCCATCCCTACCGATTTTCCTTAGGTCCATCTCAACGTTGTCCCTCCATCTTCGTCTTGTCCTTCCTACAGGTCTCTTACCATCAGGTTTCCCAACATGAATCCTGTTAACTCCTCTTTCCTCTCCCATTCGTGCCACATGGCCTGCCCACCTAAATCTTCTTGATTTAATTATTCTAATAATATCTGGACATGAATACAAATTATGTAGTTCTAAATTATGTAACCTTCTCCACTCACCTGTCTCCTCGTCCCTTTTAGGTCCAAATATTTTCCTAAGGATCTTATTTTCAAAATTATCCCATAATTTATTTAATAATAATAAATTTGCAGAGTACATATTAATTAAGGTATAAAGTTACAAATATTAGAAAGGTATTTACGAGAAAAATTGTTTGGATCGGGGCATAGGCTCTTAAGAAAAAAGAATTTTACCGGTCCGTGGTCTCACGTTGAGAAGCACAGTTCTACGAGCACGTGCTTGCAAAAAAATTCAGTTCTTGACACCTTTTTCTTTCAGAGGACTCTCCTTATTGGGTCTGTCTGAGTAGTCGAAACGAAATTACATCTCTTGAGTTTATGAAGGGGGAAAAAAACACGATGGAAAATTACAACACCAGGAACGCGGATGGATTGTGGTTTGAGCCATTGAACAATCTGCTTCGGTTGATGTACAATATTTCGTACAGCCGTCTCTCTGCGGGGAGGCAACGCATTGTTCACATTCCTCCCGTCACCCCTCCCCCCCACTCTCTCAGCCCGTATCCACCCGTTGCGGTCAAAGACTCCTAAAAAATCCGCCACTGATGACTGCGGCTTGTGTTTCGGACGGCCATGTTTTCCCCCTCCTCGCGTCGTGGCTGTCACTTGTTTTGGTCCATTTCCACCAATGACCAAAGGAATGATTAGAGTTGGAGCTTCAGCAGTGTTGCCACAGTCGGATGACACAAATTCCCTTTTTTGCTTATTATTTCCCTCCATTTAAAGAAATCCAATTAATAAAGATAGGTAAAGTTTCCCTTGCACATTACACCGTACCATGAAGGGACAAATAGAAGGATTGTGAAGGTAAGGTCCAACATATTACCAATCACGATAATTTTGGAGGTGATGTTATCAGCATCACGCTCCGGCCGCCATCAAGAGAACAAGCACTCCGCTTATAAGTCTTGCTTTAAACGTGTTAATGTTACATCTTTTCTACAATAAGTAGGCCTAACTATAAATGCAACTTAGTTACTTTTTGATTTAACGGTGGCTCAATTGCGTTTTGAGCAAAGTAACTTTGACTCGCTTACCTTTGAGCAAAAGTAACAGTGACTCCGTTACTTTTTAAGGTTGATTGAGTGATTGATTGATTTGATGTTTTAAGTCCACTTTATGCACAGTAAGGGTAATCGGGACTGGACCTACAGTTTAAAGTGGTATCCGAACCAGTGCCTCCATTGGGTATCGAACCAGGGACCCCTTGATTACAATGCGACGACTCCATCGGGAGGTCACTTTTTAAGGAAATTAAGAGTTACTCTGTTACTTTTTAGCAACATACGTGTTAATTGGTTACTGTTTTTTTAGCAAAGTAAGTGTTACTTAGCAACGCTTTGAGCAAAGTAAGTGTTACTTGGTGACATTTTGAGCAAAGTAAATAAGTGTTACTTGGTAACGTTTTGAACAAAGTAAGTGTTACTCGATGACGTTTTGAACAAAGTAAGTGTTACTCGTTGACGTTTCAAAGTAAGTGTTAGTCCTTGATGTTTTGAGCAAATTAAAGTAAGTGTTACTCGGTGACGTTTTGAGCAAAGTAAGTGTTACTCGGTGACGTTTTGAGCAAAGTAAATAAGTGTTACTTGGTGACGTTTTGAACAAAGTAAATAAGTGCTACTTGGTGACGTTTTGAACAAAGTAAGTGTTACTCCTTGATGTTTTGAGCAAAGTAAAGTAAGTGTTACTCGGTGACGTTTTGAGCAAAGTAACTGTGACTGTTACTTCTTGAACAAAGTAACTGCGACTCTGTTACTTCTTGAACAAAGTAACTGCGACTCTGTTACTTCTTGAACAAAGTAACTGCGACTCTGTTACTTCTTGAACAAAGTAACTGCGACTTGGTTACTTTTGAGCAAGGCGATTTTAACTTAACCAAGAAAGCTGAAATCATAGGAATGAAGTTAGCAGTGGAATATTGAGGTTATTCATGGGAAGAATTGATTGGTTGAAACCATGTGAAGACCAAATCAGTTACACGTTGAAGGTTTTCAGAGGAAACTCTCCCTGTCCAGCCGATTGCGACAGTTCATTGACACAGGCTGTTAACGACTAACGCCCTCTTCCGTTAAAAGCCTCTCCAGACAATTCTTGCTTATTATATTTTCCCGTTATGGTAATCTCCTTGGAAACTTTGGTGACGTAATTACGCAACAGTACTTAGAGTACGGTTTTTTTAAAAAATAGTCCCTTGTACTTACACATATGGGGACAAAGTCGGTTCTTATGCACACTCCATGCGTGGATATGGAGGTCCGCAGGATATTTCCCAGGGAGGGGCAAGCAAGAGGAGAGGCAAACGAGGTATATCCCCCATAATAGTGTTGCCTCTTTAAAGATAAACACTTTTTGAGATTGAAGTTATGTTCCTGCAACTCCCTTCCATTAATTGACATAAATTACTATGACTGAAATTATATATAATGTGTGTGTGTGTGTAATATATAAGTTTATGGTAACATCCATTTTCCAGGGGGGGGGGGGCGTGCCCCATGTGTGTGGCAGATGGTAGCGTACTCTGAGTTTTGTGCGGGTGGTGGAGGGGCTGAACCTGATGCTATGTATTTATAGATTGTAACATTTTAAAGTAAAAGAGAGTGCCTGTGTTTCTCAAGGTTTTACTCCACTTTATGTTCACTAACCTCAATTAGTACTTCGACAGTTTGTTTCTTTATACAGCATATTTGCAGAAGATACAATTGAATCTACAGGTGTATCAATATACGCTGTATAAACACACACCTCATTACTAACTCCGTTCACCCTGTACAGGTACCAGAGTGCTCGAAGTGAAGGGTATCCCCCGGTCAGCAAAATTTTCGCGAAGCATCCACCATCTGTTTCATTGTCACATGTTAAACAATAGAAGCATCTTCCCAGCGAAACCCAAGGCTGGACCAAACATCCGCCAGCTAACATTTTCCACTTCGGACGCTGCAGTTGAAAGTGGGATCCGAACACGAGACGATGTGAGGGACGACCCTTTCCGAAGATACCGAAATATCAACCTCCCTTCCATGGACAGCATTTTGCAGACTAGCGAGGCTCTGGCGTGTGGGCCGACGGCTAGTATAATCCTCTGTGGGCCTCGTTCCTTCATTCATCTCATCTCATCCTTATCTTCGCGATTAGCTAGGAGTAGAAGAAAGGCGACGTAATGTAAACTATATCAATCAATCAATCACAGGAGAACGAAGCCGGTACCCTTTCATTACAAGCCGATAGTCACCACTACGCCATCAGGGTGACGCGTGTGTTTGTTTACATGCAATGTTGAAATTGGACAAACTACAGAAAGATGGGAAGGGGGGGGGGTTTGTGCAACTTCAAAAAATATCTATTTTTTCTTATTCAGATAGTTTTTAAGTGTTACAACCAGCGTAATGAATATGAATTGAAATTGTGCCCTGTGAACAACAGAAAAAAAATGTTGTTATAATTTATATATTTATTAAAAACTACAGAACCCATTTATTTTAGAAACTTAGTTACAAACTCTTGATTATTTTTTTTCAAAGAATATTTGACACACACGTAGTACAATTGTCTTCTTTCCATCTTGGGAATTAAATTCTAATACTGAAAATTCGACAAATAACAAAAGATATATATTAGTACGTTTCGACAGAGCATCGCTTCTGTCGTCTTCAGGTGAACAAATTTATTTTTCCCGAGTTCGAACAAAAATTAACAATTGTCGGTGTTATTGCAATTCTAAAAATAAGATTCCTACATGTAATTAACTAACTAACTCCCTAGCCTTCTTAAACCCGAAGGTTCATGGCTGCAGCAACACAGGCCTTCCATCTGTCCCTATCTTGAGCAAGATCTATATACTCTTTTTCATCCCTACCGATTTCCTTTAGGTCCATCTCAACGTTGTCCCTCCATCTTCGTCTTGGCCTTCCTACAGGTCTCTTACCATCAGGTTTCCCAACAAGAATCCTGTAAACTCCTCTTTCCTCTCCCATTCGTGCCACATGGCCTGCCCACCTAAGTCTTCTTGATTTAATTATTCTAATAATATCTGGACATGAATACAAATTATGTAGTTCTAAATTATGTAACCTTCTCCACTCACCTGTCTCCTCATCCCTTTTAGGTCCAAATATTTTCCTAAGGATCTTATTTTCAAATACTCTCAATTTATGTAGGACAAAAAATACAAAATTCGCCATGTGATTTCAGTTATGTTTCAAATGCATACATAATATGTAAACATTAGCCAATCATGAAATGTTCGTAATTTTCGAATGCTGTGCTGAAAAGTGTCTAAACACCGCTACTTTTATTCTTTTAAACAATTTCTATCCAGAGCATTGTAATTTGGCACAATTTCGGGAGCCGAGCCCATGCGTGGCTACGCCATTGTTCACGGGAATTCCGCTTCCTGGTAGTGTGATTGGTTGGAGGCCTCGACAAGCAATGACGTAATCGCCACGGCCCGTTACGTGCTCCAGAGTCGAGACGAGGTGCTCTGGGAGATTGAGCTTCTCGCAATTCTCGCTAGAGGGCTTTGCTGTCGTCAGAACGCCAGATTCGCTTTCAGATAAAGGCATACGTCTGTCTATTCGCGATTAAAATTACCACATGAGCGCTAGTGTCGCTTCCAATATGGCCGCTCTATGTAGGATAAATCTTTGTTTACATTCAGTAGTAAGTAGTACGTAATAGCAGCGTGTTGTCATTGCTGGTATGGACGAAACGTTTAATTACGCGATATTTTTAAATATTGCGAATGCGATGTGAATTCCAGGAACTGTAACGAAGGTGAAGCTGTACTGAGAGCGAAGCATTTATTTATGATAGGGAAAAATAACACGGAAAACGCACACGAAACTAATGTAGACGCACTGGTTCTTCAAAGCAGTGCTGTTTCATCTGCACTGGATTCGAACCCGGGACCCCTGGCGTCGTAGCGCGATGTGTTGACCGCTCCGCCACGAAGGCCGGAGAAAAGTTAATAAAACCAAGAATCCATTGCTTCTACATGGTACATTATACTGAAATATAAGCACTCTACCTGATTCTGTTTCCTTATCGTCTCTGGTACTTCAAGATGGTTGGTCTTCAATCACAGAGTATTTGAAAGGGAAAGATAAATGTCCTGGCGAAATTGTTCATTTATTCGAACCTCATTTGGCCTGTTGTCAAACGTATTTAATGCAACAGACGAACGCAGATGATTGAATCAGTTTTCACGATTTTCACATTTTGCAATATTCACAAATCCATTTTGGCACCACATAGTTCTTTCCGTAGAAAATAGTAAACAATGGCAGTACTAAAGTTTTTTAAGCTTTCGGTTTCCACATAACCACTCTAACTTCCCGCAAAAACAAACAAAACAAATAGAAATTCGCACGGGCGAGAACCTTTTAACCTCGCAAAGCGCTTGAAAAAAAACGTGACCGCGGCCAGCGAGTGTTACGAACTCTAATTGGCGGATGTGTCTATGGGCGTGATGTCTTAATAAGACCGAACGCTCTGAAACGTTTACATTCACGTAGAATATGTCATACGCATGTCAGCCATCATAT
Source organism: Lepisma saccharinum (assembly GCF_977018435.1). Classification (NCBI taxonomy): domain Eukaryota; kingdom Metazoa; phylum Arthropoda; class Insecta; order Zygentoma; family Lepismatidae; genus Lepisma; species Lepisma saccharinum. The sequence goes on along the minus strand of NC_139241.1, from coordinate 2,867,737 downwards.
TTTTGTTTTTCTCGTGTGCTTTGAAACGTTATGGTTTATTTAAAAATGTCAAAATTGTAACTTGCTTGTTTGATATGCTACAACTCTGGCGTGGACACTTAATCGTGCAGTTCGCAACACTGAGGACATCAGTTTACTTTACCGATGGCATCCCCGACTTGCTTCCATCCCTTGTCGATTGGAATACAAAAGTTTCTCTCCACAAAAGAAAGTCTCCCATTGGCTGATTCAAGGTCGCCTGATCCTCTTGGGGAATCCGGCTGGCGTTGGCTTTTAAAAGCAGGCCAGGGTATTGTGTCGCCGTCGCCGTGCAGATGTTTTGTCAACAAGCCACGAGAGGGTGTGGATAATCCCATATCGGAAAAGGACGAACATTACGAGCCTACGGATGGTTGAGGTAACAGGGAAGAAAGAATGTGAACAACTAAAAGTTAAAGTAGTAATTTTCCAACCGTAATGCTGTGGGCCAGCACTGCTGGCCTGGAGTGCACGCGCATGAGTGTGTGCCTGGATCCACCGAAAATCTTCTTTGTGTAATTTTAGGTATATTATAATTCAATTACGTAGGAAATAATGCACACCCCTTCCCCGTAGTTGCTTAGAACATTCATAGGCTTGAAAGGGCTTCATTTTCTATAAGAGTATACTATCGTTTAATAACGGCGATAAGATTCCTCTATACTAAATTTCTAACTGGGCATAGATGTCCGGAGGGAAGGGGCAAGGATAGCCCACCCCCCCTGGAAAATTAATGTCAACCTAAAAGTACATGTTTCACACATATAATTTAATTTCAGCCACAGTAATTTACATTAATTATTATTATAATGAGAACGCAGGAAGTAATAATTGCAAACTCAAGTTGTGTTGTTTGAAAGTGCAAGACTACAATGAGGGCAATATTCTTAGTTTAGCCCCACCATGATGTGTCTTGCCCCTCCATGGAAACAAATCTGCGGATATCCTTGATTAGGGGGGAGGCAATTGCCCCCCTTGCCCAGAAAATGTACTAAGACCAAGAGTTCATTTACCAACACAAATGCATTGTACAAACAGGTATATTGTGCTATACCATTAAGATAAGCAGCACGTGGTAATATACGCCTTTTGTCTTTTAAGTATGATTCTAGCATTCATATGGCTGAAGATGCAGGAGCGTAGTATGTGGATCCAGACTTAAGCAGATCAACTATTTCTTTTCCGCCTTCCACTTAACAAGTATAGTGCGGCTTGGCAAATTAAAGTTTTAGCCATATCAGACCGCGGAAAGAACCATGGAAGCATACTACTTTAACTTATGTAAAATTATTAGGATATTTTTTCTTGTCCTGCAAAGTAAGAGCAATTGCAACGAGTAGCAAAATTCCAGAAAGATGAAAAGCGTACATATAGTCAGTATATAGCAAATTACCGATAGCTTTTACGTAGAAAAGCTAAAGCCATCTTCATTGCCAGCATTTATTCTTATTCCTAAATCCAAAGCTTCATCGACAACTTTACTCAGCATTGCCCCCCCCCCCCCATTTTCCTGTGCGCACGCATATGGGTACTGCCTGGGCATTGGTGTTCTTTGTGAGTGACCCTTCATCAACTTTATCACGCCATCACTCATCCTATTCGTCGCGATCAGCCAAATGTGGTGGAAAAGCGACGCTAAATAACAATCAAATCAAAAGACGTTCACGTGACTTAGCACTGAGTGGCCGGAAATCTACAGAGTTAAGCCGGCTTTAGACGAAAGCATTTCCTTTAACATTTTTCTAGCATCAATGCTATGTAAATACTTCCAAAAATATTACAGCAGGTAGCACTTTACACGGAAGCATTTCATGGAACATTTCGGTTAGCTGTTCAGATTACATTCTATAATACATACAGCACGATAGACACATCGAGTTACACCATATGGTGAGTGCACGGTGTATGCAATTGAAAAAGCTAAAATATTCTTCCATACGTGTACAGTAAACGTTGTAAAGTATGTATTTTATCAGCGCCGTTCTTCTCTACCTAAAACCATTTAATACGAAGTGCAATTCCTCTCCTCACGCGGCCGCCATTACAACTGCGCTCGAGACCTAGAGGCAGTGATGTGCCGTACACTATAAGTTTGCGTCTACATGCGTTGTCTACACGTAATCTACGCGTAGATTACATTGGGTTGTAGTTTACACAGACTACGTAGACAATCTAAAGTGCATTAAAATTAATTTCCAAAGCTTTCATGAAAGGAAAGTGACATTTTCAACTATATTGGTTCCTAACGAACTGAAAAGAATCCTATTTATAACAAAATTTCTCTTCTCTTCTATCATCAACTATGGAAGAAGAAATATAGTATGCAAGAAAAAACAACAGATGGCAGTCGTGAGGCAAAATTAGTCTTTTTCCCATAAAACACTAGAATATTTCCTATGTTAGGTTTTTCCTAGGTGAGAAATTGTTCGAATTTGGAAGGAAGAATATGAAAAGTTCTCCTCACACATTGCCGACTGATAACTCTGTATAATTTTCTTTTAATTCCACGGCGCCCTTTGCTAAGTTATCACCTTTCGCCATGTTGTTTACATAGATAACGTCATCTACGCGTATAAAATAGCCTACGTGTAGAATATAGACTATCGCGGTTTACGCGTAAACGCCTAGAGGTGGCTTCTGATTGGTTATGCTACTGACATATGCCATGGCATCTGAAATGCCATAAGATTTCTCACTTTACGCGGTAGCATTTTCGTCATGGCACAACTGCTAAGGAAAATGCTTTCGTCTAAAACGGACTTTATGCCTCATGCCCATGTCTATTAGATGCACAATGATATAAGAATGTGTCACGTTTCAGTTCGCTAACTTATACAGTACAGTAAATGCATGTATTCCGTACATGATCATGAATAACTTTTGTTTAATCTTGATTCGAGATGTGTAATGCTAATGGCCCGTTTTTGTCATTACAGATGAGGTGATACAACATGTTCAGGAGCCCGTGGATAATGGTTAACAGGTAAGGACCAAATTTTTTAATTCTTACTTATTACTCGTAAAACAATGAATGTTACATTTGTCACGGGCTGCTAATTTAATAATAACTAAATAATTAACTCAACTAACTCAACTGAGCTGAGCTTAGCAACGCAACAACGAAGAATCTCTCGCCTCACCTGCTGGGCGAATTAAACATTACATGAAATATAATACGGTCAGGATAAGTGCCTAACAGTCGGAGTTACCGAGAATAAACCTAGGAGGATTTGATTTCAAATACTTGAAATGACGTTACATAATACTACGGTGTTTCTGAATATACACATATATTAAAGCACAGATAAATACACATTACATCTTGCCCTCTTTCACTCGATCTCACATTCATTCTCTCATTCTATGGCATATTGCGACAATATGACAAATACAAAGGTTAGATTAATTACTACTTTGATCATACTCTTGCTATGTCTTGGCTACATTGCCTTTTACAATTTATCGTTTACGATTTTAAGTATAAAGTGAATAATTGTTCCTTGTGCGAACCCCTTCTATCTTTTCTGAAGGTATAAATATATTTCATGAACTGTCGTTTGCGGCTAACATAAACTCTCATCTTTAACATTGATTACTTCCGCCGGAATACCGATGTCTAGGGATGCCATAGCGCTGATTTAAGTTAAGCAATGATTTGATTCACGCAGATTCGCGGTAGATAGTCGTCATCTTTCTCACACACGCACATGGTTGGATCTTACCTTCGCTGCATTCCCTCTGACCTGGGTTGGGTGAAAGTGGTCCTACAGTTTTGGAAGGCCTCCACGCTCCATTGTTGCACCTCGCGGTTATCCTGGTTGGCGAAAGTGGATCAGTCGGCAGCTCCATCTGGCCTCATCGGATCCTGGCTTCACTCGTTCACTGTCGACTCCATACGACAACTTGCGCAATAATAGGTCAGTTCTTCGCGGTCACTCGTAAGTACAGATACGTGACTTGGGCGATGAGACGAACATACGCGATGAGCCATTCGCGGTTTCACATGGATATCAAATGTTATTAACTTTCACTACTTTGGACGTTGTTTCGGACGATTGACACGGGTGGACGTGTCTGGCGTTATTCTCACATAACCACACGTATGTGCACGGATGCGTTGACGGCAAGGGGGAGGAACGACCCCCTGGTTCTATTCTGCTCTACTCCATGGCTCTGAAACACTCACTCGAGGAAAAACAAATCCAGACCTCGAGTCTGCTTGCAACTCGCAGCTCGGTCGCGCGTAGCTCACACTCCGGTGGCGATTGTAGGCAAACTGTGCAAAACTGTTTCAAATCATCCCTTTTATTCCAGATTTGAACGTAGTGACGCGCTACCCTCTATGATCAGGTGCTTGTTTATTGTTTCTGGTGCTTTGACCGTTGTCCTCCTATCCTGGTCAATGCTCACTCCGGTCCTTAACCTTTGGTAGCAGCCCCTCGCGCAGAGATTAGGCTAACTCTTCCTCCATTGTAGTCAGTCACGAAAAGCAAAGACATCTCAGTAGGGTAGCTTCTCCCTTTCAATTCCGCGATGAATCTTTAATAATTCATAACTCCCGTAGTTCTGTTCTGATTAGGCTCAAATCTTGGAATCAGTACTTTCATGATGTGTTCTTCCGCTGGTTAAAATCTCATCCAATTCGGTCCATTGGTTTAGAAGTTGCATTTTTCTTGTTATTCCCATAAGAATGCATGTAAATCCGAATTCGGGCGAAAAACGGTGGTTGAGCAATCTAGTGTTGGCTAAGGCAGTTCGCTAGACACCTGTATTCGCGACGGATATTAATAATACCAATTGCAATTAATTCCTACTAACGGGCAATTAGATTAATTACTTGTCACTCAATATTTGACCGTTATAACATTCCCCTCCTTTTAATTATGAATTTTTTTCAGAGCGAACTTGCGAGTGACAGGAAAAAATTCATACCACATATTAATGATATTTGTTAGTGATCGCACACTTAGGCGTCTGAATAGGGACTCGAACCCTGGACTGTATAACTTTTAACTCAACATTAGAATGAAGTTATACTTTCTGCAATTGTACTATAATTATGAAAATATAAACAAATATGATAACGTATACAAGAATACAATATAAAGTACCTTTTAACATGGAAATCTCAACGTATATTACCACCTACATACTAACTTTGAGTACACCGTGTAGTTTTATACATAATAAGTGAATGCTGAATAATAAAGTAAATAAGATATAAGTAAATATTTGATTTGCAATTTGTTCCCGCTCACACATATGTTTGCATACTTCTTGCATTAATTATAAGAAATGTCTACATTTTTTGCCTTTTAATATATAAAAAATAATCTCTAATTTTCCTATTGTTTACTTTACAATCGGGGTGGCTCTAGTGCAATATTTTCTTCAGTGTCTCCTTTGACATGAGCCGGACTGGCAAAGGAGCCTTCTAGTCTCCCGTCGGGCCTTGAATATCAGTTATCTGCTCCAGAGATCGCTGTTCTTGACTCAGTCTACTTCGTCCAGGTTGGTAATCTAGGGAGAGTGAGTCCAAGTTACGGCTAGTAGACGGTCTATTCCAATCGAGTAAATTAGCATCAGTCTGTGGGGACACGACTGTTCTAACCGCATTCACAGCACGATTCCTCTCAACTTGACTTGGGTTGTTTTGACCCCTGCAGTGTTGCCATCTCGTGTTTTCTCCATCTCTATCATCTCTGAAGTGTTGTTGTTGTGGACGGTGATTGCTGTACTGGCCTCGCTGGGGATAAGGGGCGGTTAGCATTTCTTTCACTCCGTAGTCCTGCAATGTGCTTTTCCACTCGTTGCTCAAAAACTGTGGTCCTCGGTCATAGAGCTTCCGTTTCTCAGGGTTGGAAAGAACTTCATATGCCTGTTCAAACTCTTCAAATATATCGAATGGTGGATTCCGCTGCTCGAGCCAGATCCTTGCATTCCCTTTGGGTAATTTTCGCATTAGCCTCAAGCAGTCTGGGCTATCGACATTGTACAACAAACAATCTCTCTTGAAGTCCCCTATGAAGATTGACGGTAAAATCTCGTCGTGATCGGGGCTGTACGTTTGAAAATGATCTAGGCTGACCTTTGAGAAGATTCCGCGAGTATTAGACTCCGGGTTGGAAACACTGCGTGTCTCCTGCTGGGCGAAAGCGTTCAAGCTCGGCGAGTTCCCGCTCCGGCCGATGACGTCACGCGCTGCTTGGCGATCCAAGGAAGTTGGTGCTGATTGACAGGTCAGCTGGTTGGTCACGTCTGCTGCGACGAGCAAAGGAGTTGGGTTCGCATCCCTGGACGTTGCCTCCAATCGGCGAATCTCTTCGTCCTCATTTCTTCTCCGTTGCGTGATTCGGAAATCCTTCAATTCACGTGTCTCCGCTTCCAGTCGTTCTAATCGGCTGGTTATGCCCGTCTGATTCTCGGTCGTTCTTGCGTCCAGCGTTCCAATAGTTTCTTGAACCTGACATAACTCTACACGCAGATCTTTCTCCATTGTGACTACATTAATGTTTGTCTCTTCATGTCTCCTTTCGCATTCCTTCTCCGACTGAAGTACTTTCTCCTTCATTCGGTCATTTTCGGATAGCAGTACTTGGAAACGGCGGTCCCATCTTTCTTCCCACTCTTTTCTTCTTCTTTCTTCCATTTCTTCCTTCTGTTTTCGGCGTTCTTCCTTCCTTTCTTCCTGCTCTCTCCTTTCGGCAGCCTCTATCTTCCGCCTTTCTTCTTCTTCTCTCTTCCTCTTCTGTTCTCTTTCTTCATCTCTGGCTTGGATATAGCTGATTAGCTGAGAGAACATGGCCTGCACGTCCATCTTCTCTGGAACTGGCAACCCTGTTACCGACTGATCTTTCCCTAGATCCTTATCAACGTTGCCGGCTGACGAAACGCCTGCATCTGTAGAATTCTCAGCCCCTGGGCGGTCCATGGTATTGTTCGTTAATCTCTGGCGGAGACGAGTAGTTCTTTGCATGCCAATCTTCTTCTTCTTCTTCTCGTGGCTGGCTATCGCCGAAGGAAAAAGATATCAAAATTCTTTTCCTGGTTTCTGGTTTCAGATCCCGGGGATCGCACCCCTCACCTGCTTCCGTGTGTAACGCGTGTCCTTTTGTCCTTTATCGTCCGAAGTTAATAACGCCCATTGTTAATAAAATAATAAAATCCTCTAATAATTCTGCTATGGAAAAATGCTATAGTCGCGACAAAGTATTTCACTATTACACCATAAAAAACACACAAAATGGTTCTAGCTACACATCGATTGCATATTCAGTTAATTAAAATCACCGTACAAATTACACATTAATACTTTAAATGAAAACGTCTTTATAGATTCTTATCAGGATTTTCAGTTACAGGTTGCAATTATTTAATTTTCAACAAAAAAATCTTAGTTCCCCCTTAGCGTTAAATTCTGGTACCCTGTCGTAGACATTCGTAGGCTGAAAACTCTCTTTAACAACAAGTATTAAATCCCTTGGGTAATAGACATAACTGATTGTTAACCATTACAATCAAACTTAATAAAAATTCACATTGAGTAGATAAGCAACTAATTAGAATACTCGTGACCTCCAGGTTCCTTACTAGCCTGCCTGTAACATCGTTCTACGAGCCTAATTCCTATTTGCTTCCTATTTGCCTACTCTTCTATTTGCCTATTCGTCGATTATTCGGGCCTACTCTTTACACCCCTACTTGTCTATTCACATACTCGTCGATTATTCGGCGTACTTTTTTACTTGCCTACTTATTTAATTTGCCTACTCGTCGCTTGTTCGGGCAACCTTTTATATGCCTACATATTTATTTGCCTACTCGTCGCTTGTTCGGGCAACATTTTTACTTGCCTACTTTTTTGCCTACTCGCCCCACGTTCGGGCGCCATATTTTGTCACGGGCTGCTAATTTAATAATAACTAAATAATTAACTCAACTAACTCAACTGAGCTGAGCTTAGCAACGCAACAACGAAGAATCTCTCGCCTCACCTGCTGGGCGAATTAAACATTACATGAAATATAATACGGTCAGGATAAGTGCCTAACAGTCGGAGTTACCGAGAATAAACCTAGGAGGATTTGATTTCAAATACCTGCAGGGCGATTCACGAAAATGACTACAAAATCGAGTCTACAACGAAGTAGTCGTTTTTAGTAGTAAAAGATGTAGTAAAGTGCGATTCACGAAACCGTCTACTAAGAATCGACTACATCTTTAATTGTCTACAGCGCACGGCTACAAGGAAAGTGGTGAACTTGGCGAAACTAAGCAATATCTATGGAAATAATCGATATTTTTATCGATTGTTGTGCTATTTCCTTGACATTATCGATGCATGTCGTACTTCGAGATTCCGAGAGTTGTTTGTTTACGCAGAATGAATAGAAAACTAGTTTAGTTTGTTAAAACTGCGAAGTAATCGTAATGTACGCGTAACCGTAAAGTAATTTGTATAAAGTGAAAATACTCTTTGAATTAAAGCAATTGTGTGTAAATACACGAAATTTAATAACAGATGCTATGTTTTACCTATGGTTTTACCTTACCTTCTACTGTATGTCACTGTTGAAACAATATGCGGCAGAACTAAGGAATACTATTTTTCTTATGTGTTGCAATTGAATGATGCAAAATGTAAAGGCAGCTGATTTTTCATGATTGATTGATTTAGTTTATTGGTAACACTTTACTATACCGGAGACGGAGTTCTTCAAATTTACAGGAGAAAGTACTTACGCAAATCATTTTCTGTAGCGTTGTTGATGTTCGGGAATGTAGTTTTGATCCATTTTAATGCGAAAGCATGTGGTTTTCTACGAAAATCTATTTCCGACGCGCTATTGCTGCTGCCGCCATTTCCTTTCTGCACGAGAGCACAATACGCTCTCGTATTTTCCGTATATGCTAAATTGAACGGAGTGCTAATGGAACCTAACCTAACAGGCCTAACCTAACCTAATAGGCATACCTCGTCCCCGTGATGGTTCGTGAGGCTATCGTGAATTTTTGGGGCTGCCCGTGAAAGTTTGTGGGAAATAAGGAACAACAGTAAGTACTCATTATTGTAAGAAATAGACATTATTTTCGTTAGAAATTCATTATTTCACCTAAACAAATGCTCCGCAATGCAGAATAGTACGTTAGCAATGTAAAAAATTGCGAAATAAAACATTGATAGGTGTCTCCGGTATAGTAAAGTAGTACCAGTTTATTTTACTTCGCGTGTTGTGCCTCTTGGCTAATTTGCGAAGATGGGATGAGTGATGAAATAGATGAATGGACATTCACAAACAACCAAGCCCGACCGGGATTTGAACCCGGACCCTTGGCATCGCAGCGCGATGTGCTAACCACTCGGCCACAGGATCAGGCAGCTGATTTTTCATGCTTTGCCATTATTATCTATAATGCAGGGAGTAAGAAACCATTAAATTATCCACCCATTGAATATCTCGTGAAAACTCAATTTTCTTCTTTTTACAAATGTCAAATTTTTAGTTGTTTGGCATTACATTTTCTTAAGTTAGTCGTTCATAGCAGGAACGTCTACGTTTTCTTAACCTGTTCAAACCCATTAAGATTAACGTTGCCAGTTTCGTACGAACTGTTTCTCTTTACTCAACTTTATGCACAAATAGCCCTGCTGAGCAGCCATCATCTTATGCTAAGCACATGACATACACATTAAAAATAATACTAAAGAAATTATTTACACTTTTAGTGTCTCTTCTGTACTGTTTTCAGTACATCAACAGGTGTTTTGAAACATCTACTGTGTGTAGATTTTCAAGCAGATATGAAAACAAATCGTTTATCATGAGGAATGACAATTTATATTTACAGCCAATATGTTAAAGAAATGGTAGGCGAGTTGTCCATAACAGTTTTTATTTGGTCTGTTTTACACAATGTGAAATTTAAATGAAAATGTAAAAAAAGTGGAGGACAATATGTGCTTCACTTCAACAGAATTCCATTCTTTAAAGCAACATATGATGTGGAATGAAAAAAATTAAAAGATATGAACTATTTGCCTATTATTTTTTTCTCTTTACTGTACATTAGATCTACTGTAGGTGTTTGGTAGAAAACCATTCAGTTTCAGTAGATTTCCAAGAAAACAGTAGAGTACAATTGATAACAGTTGTAAATAGAAATTCCCAGCTAATCGGGCCACTATGTACCTCCACTGAGTATCAAACCTAGTAAAGTAGAATCTGAACAATTGGAATCACTAGCGAAAATTAAGTTCAAGGTTCACGGATTACAAATGTCACTAATTATTAGAACAAACATTTGAATGTTTTTGTGCTCAAAAATTGTTCATGCCTTGAACTTGGCCAAACTTTTAATTGATGAATAAAATATTGTCATGTTACATGCTACATTTGTACATATGAATTTCATTTCTGACTGAATGCACATACTACGGAAACATAAAAGATAGGCCTACATGTTACTTCTTTTTTCTTTAAGGACGATTTTCATATCCCATGTTATACTGTATGGAATTCTCAGCAGACAGTTATTCATTGTTTGTTGCCAAGAAGATGGACTACTACTGCCACCACCTGGCAAAAAAACAACAACATACATTTGCATTATCTATAAGCAGCTAGTGACAGCAACTTGGAGTATGGTAAAAGCACCAAACCGTGACATACCTAACCTACTCACACCTGCATCTGAGATCAGAAATAAATCAAACATAACCACCCTAACCTTTTCAGATGTTTGTTTTTGCTATCAGATGCATATGCTAGTAGGTTTGGTGTTTTTAGCATGTAACACCAAGCTGCTGTTAGCTGCTCATGTAATATCTATGTATAAGACAACCACTTACATCACATTTGCTTACACCTCAAATTTACAGAAATTTCATTCAATGAGAATTTCAAGAAATTCTTAAAAGTTACACACATCACAATTTGATACACTCCAGAATATACCTTGCATTCCTGTTGATAACAAAAAAGAAATGTTGACATTTGTAACAATTTGGATTAGAAATCACGGAACGACTTGAGATGACCGGACCCCTCTCCGATTTTCTTCACATTTGGCATACTCACTAATTGAGGCCTCCAAATCACGAATCTGAAGTTAAAATTTGTCGGAAACGTCTAGAAATTGCAAAATAAGCTAAAATAAGGCGTTAGTTTTCGGAATGGAAACTGTCGATTTTCGAGAATTTTTTTGTTTCACAAACAAATATATATATGCCTGATACTACCACGACACCAAATTTTAACTATGTTTGCCTAACCTAACAGAACTAACCTAACCACGTGCCAATGGTTCGCAATTATTTCCAATTTCTAGATCCTGATACTACCACGACACCAAATTTTAACTATGTTTGCCTAACCTAACCGAAACTAACCTAATCACGTGCCAATGGTTCGTGAGGCTAGCGTCAATGGTTCGCAATTTCTAGACGTGACCGACAAATTTTAACTTCAGATTCGTGTTTAGGAGGCCTCAATTAGTGAGTATGTCAAATATGAAGAAAATCGGAGAGGGGTCCGGTCATCTCAAGTCATACCTAAAATCACACAATAATGAAAGAACCAACTATATGGGATTATAGATTTAAAATAAAAATGCTCTGTTCACATATTTTTTTAACCTATTTATTGATTTATTTATTGCATTGGTCTTCTGCTACTTTTGGCTAATCATGAAGATGGGGATGAGGAATGACATATTTAAATTGACGAAAGGACACTCACAATAACATCCATGTCCTGGGAAGGATTTGAAGCCTTAACTCCTGGCATCATAGCAAACTTTGCTAACCTCGATAACAGTTCGTTATATCGGAGACACATTTCTTAATTTTTACAGAAGAAACTACTTACAACGTTCGTCGAGGTATTTTCTTTCATCCTGGAATCTATTTGAAAGGGAAATCATGTATTTTTCAAGAGAAACATCTCAGCAACGCACAAGTGCCATTGCTTTTGCTACGTGAACTGGATGCTACATACGTTTGATGATGTAACCCCGTCAGTTTCCAACCCCCCTTTTTTTAACTAAGCTTGCCTAACCTAACCTAACCTTATCAGAAATGGTTTGTGGGGCTATCCGTCAGCTACCCATGAATAATATACAATTTGCACACGTGACGAACATGATAGTAGGTATTTTTCGGTAAAGAAGGTTGGAAACACTGCATACCTACAACAGTAGTCAACCTCTGCCCACCATATTGTGTGTTACGGAAGCGAAAAAAGGAATAATAAAAACTACTCTTTATGAAAAATTGTGTTTGTTTTTGTGTAAAAAGCATAATGGCACCTTGAACTATGTTTCACAATACACAATTGGTAAGTACGAACCATGCGAAACACAAAATATCCAATTTTAATGTGTGTCCGATATAACGAACTGTTACCCTAAACTCTTTACCTATTTACACTAGAATGCTTTGGTGCACCAAATTAATTTTTAAAAAATCATGTTCTAATGCAATTTCCTCTCATTGTTTAAAAAATTACTAACCATTGTTATAACTGTATCTTTAGTCAAAACAAAAATAAATGTCTGATGAAAGGAGCGTGTGTTCTCCTGAAACGTCAGAAAGAAAAACTGTTTTCTTATGCTTGTAATAACCGTAAACTACAGGAAAATATTTCCTCTCATGTATTAACTATTTTGAAAGTTATGTTGTTTTACAATAATTGCTACCACAATTTTTTAACCGTTAAAAGATAAGTAGTGTTACATAATTAAACATGAATGTGCTGAGGGGTTGCCAATAGAGGAAATATAGTGCTTCTTGTTTATAATAGTGATATCCCTAATATTTTATATGCATCGAAAGATGTTTTATGCTGGCTAATACAGGATTTGAACTGAGAAGTTTATGTACAATACACTTCCCAAGCACAAATCCCATACCGTGCCTTGCATTAATGCTCCTGAGTCTGGATCCCAGGGAAGCCAGAATGAACTTGGAACCTGAGAAAAATAAAAATATATATATATAGTTTGCACATGGTAATGAACACATAATCGTCACAACAAACTCTAAATGTTTACATGTGTTTGTGTCAGTACAGTGTACTGTTTTGTTCTAGCAGATAATATGTGCTCTATCTACACTATGCCCTAAGTATACAACGTGCTCTATCTACACTATGTCCTAAGTATACAATGTGTAAATAAAACCTGCTGTAAAGTACAATTTTTATCCACATCTAATTTTTAAATGACATATGTTTCAACAATTTGTATTAATGCATGATCATTATAAAAATTATTTCATAATAAATGCATAATTATTGTGCTGTGAAATTTAGTTATAAATTAAGTAAATGCTTAATAAATTTATGTAAAACTATATTTCACACAAATCTTGAGCACTGCACAAAGAAGAAAAATAGCTCTCATGGGACTTCATTGAAGCCCATGTTAACAATTGAGATGGTTAGGTTGATTTGATTTGCTTCATTTTGCTTCACTTTTGGCTAATTTGCGAAGATGGGAATGAGGGATGATATGATGAAATTGATGGATGGACACTCAGAAACAGCCATGCCCAGGTCAGGATTCGAACCCGGGACCCCTTGCATCATAGCACGATGTGCTAACCACATCGTTGGCAATTGAGAAGGCGAATGGAATGGCATGGATAAATAAGAATAATAAAAACATCATCACAACGATTGTACATAACTGGCAAAAATATAGGCTGCTATGATAAGTGGTGTGTGTACTGTGAACATTTTCGATGCATGCGTTTGTATGATTTAGCAACCTTAAGTAGCCTATCAAGAGTTTTCATTTCTTTTCAGAAATGTTTTCACTATTTACTTTTGTCCTGTTACAGCCATCAATAACCTATGCACATTTTTTTTTCACTTAAGTTTGTGCTGCTTCTTCTCATCCGTCTGCCTGGAAGCACGTTTGTACAAAACCAAACTGCATACTGTTAGGGCTTGACTTCCGTATAATTACGATTTTGTCATGGCTTATGGGATGCATAAGATTCAAAATGAGTCGTTATTATTTATGGTCTGTAGAAGATGAAATTGCTGTTTTTAAATCGCATGAAATCCTAGGTAACAGTTCCGAATGTTTCATGATTTTTCACAAATTTTATAGGAGTATTAGGAAGTGTTTACAAAACTGGAAATGATTGTGGGAGTAAGTTAGAAACTTGGAGAAACTAATTAGCACAGTTAAAAGTTGCACAAAGTATTAATTACAAGATAAATTATGTTTTGAAATGTATTGTGCACGAGCAGGAATGCCTGCAAAGAGGTGCTAACAAATTATGCCTACCAAACTTAATCTGCTCGTGGAAGTGTATTTTCATATAAATTAGTGCAAGATATGGATAATTATTATTATTACTAACTTGGATTACAGGAGGTTGAGAGAGAAACAATCCTTTTGTTGGGAAAATGAGGTTCCACAATTTTGATCTATCCGGCACCTCCTGTTCAGTGACAAATTATTATGAAGATATTTTCGAAACAGAAAAAGGATTTCCGATATCTCTAAGATGTGTTTTAAGTACACGCAAATGCCCACTGTCATTTCCTTCTGCTTTTCGAAAACGTGAAAACACAGATTATGGGCCATTTTGGAAGCTCTATTTTCTTCTTTGAAGTTGGATGTCATACACAAACACAGAATATGACGAATGTAGTTCGCTGTAGCCCGCTCTAGGAGGGTTAAAAAGGGTCCTACAAGAACTGTCTACAACTGTAGCCCGATATGTAGTCGACTGTAGCCTGTAGACCGCTGTAGACAGTTTCAAGAATCGCAAATTCAGGAAATGACTACAAATTTGACCACAAGCCTGACGCGGCTACATATTAGACTACATATCGGACTACTAACAGTTCGTGAATCGCGCCGCAGAAATGACGTTACATAATACTACGGTGTTTCTGAATATACACATATATTAAAGCACAGATAAATACACATTACATCTTGCCCTCTTTCACTCGATCTCACATTCATTCTCTCATTCTATGGCATATTGCGACAATATGACAAATACAAAGGTTAGATTAATTACTACTTTGATCATACTCTTGCTATGTCTTGGCTACATTGCCTTTTACAATTTATCGTTTACGATTTTAAGTATAAAGTGAATAATTGTTCCTTGTGCGAACCCCTTCTATCTTTTCTGAAGGTATAAATATATTTCATGAACTGTCGTTTGCGGCTAACATAAACTCTCATCTTTAACATTGATTACTTCCGCCGGAATACCGATGTCTAGGGATGCCATAGCGCTGATTTAAGTTAAGCAATGATTTGATTTACGCAGATTCGCGGTAGATAGTCGTCATCTTTCTCACACACGCACATGGTTGGATCTTACCTTCGCTGCATTCCCTCTGACCTGGGTTGGGTGAAAGTGGTCCTACAGTTTTGGAAGGCCTCCACGCTCCATTGTTGCACCTCGCGGTTATCCTGGTTGGCGAAAGTGGATCAGTCGGCAGCTCCATCTGGCCTCATCGGATCCTGGCTTCACTCGTTCACTGTCGACTCCATACGACAACTTGCGCAATAATAGGTCAGTTCTTCGCGGTCACTCGTAAGTACAGATACGTGACTTGGGCGATGAGACGAACATACGCGATGAGCCATTCGCGGTTTCACATGGATATCAAATGTTATTAACTTTCACTACTTTGGACGTTGTTTCGGACGATTGACACGGGTGGACGTGTCTGGCGTTATTCTCACATAACCACACGTATGTGCACGGATGCGTTGACGGCAAGGGGGAGGAACGACCCCCTGGTTCTATTCTGCTCTACTCCATGGCTCTGAAACACTCACTCGAGGAAAAACAAATCCAGACCTCGAGTCTGCTTGCAACTCGCAGCTCGGTCGCGCGTAGCTCACACTCCGGTGGCGATTGTAGGCAAACTGTGCAAAACTGTTTCAAATCATCCCTTTTATTCCAGATTTGAACGTAGTGACGCGCTACCCTCTATGATCAGGTGCTTGTTTATTGTTTCTGGTGCTTTGACCGTTGTCCTCCTATCCTGGTCAATGCTCACTCCGGTCCTTAACCTTTGGTAGCAGCCCCTCGCGCAGAGATTAGGCTAACTCTTCCTCCATTGTAGTCAGTCACGAAAAGCAAAGACATCTCAGTAGGGTAGCTTCTCCCTTTCAATTCCGCGATGAATCTTTAATAATTCATAACTCCCGTAGTTCTGTTCTGATTAGGCTCAAATCTTGGAATCAGTACTTTCATGATGTGTTCTTCCGCTGGTTAAAATCTCATCCAATTCGGTCCATTGGTTTAGAAGTTGCATTTTTCTTGTTATTCCCATAAGAATGCATGTAAATCCGAATTCGGGCGAAAAACGGTGGTTGAGCAATCTAGTGTTGGCTAAGGCAGTTCGCTAGACACCTGTATTCGCGACGGATATTAATAATACCAATTGCAATTAATTCCTACTAACGGGCAATTAGATTAATTACTTGTCACTCAATATTTGACCGTTATACATTTCAAGTGAACACGTTGAATGCTCGAAAAAAAAAAAAATATCTAAAAAAAACGACAAATTGCCTTTCACTTCCCAGGGAAATAAAACAGTGACGTGCTGAGGATTTTCGAAAGCATAGGGTTATGTATATTTTTTTAGTACTTAGTCACCCCCCCCCCCCCCAGGGCGCGCCACTGGACATGAAGGTTCAAAGAAGTTTCAACATACCAGAACTAACCGTGTGTGTACCAAACATCATGTTTGAAATGACGTGCGCATGTGCTGAGAGGCTACTGTTCCAATGCCTTCTAACATTAAAGCCTGCGCAGTGGTAGGTGACGTCATCACAAGTAGGCGTATTCGATGCATCGTACAGTCAACGGCAAAGGTAATGGTAGGCAAATTGTCCACAGCTATTTTCGTAACTTTTTTATTCTACATCCTGTGTTGTTTTAAGGAATGAAACTATGTTGGTTCGAAGCAGGCATTATTCTCTGCTTATTGGCGTCATTATTTCAATTCATTGACATCACATTGTGTAATTAAGACCGCATGAAAATGATGGTGGACAATTCGCCTACTGTTTCTTTCGCCGTTGGATGTACCAGTGGCGCCACCACCCAAAAATTTGTCATGTTGTTGTTTTTTTTATTATTGTTTTATATTTGTTATCGGGATTCACGGTGGAGTTGAAATCTGTAAATAAGATTTGTGTATATATATGAAGGAACAAGATTGGTAAAATCCCATGCCCACCTGAAACCACTCTCACCGGAACTCGAACACGTGTGGGTCTTCCGCGTCACAGTTAGATACCCTACCGACTGCACCACCGTGACTCTTCCGAATTATAGGGCATCATACTCCTCGTAACTCTATTAATAAATAGCTGCTTGCTGAATACCGAAACATGACAAGAAACGTGAAAAGGATTCTGGTTTCTAGAAAGAACAAAAAATGTTGAGACTTCCAGAAATTTCGGGGGAAAAAATACAACATTCGGGAAATGTCAACCTTCGGGACATCTGAAGTGCCGGGAAATTTAATCTATTCGTGAATCTCTACATTTCGGGAATCGTGACAATCTCAAATCCCAAATGTTCGTTGTGGAATTAGTGAATAATGTTTAAGTATTGTATTCAGAGTTGTCTCCTGGACGCATGCGTCAATTGTGGGAAAAAGGACAGCTTGCTCTGCGACGACATTAATGAGCATTTCTACATTTTAATTTCTTCATATAGGAGAAGTATTTATTTTACACGAGAGCTCTAAACTAAGCTTATAGTACATTTCTTAGATCTGAAGTGACGCATGCGTCAATTGTGGGAAAATAATTATTACTTTCTTTCACTTCAGATCCAAGAAATGTAATATAAGGTTAGTTGAGCGCTCTCGTGTAAAATAAAAAATTATCCTATATGAAGAAATTAGAATGTAGAAATGCTCATTAATGTCGTCGCAGAGAAAGCTGTCCTTCTTCCCACAATTGACGCATGCGCAGCAGGCCCGTAGCTAGGCAGGGGCCAGGGGGGGCTCAGCCCCCCCTGGCATTGTCGTCAGCCCCCCCTGGCGTTGTCGTCAGCCCCCTGGTATTAGGTAAAACTATTGCATAATTTGTTTGCCATGACAAGTGAAAATGTAGAGTGTGGATATTATTTGCTCATAACTCGATAGAAGGATAAATTCACAGTACATGAAGAGCAGCTATCACATTTGTTCATCTTGTTTATAAACCGAAGTTTAAGTAACGGAAAGTATTTAGAAGGTTCTCCAAATTTCTTCCACAGGGGATCTATGCACCTTCGCTCCCCCTCTTTCGGCTTTCCCTTGTAGCAGGTCCTTTCCATCTGCATCAAAGGTCATCGGCTCCCAAGTTTTGCGAAGGGAAGTTTTATTGCCCGGTCGGGGGTGGAATATAAGGGCTTGCCCATGCCCTGTCGGGGAAAAACATTGACAAAGACACTTTGTTGAGTTCTTCATTCGTGTAAAGAAGGTTTCGCGTTTGCGCGGGTGTTATTGTGTTTCGTATCTTCGTAAAACTGATTCGTGTGATAGTGAGTGGTTTCAGTGACGAATAATATAACCATGTTTCGTCCTTGGTGTGTAGTATTGTGATATTTTAACGATTCCCTAGCACCATGGATAAATTTATAATTCGTAAAAAAACATCTGAATCTTTGACCACGGCGACCACCGTACCTACTCTTTCCCCATCTACGGCTGCCTCCAATCAAGAAGAGGATTTCTTGCCTACAGAAGTAAAGGACATTTCCAAACCAGGTGAGGAAATTAAACAGCTAAAACTCAAACATTACCCCCGAAATGCTGATGGACGGTGTTTTCAAAGTGACTGGTTTAAAAGGTTCAAATGGTTAGAGTATTCACAATTTTTAGATGCAGCATTCTGCTATGCTTGTAGACAATATCGGCCTTTCGGATGCAAAGAAGTGGCCTTTACATCTAAAGGTTTTAAGAACTGGAAGGCAGCTCTCGATAAAACCAAAGCAGGGCTAGTGAAACATGATGCGACACTTACACACATAGAAGCAATGTCAAGGTGGGCAGAAAAGCAAAACCGTTCGTTGGTAGGAAAATCTATCTCTACACTAGTCAATCAGAATGTTCTTGAAAAGAATCAATATTATGTCAAGAGCAATGCTGAAGTTATTCAGTTCCTTGCAATAAACGAATTGCCTCTTAGGGGAACGTACCACTTAGAAGAACATGAGGAACAAAGCCTGTTTCGAAATCTTTTCGAGTTCACGCTTCGAAAAGATGAGAAACTGGCACACTGTTTTAAGCAGGTGCCTAAAAACGCATCTTACTTGTCCCCTGAAATTCAAAATGACATTATTGAAATAATGGCTGACATCGTACGTGAAAACATTGTTAGTGACATTAATAGTGCAGATGTTCCTTTGTATACTTTGCTTGAAGATGGTACGCGAGATAAAAACAACAGAGAAAACGTAGCCATAGGAATCCGCTATGTAAAGAATGGGACAGTCGTGGAATCAATTCTGTGCATAGAAACACTGTCAGCTTTTGATGCAGAGTCTTTTGCAGATCTAACATTAAATATTTTTCAGAAATATGGTTTGGATAGTGCGAAATTGCTCAGCCAGTGTTTTGACGGGGCTTCAGTTATGAGTGGGAAGAAAGGGGGTGTGGAAGCTTTAATCCAGCAACGGCTTGGGCGTCTAATTCCTTACGTTCATTGTTTTAACCATCGGTTACATCTGGTAATTGTTAAATGTGTGGATGAAATTTCTCCAATTAAACACTTTTTCGAACAGAGTTCCATGTTGCACAATTTTCTAAAAAACTGAAAAGTTGCCATTTTATACGAGGGGAGAAGTCTTTCGCGACTTTTAGAACAACGTTGGTCAGGACATTTAAAAATGACGAGAACAATATTTGAAAACTACAGAGATATAATTCATGTTTTGCAGTTGGTGAAAAATGGAAATTTTAACGGGGATGACGTAGCAGCAAGTGTTGGTTTGCTTGTAGTCATTAGCAAACCTCAGTTTCGGTTTTGCTTAGTGTTCATGAAAAAGATCCTTGAAATATTAAGCACAATTGATAAAATGCTTCAAGCACGTAATGTTCATTTGGATGCTGGTAGAAAGATGATTGAAGCTGCCATAGAAACATTAAGGAGCATGCGTCAGGAAGATGTGTACGAAGGCATTCTGCAAGAAAGTAATGTACTGCTAGAAGAGGATGGAATTCATGACGAGATTGTTGAGCACCCCACAAGAAAGAGAAAACGAAATACACAGTTGCAAGACTTCGTTATCACTGACGTCCTAGGAGAGGAAAAGCTCACATCTCTCACACAAATATTCTACGAATGTTTAGATCTTGTGCTAACAGAAATAAATAGACGTTTTACCAATAACGACGACTTATTGGAGGCTATATCATCGGCTGAGTCCCTTCAATTTAGCAACATTGAATATTTATCAGCCTTTGGAATCACCATTCCGTCAAAAGAGGAACTAACTGTTGCCAATGCATATCTCAAGAAACTGGATTCCCCTGATACTTTTGAAGAACTGTACAAAACTAGAATGGCCTACGAAGACACTTATGCTCTACTTGCTGGCATAAGAACTTTTGCATGCAGTACAGCGTTGTGTGAATCCACTTTCTCTGTGTTAACCCGCATCAATAGCCCTCAGAGACTGTCAATGTGCATCAAGCGCCTGGCAAATCTTGTTTTTCTGGCATTTGAGAAGAAACGAGCATCGAACATAGATATGTCGAGACTGCTTCACAGGTTCAACAACATGAAGAATCGCCGACTCCAACTTTTTAAGGCAGAGGTATGTACTGTAGTCACTATTATTGAATATTGTGCATTTTTCATATGCTAACTAACTAACTCTCTAGCCTTCTTAAACCCGAAGGTTCATGGCTGCAGCAACACAGGCCTTCCATCTTTCCCTATCTTGAGCAAGATCTATATACTCTTTTCCATCCCTACAGATTTCCCTTAGGTCCATCTCAACGTTGTCCCTCCATCTTCGTCTTGGCCTTCCTACAGGTCTCTTACCATCAGGTTTCCCAGCAAGAATCCTGTAAACTCCTCTTTCCTCTCCCATTCGTGCCACATGGCCTGCCCACCTAAGTCTTCTTGATTTAATTATTCTAATAATATCTGGACATGAATACAAATTATGTAGTTCTAAATTATGTAACCTTCTCCACTCACCTGTCTCCTCATCCCATTTAGGTCCAAAGATTTTCCTAAGGATCTTATTTTCAAATACTCTCAATTTATGTTCCTCTTTCAATGTAAGGGACCAAGTTTCACATCCATATAATACTACAGGCAAAATTATTGTTTTGTATATTTTAACTTTTAGTTTCTTAGATATTAAATGAGAAGACAAAAGTTTATGAAGAGAGAAGTAACATGCATTTTTCATATGGGATACAAATATTTGTGTAATCAAAAGTGTATGAAGTGTTTAGTAAGGAATGAGGTCAGTAGCATTCAATTAACACTTCGAGAGATGACCGTGTTTTAGAAGATATTGAAAAAGAGGGTATTATTTGTATTATATTTCTATTTCTTTAATGTTTTATATTAACTTAATGACCCCCTTAACACACACAAAATAGCTTACCTTTATTTAATGTGAAACGTTTTTTTAAAAAGTCACCTGATAAACCGTGAGCCCCCCCTGATAAACCCTGAGCCCCCCCTAGAGATCAATTCTAGCTACGGGCCTGATGCGCAGCATGCACCGCATGCGTTCAGGAGACGCCTCTGATTGTATTGCAAACATTTTAAGAAATTATGATAAAAGCAGGTTGGA
This sequence comes from Lepisma saccharinum, assembly GCF_977018435.1. Taxonomy (NCBI): domain Eukaryota; kingdom Metazoa; phylum Arthropoda; class Insecta; order Zygentoma; family Lepismatidae; genus Lepisma; species Lepisma saccharinum. The sequence continues at coordinate 2,845,911 of NC_139241.1, read as the reverse complement.
GTAATTGGTAATTTTACTGATGTCGGGTCAAAGAGGGAGACTCTATTTGTCAATCAGATGTAATGAAGGATTGTGTGTGGAAAACAATTGTATCACAGTTGACTGATTCTGGCGAGTACTATCTACGCTTGTTGCAGTTCATAAAGCTGAATTTCAGTTCCGGCATGACCCATGTGTGGTGACTAGGGGGATGCGGGATAAATTGTTTGGTCGGGACGTGACATTTTTAAAATCCAGAAGTTCGAGACTGGAAAAGTTCGCAACTTCCCAACTAGGTTGAAAAATTTTCGGTACTTGCAAATGTTCGAAATTTCCCGACGCTCTGGAAATCTCGAATCTACGTCCTTTTCACCTTAAATGATTGTTTTTGTATTTCTGGAATAAAAGCTAACAATTTCCGAGAAGTTCCAGACACTTACAATGGAGAAAACATCGAGAATTTATAACTTAAAATTACCATTTTGAATTTCCCGACCGTTCGGGATCCCAAAAAGTCGGGAAGTCTTATTTCGAGGTCGAGATCGGGCCGGGATTTTCTTTTGGCGGGGGGGGGGGGGATCCTGCACACTCCTAGTAGCGACCTTCAGAGCTAGAAAAATATTTGACGTGCAGAATGATGTAACAAATTCCATCTTAACGACGTAGATTTTCCTCAATCATCCAGTTTGCTTCACACCAAACATTGACCTCACGCTTTATAAAAGAAAATTATGCGTCCACGGTTTTTTTCCTCCATTCCATCCGCGCAGAGAAGAAAAGGAGAGAGGGTTTGGCAACATTGCTCACAATTTCGACCTCGCCGCTTGGCGCGCTGCGTTCTCGGGCACCCAGACACCGCTAGGAGAATAAACATAATCATTATCAAGGTGAAACAGGGACCTGGGTAGCAATTAAATAGGCTGCGTGATGTAATTTCATTCTCTTCGTAGCTACCGTTTTTCGACATGGGTTCCATTCCTCCTCCTCCCTTCCCTCCCTCCCCGGGGGCAAGGGTTGAGGAAATCACCTGCGTTTACCTTCCCGGGAGAGGGAGTTGCCTGCAGGGGTCCCTCATAATTTTTGTGCGGAACAGCCATAAGCTGTCATATTTTACCTCCCCCTTTCATGACACTTTGGGATGGGGAAAAAACATTCCTTGCATTTTGCTTGCTCACGTACCAAGGACATATTTAGGAAGAGGTACAAGGGGTCAGGCCCTCCCCCCCGAAAGATAATATCCTTGTTTAGCACTTGTTGTATAATAGAGGGCTATTTTTTTCCGCCGAACTTAGCAGAAAGCAAGGATTACATTGGGATCAGGGTGCAGAATCATTGAAGACTTGGGATGGGGGGGGGGGGTCAGTGCTGCAGTCCCAAATTTTCAGAGGGTATACGCTAAAGTTTCGTGAAACGTTATGAGAGATCATGTTTTTATTAAATATAAGGATGAAATTATTTAACTTCTACAAGAAATTGGTACAGTGATATCTATGAGTATTACCGTGCAAATTGTCAAATTTCATTAATTTTTTCTCTTGCATCCTATGTGTTTTTAAGCGATGGATTTTCATGTATGCTGGTGCAGAAGTTGTCAACAGCTTGTTTTGAGTTTTCTTTTAATTCTTGATGCTCTCAAATAAAGTGCACGAACATGGTGATGGACAATTTGCACGGTAATACTCATGGATCACACTGTATTTAACATAATAATTTGACATTGAACAAACCCAGTTTTGTACTTAAATTAATGAACGTCGCACCAGCACCACTAATTTAGAAACGTTTATTAGTCTCCCATAATTCTTGCCTTTAACCTTAGACCTGTTCTGCTCCATACGAAATATACTGCTGGACAAAAAAAACCGGACACCTTAATATTTGACATCTGAATTGCAATTACTTATGAATTATGCTCTCAGTTAAGTATTGTACAATTGAACATTCATTATTGAACATTTTCCATAGTTTTTTCGTTTATTATTTATCTATTTATTTATTTATTTATTTACTCGTATTTACTTATTTGGAACACCTAGTAGGCTCAAAATCAATTTCCTGCAATTTTGTTTTAATTTATTGATTATCAATTCCTGTTGATGTTATTTTGTTTAATGTCTAGAGAGCCATGAATTTTGGTTCATAGTAACCATAGTAACAGATAATATTAACATTGTCATTGCTGGTATTTTTCTTGCAAGTGTATTGTAAGTTTGCTAGCTTGAAAATGAGACGTGAAGAGGTAGTAAAAGCAGTAACTCTTCGCGATGATGGTCGTAGTGTACACTATATTGCTAGGGTGCTAAATATAGCACAAAGTACTATCCATGAAGCTCTCAGACGGTATGATGCAACTGGTTCCTATGGTAGAAGACCGGGTTCTGGTCAGAAACGATGCACAACAGCACGGGAAGATTGTTTAATGCGTATCATAGTCTTAAGAGACCGTCGTACAACTTCAAATATTGTGGCACAGCGTTTGAGAAATGTTCATAGAGCTTTGGTTTCTTCACGAACAGTTCGTAGAAGACTGAATGAAAGTGGTTTATCATCTCGGAGGCCGGCTACAGGTCCCAGGTTGTTAGCACGTCACCGGAAGCGAAGACTGGAATTTGGTACAAAACACTTACATTGGAATGTGGAGCACTGGGAAAAGGTTTTATTCTCCGATGAGTCAAAATTCAACCTACGTTCATCAGACGGGCGTGAACATGTGTATAGAAGATCTAATGAGCATTATGCGTAATGTTGTTTCGTTGAAATATCACCCTTTGGAGGCAGTGGTGCCATGGTCTGAGGAGGTATTTCTTTACAAGGACGTACAGAGTTGGTTCTTGTAGAGAATGGGGCAATGACAGCTTGCAGGTATATTACAGAATGTGTGGCAGATCATGTAGTACCATATGCACCATTCATATGCCCGGACTTTGTTTTTATGCATGACAATGCGTGTCCTCACATTGCGAATATTGTCACGGAGTTCTTGGACGAAGTTGCGATTACGTGATTAGAATGGCCACCACAAAGTCCAGACCTAAATCTGATAGAGGACGTCTGGGATCAACTGAAACAACATATCAGAAACCGCACAATAGTTCCAGAAACAATTGAAGAGCTAAGACTTGCCATTCAAGAAGAATGGGAGCAATTGGACCAAGAAGTGATTGCCAACCTTATTCGAAGTATGCCACAGCTGTTACAAGCTGTAATTGATGCCAGGGGAGGTAACACCCACTACTAGACAGCTTATATACCCCACCAGTACCAGTTAACAATATTAAAAAAAATATTGGTAAGATTTCCTTTTCTCTTTTTTTTTTTTTTTTTGGAGTAGTTTTCTGTAACTTTCGTTTTTGTTCTAATTTATCTTATTAACAATAAATTTTAATTTGCCTTCTGTTGAATATATTCAGGTTCTCTTATTTCCAATAATTTCTGCAACCTTTAGTTAGCCTTCGAATCAGAATTTATGCGTTATCACAAAAAATGCAAGTGTCCGGTTTTTTTTGTCCAGCAGTGTATATAAAATAATTGTTTAATAAAATAATTGTTTATTAATTGTAGTAGGTTGATTATATAGGACACCTGTACTTCAGACAAATGGAACAGAAATCTCAGAGATTTTCAAATCTCTGAAAAATGTTGATTATAGGCCCTGGGTATATGGTATTGTATTGCCCAGGCACTGCAACCACCTTAAGGCCCACCCTACTTACTTTCAATGATATACAGTTCGTGTTTAAAAGTTCTGACAAATTGATGTGAAGAAACTATTGATGAGAGTTTCACTGTATGTGAATAATCAGTCACAATTGTAGTGAGATGGATGACTTCAAGGTTATGAGAAGTATAGAGGTTGGGCCAATCCCTGTTTCTCTCGTGATGACGAAACGACGGCAAGAGATTAATTTATGCATGAAACGAATTCCAAATCTATGCGCTAAAGTTGCAGTATGCAGATTTTGAAACCATGCCAAAAACGAAACAAACGAAATCGAGTACACAAATGAGCCTTTCCTGATGTAAATTGCTCATGTGGCTTAACAAAAGAGATTTCCTTGTGACCTATCTTTCATACCTCGTCGATCGTACTGCCAGCTGTTGGTAAAACCTCTGGTTAAACAATTGAAACGAGCGTTCCTGCCTGAGGCGACATTTGCCGATAGGGACAGATTCTGTCACAGAAATGAGAATCATCACTTCTACAATACTTCACATCCTATTCTTTTTTCCACACACCTGTGCATATTGTATATTTCATCTTGAAAACAACAAGTCACGTTTTATCTAAGTAACTTCTTTTCTCAACTAGAAATGATCGATGACTCGGAATTCTTCAAGGACTAAACATTTCTTTCAAGTTGCTGACGTATCAGACGATAAATGTGGATATAACTTACTGAAGCTAAATTTGCCCAAACTGGGCAAAGCACCCCCTAAAAAAGGAAGCTAGAAATTTTCACTTCGAGCACTGGGGAGGGGGCAGAGTAAGATTTCAGCTATAAAAAAACCTCATATTTTTATCTTTTATTATTAATATCTTTTTACAAATCGTAAAATTGAAATTGAATTAAAGATACCGTGGCGTTATTCTCAAGTTCAGACGTAAGTCCACTATTTAAATAGAAACTAGATTTGACTTGCTTCCTTTTCATAAACGTCTATCATTTTACTGATGAACAGTTCCTTGTCTTTTTGTACTTTTTTACAATGCACAGAGACCATTTATTCTGCTATTTTTTATCCACGTTTTCACGCCACAATTTCATCATTTTTCGAATTACATGAAGTTTTCCTGATATGACAGGAGGGGCAAGTGCCCTCCTCTGCGGGCGCCCTTGTATATTGACTAACATTATATGCCAGACTCAAATATGTTTACTGAGTTACAGATTTCATCATGTCTCCGTTATGCTGTGTATGCATTGTAAAACTTTTCCTACTTGCCATGTTCGTTTGTGTTTTGTGTTCAGCTGCTACGAAGCAAATGTGTCCTATTCACAAAGCGTATTCTATAACTCCTTTCTTTTCCTTCTCGATTGCCTCCCCGATGGCGTAGTGGTAACGTCGTCGCGTTGTAATTAAGGGGTGCCGGGTTCGTTACCCGGTGGAGGCCCAATTGTGGTTAGGATCCCACGTTAAACTGTAGATCCAGTCCCGATTAGCCTGTCTGTACATGAAGTGGACTTAAAACAAAAACTCAATTCAGTTTTTGCTTCTCGTGTAACAAGATGCAACAAGGCCTGTAAAGTTTAGCTCATAGGGCGCAAACAGACAAATAATCCAGTCGACTTGCGCAATGGTGACTTGGCAAGACCGAAATATTGCGTGACACAGCGGTTATTTCACTAACGCATGAATGGAATGCCAAATATTTCTCTCCCGTTGCTTAGAAACCCCCCTCCCTCCCCCTTTCGCCGTTCTTCTTTCTTCTCGTTCGTTGCATCTACCAATCAGCCGTTCTGAGGTATTTTCTTGGCGTTCCTAGCAACATTCAAGGATGACATGGCACCTGTCCTTTCGCAACTTTTAAACATGGAATCCGACTTAAAGTGAGTGTGCTCACTGTGGGACTTTCTCAGGAGCGGAGTTTCATCCAGTGCAGGCCCGTAGCCGGGGGGGGGGGGGGGTAAGGGGCCAGTGCGCCCTACCCCTCGAGCCATGAAATATTTTGATGCAAACCTACAAAAATAACATGAATAATTTTTAAGATTTTGCAAGAATTTGTTGTGTCTGTAGAGAGGCAAACTCTAGAAGTCTGCAGTCTAATATATTTAGTAATTTTAGTTTTATAACCATTTATGCGAAGCTACTAAATGTTCCAATTTGGTCAGAACAGTTCACCATATTCACTTCCTGTTTTGACTTTTTTCGAACTTCAGTCTTGATGAGAAAATGTCCTTTTTTTGTGGTTAATTCACATTCAGACATGTTCTTCTTTATAAGGATAATTGCATAGCGTTGGTGGTCACATTAAGGGTACGAATTCCCATGGCGGAAGGGGGATCTCCCACCTTCCCACCAACGATCTTGTTCTATTAAAATTTTTCCCCTATTAACATTTTCCGAGGGTAAGAGTTTGTGTTATAACAACAAAGATAAGCAATTAGTTTGGACTTCAAACACACTTTACTAAGAATAACATCATAAACACATACAAAAAAGGAATAACAAAGAATGATGTCAGCCTGTGTGTGAATGTTACATACATCTCTTTTCTCTCTCTTAGGGCTGGTAACAGCATGCGGTAAAAACGTACTTCTACAGTCATAGATAAGATTTTAAAATTATATCAAATTGGACTAGTAAGAAATGGATCCGTAGCTACGAAGGTGGTTGTCATTGTCACCCTAGGCCCCTGGAACACTGGAACATGGAAATTAGACCGACCTGTCATTTCTCCTCCATTTCTCACCTCCTTTCGTCGGGAATAAAACATAGCACTTACATGTTAATTTAATAGAAAACTAATGTCTTCTTCAAGTTTCTCATTTTTTGTCCCTCCACCTAGTTATCTTTAATTTGCAATCGATTTTGCAGATGTGAACAATAACACACACTTCTTCAATGAAGATGGTGTGGGATACACAACCAACTGTCCTTTTATTACCCACATTTCTTGAATGCTAAGTTTTCTTTCATCGGATTCAACGGAAAAGAGTAAGTACATAACACTTCTACAATGTTTAAGCATGCCAGCTACATAGATTTACACCATTATAAAAACATATCACAATAAAAGTATGAAAATTTAATTATAATTTTTAATAAAGAACAATCAAATAATATCTAACACTTATTAAAAACATTTCACCTAACTTCTAATTTCTTGACATTTTGAACCAGTCGTTAAAGGAATTAATTTGCTAGTTTATAAATCTAGCAAATTAATTTGTTTATATATGTTTATAAATATATATAAATAAATAATGATATTAATTATTTAATAATTGATATATATTTCATGACAATTATATATATATATATATATATATATAACCAAGGTTTCGGGCTTGCCCTCCCCCCCTCCAAAAATCCTAGGTACGAGCCTGATCCGCTAGTGTGCGTCTAGTGTTACATTCTGCATGTAGATAATGCAGACTATGTAATATGCATCGCATAGACATTGTAGCATAACATTTAAATAGTTCTTATACTTACATTTCCACGCATTAGAAGAACTACAATCAACATCTGGTTGAATTTCGACTTCCATAATTTGAAACAAGTGCACGAGTCTAGTAAACAAGTCTGCAACGATGCGCGCTGCATGCTTCAGGCTCGATTGCTAGTTTAATTTGTACTTTCGAACCGCACTAAGGGAACGTCACTTCCGACAAGACTGCACTTCAAAATTGCCTTTTGCACCTTTCGGACACATCCTTCAGAAGGTTCGCTTGGGGGGGGGGGGGTCGTTAATTTTTCCTGATCACATGAATCTAGAACAATTGCGATGATTTTGACGGTGAAGGTCATTTTACAAATTAATGGTAGAACAATTCGACGATCAGGACCTAACCTAACCGAACCAAAGGCGCCACAGAACTAATAATGCTGTAGAAGGTTGGAACAAGAAAATAAATAGGTGGCCTGGAAGACCGCATTCAAAAATTCATGATGTTCTGGCCTGTCTCCAAGAGCCAAGCAGAAGACACAAGCATCAAGTACATGCGGATGGAACTTAATGTAGAAGGTCAGAAAAGGAAGAAGCGTGACATTAGGATCGACGAGAGAGTTGGAAAGTGTATTCGCACATATGAGGAAACTGGCCACTTCAAAAGGTGTCTGTTGGCTCTAGCCCATGTGCAAAAACTTGATTGAACCCAATTCCGAGCCGAAAATACCAATATTTCCCATAATTCTCTTGTAAGAGATATTGTACGGGGTGTTAAGTCACCCTTTAATATGAGAGAAGATTTAAAATGTCATCGCAATTGTCCACCCGTCCTTTCACTTCTGTGTTCATCGCAATTGTCCTGCTACCGATCACACCAGACTAGATTAATTGCTGAATTTTTTAGTTGGACTAGTTGTGTGGTACTTTGCTCATCTGTTAGCTTTCGCCTCACACTATACAAGTTACCATACTTGTTGGTAGGCTTTCGACATCTGTTCCCACAAAGCATTGCGCAGAGGAGCGACTTGAGGAAGAACGTTTTAGAATAGAATAGCTACTCCTATTTTCCTACAATTATCAAAATTAAAAGAAAACCATGGGCTAGAAATTGGCTCGGAGGAAAATATGATAGTCAAAGTGGTACCCAGCATGCTTTTAATAAACTCGGGTATGTATTTATGCATGAGATTCACAGGATTCATTCATAAATAATATTTGCTTCAGTTCAATATTTCAAACATTTAATACAGAGTTAATAAATGAATCGGCAGGTTTAAGAAGGGAATAAGTCCTAAAGTAAATTTGTGGGAAATAAAAAAAAAACCTGCAAAATAGGTCCGGGATTAATTTCCTTCTTACGCCTTACGTTATTTATCTTCCTCTAGGGACTGCTTTTTATATCTTATCTTCACACTCACGTGTAGAGAGACGCCTTCCGATGATGTCTAGTACAAAAGGTCATTTTGCCATTTTTTGGTCTTCATTCCCTTCTTAAACCTGCCGATTCAAATAACAATAAAGATTTTCATTATCGGATAATCACATCCATCGTGTACAAATTTCATTGCTATGTATAAACTCCTAAATATTAATAAACACAAATGCACTTCATTTTCTATTCTTTTTTTATCAAGCAGCGAACACAAAATATATATACAACCAACGCTCAAAACCACAGACAAAAACAGCTACCGCTTTTCCTCGCCAAACTCACGGATTTATCTTCACATGACCGAAGTTCGCTCTGATTGGTTGTTCTACAGTATCGAGCAGAGAAGAAAGATGCAATTAGAAGACGATCTACAGCCTGTTCGGCGAGAGAACAGACTTCAAAATTCTATTTTTGTCTTTTCCGTCGAAGACTGAACCAATTTGCTTGGTCCAGTTGCCGTGGTGAAGGGAAATTGTCGTGGTATTCTGCGTTGCCAAATTTTTCGTTTCGAGTCATTTTCGAAACAGGTGGCACCCTCAACAAAGCAAAGCACGGCGAAGCCTAATGATTGTCCCCGCGACTGGGTCTGAGATTCCCTGCCTTTTCCTGGAATGCGAGCGAAGGGTGTATGTGGACAGCAAAAGGTGTCACGTACGACTCGACAAAAATCAAACTTGTAGCAACACTTATTTCCCCCCTTTGAAACTCCCACAACTGGAGGCGAAAAGTCTGGGTTTCCTGAAGCTTATTCTTTGGCCGATCGGGATTTAGTCGTCAAAACCCGTTCAGCAGCCATCATTTCCAGCCAGGAAAAAGGTCCAGCGCCAACTAGGGAATTCCTACTGGAAATTCAGTTCCGTGTGATTCGACCTTTACACCACTGCCATGGAGATAGTTAGGCACAACTGCACATTCAATCTACCTCTGTCACACTGCATATCTTTACTTGGTTGATCAACACCGTCTGATTATATTGTGCGTAATTGCAAGGTCTTTGCTGCGTACCACGATGTGTACAAATAGAAGCTATCACTCTGAGAAAGTTGCGATGAGTCCATCCGCTACTGTGGCGCCATTAGGGAAGAGGTGGGAAGATTGAACGGCGCATGGGCGTGGCTGCATCAGGAGAAGAAATGAGGACGATTAATATCTGACACAGGGGGAACATCGTAATAACTCAGTCTCTTCGAAAGATCCAGAAGGGGGTGCGTTAGTCTGTTGGCATTGTACAGGAAGCAGTGTGCATGTCCCCTTTTATTGGGACGTTCACGGCTCATTCCTTATCAGCAGCCGCCATCTGAAGGCGAAGAAATGAAGGTAGAATTTCTCAGTATATTACAACTTATTATACAACATGCTTAATCCTGGTAAGGAAGTATAATTAATTACCACTCTTCACTATTTAAATTAAATATTTGTAGGATTTCGGGGGAGCTTCTCCATTGAGCCCTTCCCCTGGCTACGTGCCTGACTCTGCCTGGGGAATCTGTGGAGCAAGTCCGTTCATAATGGTAGAGAAGGGGAGAAAAGTGGTGGGCGGAGCAAAGCAAAATTGTCCATGACAATTTTCATTATTATTTTTATTGCTTTCTATGTATTTTAAGGAACTGATTTTAATGTTGGTACAGTGGTTGTCAACAGCTTGTTTGACGTTCTGATTCATTTCTTGAAGATCTCATTGGGTAAAACAGAATAAACATGGCGATGGACAATTTGCATGATAATACATACTTAAGCAGATATCAAGTTTTGTGCAAAAGTGCTATTTAACTCTTCTCCGTCCACAAAATCTTAGCATATGTGTAACCTACAGCACAGGAAAATGCACATCCTGCATATTATTGAGGAATGAAATAGTAGTGGTACAGTGGGATCCATGAATATTACCGTGCAAATTGTCCATCAGCATGTTCGTGCACTTTATTTGACCCCAAAAGAGCTTCTAGAAATAAGAAAGAAAACTAAAAGAAAGCTGTTGACAACGTCTGCGCTAGCATACATAAAAATCCATCGCTTACATACACACAGGATGTGAGAGAAAATTAATGAAAATAGTCCTGGACAATTTGCGCGGTAATACTTATGGATCCCATTGTACAGTAAAATGCATAAATATTATCAATTTCATAGATAGGGACGAGGAGTTTCTGACTTTACTAGAGGTTGTCAACTGCTTCTTGACATTTTCTTGAACATCATAACCACTACGTAAGACAAATAGGGTGCATAAGTTACCAAGCAAATTGCCCATCACCAGGTTTATCTGTTTGTTTTAAACAATGAGAGCTTCAACAATTGAAACAAAAAGCGAAACAAGTTGATGATAACCTCTGCAGTAACATATTTTAAAATCCATTCCTAAAAAACACGTAGAATGCAAGAGAATAATGAAAATAGTCATGAACATTTTGCCGAACAATACCTGTGCATTCCGCTGTACGTGAAGCGAAATAGTTGTATTGCAAGTTCCTCGGGCTGTAAGATCGAAAATGACAACTGTGGAGTTTCGTTCGAAAAATAATATCGGTGGAATGCAAATTATTCCTTTCCCAAGTTATAAAAAAGCAAAACAGAACAAAATTAAATAATAATTACACACACAGGCACTAGTCTTATAAACGGGTTTGTCAAGTCCCTGCTACGAAACGAAAACCAGGGTAAGAAGAAGAAGAGAAAGAAAAAATGTAGATTCAGAATTTCGCCAGAAGTACTAGCGAAGGCAGCGGAAACATCCAACTGAACGCATTTGCATGAACGCTCGCAGCACCATCTGGTGTACGGTGCGAACCTTTCCATATCTGCTCCGAGATTCAGCCTAAAGAAAAAGTGAAGTTTTTAAGAGATATTTGTTGAAAACATGAAATGGATACTTCAAGAGAAAGGCACTGCTTTGACTTCCACTAAAACATGGGACGTTTCGATGCACATTTTTCACAAACATTTTTATCATTATCCAATTATAACTTGCCCATGAGGATGGGATGTCCCACCTTATCCTCGACCTGTTTGCCAAGTGGAGTTTTGCGCACGACACACTCAAGAACAAATCGTTATCCTGTGTTGTGTGAGTATAGAAATGAGGACACAACTATGTACATTCGTGGTTTTTTTTTTAATATGGTGATAAATTGTGTTACACCTGGTCATTTTTCACATAAATCTGTTAAGCGCTAGAATAAAAGACTTATCAAGTACTAAAATTAAATAACGGAAATATACTTGTTTAGTATTTGTTGTATAATCGAGGGTTATTTATTTCTTCCTTGCTCTGAGACGAGGATTATACAGGGTGTATCTAAATTCCCATTACAGACTTTGAGGGCTTGAATGTGGGGACCAAGTTTGTAATGGGAATTTAGATACACCCTGTATGATCTTCATACAGGGTGAGCATAAAGTCTTTCCCAGATTACAAACTTTTATTGCTAAAGAACTATGCTAGATACAGACATGCGGTTTGTTGGAAATGGTAGCTTAATTCATAATGTTTTGTTATCATTACACTTCAGTACACTTCCACATGTGCTCCTTTTGTTGCCCTTAGAACGTCTAGGCGATACTCAATTTCTCTCCATGTCTTTGCCAACATCTCTTCCGTCACCGTCTCTATAGCATCCCGTATTCGTGTCTGAAGAGTTTGCATATCAGGGACTGGTGAACTAAACACTGTGTCCTTAACGTAACCCCATAAAAAAAGTCAAGAGGGGTTATGTCCGTCGAACGCGGTGGCCATGATATGGGACCGTCTCTACCGATCCGTCTGTCTGGAAAGGAGTCATGCAAGAACTGGCGAACAGTTAACTCCCAGTGCGGCGGTGCACCATCTTGTTGAAACACTACCCATGGTTGAAATTCCTGTAACTGGAAGTTGAGATATAAATATTCATAATCAGGGAAAGACTTTATGCTCACCCTGTACTTTTGAATGACAGCACACAACTACTTTTAATAAGATACGTAAAATATTAATCAGGATCTTTTACTTTTCGTCAACTGAATCTAAGATTCTATTTTGTTATTCAATAAATAGTCTCTGACCTCCGTGACGGAATGGTTATCACAGCGCCCTACGACGCCAGGGGTCCCGGTTTCGAATCCTGGCCTTGGCGTGGATGTTCTTTGTGAGTGTCGCTTCATCGATTTCATCAAATCATCATTCATCTTCATCTTCGCGAGTTTAATCGACGAATGATGCAAAACTATTTCACAAAGTTGTTCACAGCCAGTGACGGCGATTGGGTGCCAAAACTGGTGGGGGGGAAAGGGCAGTTTATTTTTTCCTGGTAGACAAGGTTTATCATTAAGCGTTCATATTTTCAAAGTTGCAAAAAGTGGGGTGCAACCGCCCCCTACGCCTCCTAGTCGCCGCCATTGGTTGAGACAATAGGCCGAAATCTATTCCGGGTTTTCCAGGGGGTTGGTACAGTCATCGGCAAAGATAATGGTAAGCAAATTGTCCACCGCTACTTTCATACTTTATTCTTCAGGATGGCGCATATAGTATCTACCAATATCAGTTGACAACCCTGTCGGAACGGAGGTGCGCATGCGCAGAAGTCTTCCATGCTTAGGCAGCTGCAAGTCTCGCAATCAGTCTGCCATGGAACATTAGCCTGTACAGACACGAATCGTGGCAGTGGAGGCGTTCATCCGAACGGGTTCCATTCAGGAGACACTGCACTGAGACATCAGGACGCCAGGGAATTCGCCTCCTCCGACCTGGAGACTTCTGTTTCTGCCATTGGCTCTCTATTGTCTGACCCAACGTGTCGCGTTGGAACGCTCTGATGGCGACCCTCTTTGGACCGTCGTCGCAGTGCCTGCTGCATATCCTAAATGGAACCCGTTCGGATGAACGACTTCTCTGCCACGATTCGTGTCTGAACAGGCGAACGATCCACGGCAGACTATTTGCGAGACTTGCAGCTGCCTAACCATGAGAGACTTCTGCGCATGCGCACCTGCATTCCGACAGTTTCTCCAACTGATATTGGTAGATACAATATGCACCACCCTATACATCCTGTGTTGTTTTAAGGAATGAAACTATGTTGGTTCGAAGCAGGCATTGTTCTAATTGACGTCTTTATTTCAATTCAGTCATCACGCTGTGTAATTCAGCCCGAATGAAAATAGTGGTGGACAATTCGCCTACTGTTTCTTTCGCCAGCCAAAATCGAATATTTATTTATTTAGTGAAATTTCCATAACTGCATAAGCCATTTTAAACCGGAAATACAGAAAATAATAATACAGTAAAACAAAACATAACAGTTCCAAGATAATCAGAGCTCAGCCTCACAATATCATTACTTATGTACAATTGTTTGCAGGTTGGTGATAAAAGACGAATAACAGCTGAGAATATCCACTTGGTTTGAGATGATGTTGAATTGGTCCGGTAGCCTATGAAAAAATGAACGTTGTACAGTGGGATCCATAAGTATTATCGTGCGAATTGTCCATCACCATGTTCGTGCACTTTATTTGACCCAATAAGAGCTTCAAGAATTAAAAGCAAATTTAAAACAAGCTGTTGACAACTTCTGCACCAGCATACATAAAATCCATCGCTTAAAAACACACAGGATGCGAGCGAAAAATTAATGAAAATAGTCATGGACAATTTGCACGGTGATACTCATGGATCCCACTGTACATATGAGTGATAGTCTAGGAGTTGCAGTGTGGAAAGTTTCCTTGCTCCGTGTTTTATGTCTAGGCACTCTGAGGGAGAGTTCGTCGAGTGGGATGTTACATCTCAAGCTTCTATTTATGACCTTATAAAGAAATTTCATACGTATATGCAATGTATCTACGTGATTCTGAGGTATTAATGTGTAAATTTTCGAGCAGATCTCTCTTGGATAGGTGTCTCGGGTCGGTACTCTCTATCGAACTATGGAGAGGAAAAAGCTGATAAGTGATAACACTGGAGATATGAGAATGAACAGACTATGTGAATATTAGGGTGGTTTCAGATCGAAGCGACAGGCAAGAATTTACATGGTGCACGGTATTGTTGCACGGCCTAGCAACAAGCGACACACAGCTTGTTCGAAATGCTACATTTGTCGCTAGTATCTTGTCACCTCAGTCTGAAATTTCCCACTGGATTGTGACGGCAGCCAGAAGCAACTAGATCGTTGAATGGGGCACAAAATGACATCAGTGCCATGCGAAGTTTGGCACACCTGGCCGAACTGATGGGAAACTCACGTAATACGTTCATGGATATCACATAGAAGTGGATCACAAAGTAACATTTGCTGAAGCCTTGTGAAACTGGAGCTAGGTATCTACTTAATCAGAGCTTTCTCTGCCAGCCCCTTGAGGAACAGCAGCATGTACTTCTGAACACTTGATGCTTCCGTCGCCCGTAGCGAATGCACCTGTTTTCTCATCCAGATATTCCCATTTGGAAGCACCAAGTTCGTGTCATGATCAGTGTTGCCATATGAAGGAAATTTCCCTTTTGAAGAAAATGTGGACAGAATTTTAAGGGAAAAGGGAAATTACATGAAGAATGTCAAAATTTCACCGAAATTTTAAGACTTTAGTACAGATGAATTAGGTTCCAGTTCAATATTCATATATTTTTTGTTACTTCTAATTTCCACTGCTTTGGATATATACCTAATGTATATTTATATTTGTATATTGTTTATTTTATGTTGCTCTTGGGTTAATAGCGACGACGAGGATAAATTATGAACTTATAAAATGGGTGATGCAACAAATACAACTGTACATGCGTGACCAGGATTCGAACCTGCAACATCTGGTCCTGTAGCAAGAAGACTGGCTATTAGCAAGCATGTGATTAATTTGTTTAACATATTTCATGTGTAAGAACATGCAGCAACGAAAGTACTATTGCTGTTACTACTACTACTACTTATTATTATTGATTCGGCGTAGTGGTAGCATCGTCGCCTTATAATCAAGGGGTCCCGGGTTCAATACCCAGTGGATGTATACAGTGGTTCAGACCCACCTTAAAATGTAGGTCCAGTCCCGATTACCCTTTATTTGCATAAAGTGGACTTAAAGCAACGACTCAACTCAACTCAGCATTAATATTTGATGAACACACAAAAGAAACTTGTAAAAAGTTACTAGGTTTTATATTTTTTAGCTGGACTACTTACTCGTATTTTGGTCGATTTTCTGGCCATCGAATATAAGGTGCTACTCGTAATTTGGCTCAAAAATCAACCATGCAGCTGATTACAAAATTCCTGGTTTTTATTATGTTGATTCTTTTCTGTTCGGTCGGAAACACAGTGGGTTAAACGAAGCTCTGGCACGTCGTATGGATGAACCCTTTTCCCCCCGAGTCCAAAGTTACGTATGGAAGTTGACACGAATTTTAAGTTCGTACACTTATTTGACAACAAAATGTTATAACTGGTAGACTATTTGACCAATCTACTTCGGGTAACTTTTGTTTTGCAACTAAAAACATAAGGGCATGCAATCGTACAGAAATCAAAACGCCAAAGCCAATAAGAGGGGTTTGGTGGACCGCGGCCCCCAGCTTTTAATGAAAAGATCACAAAAATGGGGAGTTTGTCCCCTCTTTCCCCGCTTTTTTGGGAAGAGGACGCAAACTTTAGCCTTATTTTCAAAGAATGGTCCTTTCTCAACCGAATGAAAGTCATTTCATGTTCCTGGGTGCATTACATTATCGAATATGTTAAACAAACTCCCCATTTTTATGATTTTTTTCATTGAAAGTTTGGGGGCCGCGGCCCACCCAATCCCTCTTATTGGCTTTGGCGTTTTGATTTCTGAACGGTTGCATACCCTGATGTTCTAGCTGCAAAACAAAAGTTACCCGAAGTAGATTGGTCAAATATTCTACGAGTTATAACATTTTTGTCAAATAAGTGTACGAATTTAAAATTCGCGCCAAAGGCCTCGGCGAAACCGGGGTTACTTTCTGACGACCCCCTCGGCAGAGTAAAGGTTATTAACAGATTGGAAACTTTTAGATTTTTGTGTCACAATTGTGCGTCTCATTCAAAATTAAATTCATTAATATTTCAAATATTTTTACCTTTTGTATTGTACTACCTCTATTTTATTAATCAATAATTCATATCAACTATGCTGCTTTCTGCTGAAGTGTATTCATTTCAGCAAACAGATATACAAGGCAGCAGGTAACTTTCTTCCACACACACAATACTACACACATTCTACAATTCCAAATGGGAACTGACCGCGCATAATCACATCAAACTATCTTCAGAATATGGGAGCTGGAGACCGACAGCGGAACACCTAGCCTCTGAGGTGAAGCATACCCATCCAACTGAATTAATATAACTCAAATCAATGGTCTTAAACCACATGCTGATCTACTGTCGCTCTCTGGCTCCCTATGCACTATTTGTAACAAGAAAATTGTAACATGCAGGGCGCGTGAGCTCTCAACACTATAGATTTCGGATCCCGAAATCCGGTATATGTTAAACAATGCATACATTCACACAATACTTATATCGTATTTTAAACATATTCCAGCTAAGGTTCATGTAAAAAATGAAAGGTATAGATGTATTAACATTGTACTGTACTGATACCAATGTAATTATACAAAATTATATTTATGTTATTAAATATTATTGTAATTGTCAAATTTTTATTTCCAGATTTATGTAAAATGCAAATTTCAAATAAAGTAATGGAGCGTAACAATAACGGGGGAACCGTAAAACGAGCAACTGCCGTCCCAGGTTTTCACAGAGGCACTGGGACATGCGCATACCCTCGAATGTATGTGGGTGGAGGTTAGGATACATTCGGGGGTTCCCCCCTTATTGTGCGTCCATTATTAGAATATGCTTGAATATTATGGAGCTCAGCAGCTAAGTGCCATGCAGGGAAAATAGAATCAGTTCAGAAGTTATTTATCAGATTACCGTGCACAAAAACTCTTAAATTGTTACGTAGCCTAACATTTGAATATGAGGAGTAGTTGGAATCACTGAAATTACAAACACACTTCTTAATAAGAAGTAACAAAATAAATGTATATGCTATCAGTGAAGATCGATAGTGACCATTTCATTAGAGCTATGGCTTACAAGGTTCCCAAATATGGAAATAGACAAAATTCAATTAAGTAATAGTAAGAATGGTAGTGAACAAATATAAATACTATAATTTAAATTATGATACATTATAAACTGTAGAAACTAGACGTGGTACTCAGTATTATTTAATTATTAGAGATATAGTAGAAGATCTTGTCGAAAACATTAACTTCAAATGTAATGTGGCTCTCAATATGTATTTCTGCATAATTACATACCTGTAATTTTGTAGTTTTTTACTTGACTTAGTGCAGTGTTAGGTCGTGTACTGTGCTCAGCACTTCAACCATTATTATTATTATTATTATCAGGTTACTTTGTACGAAGTTGAAAAATAATTACTATGAACAACATTATTCTGAATTGCTAACACAGTTAAATATGTCTACCTTAGAAGAAAGGAAAAAATTGAAAAGGAACAATTTTGTACAGAATAATGTATCTTTCCAAGTAGATAGTGAATATTTTTTTAATAATATATCTTGTAAAATTCCGGAATACGATGAATATCTCAATTCTAATATATCTCAAAGGCCAGAGCTTGTGGAAAGCTACAAAATGAACTTATGATGATGTATAAGATTGTAGGATCCATTGTATTATTTGATAATCATTTGTTCAAATTTGTTGACACAGTGATGTACCTGGTTGTTAAATCGTGCTCATCACTTAAATATATTACTTCTGCTACTACTTGTATTATTTTATAGTTAAGGGGCCCCGGGTTCGAAACCCGGTGGAGGCACAAGTGGTTCGGATCCCACTTTAAACTGTAGGTCCAGTCCCGATTAGCCTTACTGTGCATAAAGTTGACTTAAAACACCAAATCAATCAATTATTTTATAGTTCTTTAGATGAAAGGGGAAAAGGGAAATTTTGCTTTCAGTTTGTGGCAACACTGGTCAGGTTTGGTCGCAGCGTTTTGGAGCTCATGAATTATTCATGGTAGCTGATGAATATGCAAAACGTGTAATAAAGCATGAGCTAGTTTTCCGAGGAGGGGTGTTTGCAATCTTGTTCCAGCTGATTGTTGGAGTGGAGTGTACCTTCCGTTCATCTTTCAAAGCAAACGTCTTGAAGGTTGACCTTGAACTGTTCTCACAAGGCATTGGGCGCGCGTTCATTGATTTGCACGCGGACGAATGTCTGTTTGGTTTTTTCTTTTTTTCTCTCATGATGAACATATTTCCTTTGCAGTGTGGTGATTAGGGATCGGAAGTTGATGATCTAAAACATTTTTTTAAAAAAATGCCTGTAGAATGACCTTAAAATTCTTTAAAAAATGACCCGAAAATAATTTTTGCTCTTAAAATGTAAGCTTCATCTTTTCATAAATTACAAGAATAATTCGATAAAACCCGTTATTTGGTTATTTAAACTACCGAATCAAAGGGAGAAGTAATGAAGTGCAAGTGAGGTTTTCTTTATTTTTACTCTACTGTTACATAAAATACACCGGAAGGTTTTTCTGTATAAGTCATTCACCTCCTATCAGAGTGGGTCTTGCGTCGTACAGTAGTCTCTTAGCATCACTGTACAGTTGGGTTTCAAGTGCACCAGATTATAGTTTTCTTATGTTGATTTATTTTACTTTAAAACTGCAGGTTAAAGCGATAAATAGCGGCCTGTAAGGGAACCTCCAACCAAAGTATATTAAGTTTACTGGAAGAAAAATAAATGTACCACAATTTTTAATCCAGTGTCAAACATTTCAGTTAATAATAATAATAATAATAATAATATTGTGCTTTTGGATTGACCATATTTTCGATTAATAGCATACTTTCCGTGTTAGGAAATTTAAATGTGAAAGTTATGTTAGCATATGCATTTAAATTCACGAGACAACGGGGGAAGGAGAAGGAGCAAAAAATAAACCTAAAAAAATAATAGTAAATGGAACAAAAACTGCACACATGCTGGAAAATAACTTAAAAGACACAAAAGGTCGAAAAATGCAAAATAAACGCAATATTTTCTTGTTTTGAATGAATGAAAATTGACTACTATCAGGTTTAGCATTACCTTCAAAGCCCAGAAAATAAATATGATTTTTCATCAACTTCCTAGCCATAGTGATGATGATTGTGTCACAAGAAAATATTGCTATTTGGTAAATGTTAGAAATATCAATTCACTCCACGCAAGATCATTAAAGTGCTGGAAGTTAGGTATTTTCGAAGGATGCCTGTAGGGCCGGCCCTAGATGGGTACGAAGTCTGGGATAAGGGGGCTATAACAATTTTTCAAAAGTGAAAATATCAGATTTTTGTGGATTAGACTGAAGCACAGTGTCCTATGTAATTACAATATAAACATCGTTGCAATTAGTAAACAGTCACTTTATATTTCATGTAAGTAGAACCTTTTGAAGGTTAAAATCAAGAATTATGGAAGGTTAGAAGTTTCTCAATGTCTTTCCATTTCCGATGTGGCACTCATGCGATGTTCAATATAATGAATTACAAAGCTAGGTATGTTCAATATCAAACTACCTATCAAAGTGGCAATTTTTAATCATATCCAATAACATTATTTATCTCATTTCCCTTTTGTTTACTTTTCGTTTAATTGTGACGCTGTAATGAAGTTACATTGTTTCAAATGAAGTATAAGGTGACCAGATCTTTACGACAACAACACATAAAAGATCTGAACATTTTTCATATTTTACTGTAGGAAAGACGGGACGGTAAAATGTAAACATTTTAATATATAGAAACTGTTTCGTCATAAACAGTGACAGCGTCGTCGACTTGTAATCAAGGGTTCCCGGGTTCGATACCCGGTGATACAAGTGGTTCGGATTCCACTTTAAAAAGTAGGTCCGGTCCCGATTAGCCTTACTGTGCATAAAGTGGACTTAAAACACCAAATGAATCAATCAATCATAAATATTTATGTTTGAAAACTAAATAAATATATACTATGTAAATAACTTTCATAATATGTTGATATGCCCTGCACTGCAATCAAGCAGTCCTTTAGAATTTGAAGACATACATTGATATTTTGCCGATGGATCTTCTTCAGTTCATCCTTCTTTTCAAGTAACATTTTGTAAAAGTTTGCACACGTGTGATAAAAGTTCGTCTTATTAATCAACAGAGCTTTCAAAGTTTGTACTGATAGAGCGTTCCTGTCACTTGTCCACAAACGAAAACTGGTTCGCACGAATTGCGCATCTACCTTGGTGCAGGTGTCTCACCAAACCTGAATTGCGCCATGGACCGAAGATTGCCCCCTTTCACCGAGGACGAACTGCGCACCAAGCGGAAGTTTGCTGGAAATACATACAGAAATGGAACAAATGGACAGAAATAGAACAAATTCAAAGCATGTAACAATGTAACTAAGAATAAGAATAAAAATTTTATTTCAGATTTGGGCAAAATTGCCAATAATCATATATCAAATTACATTTTAATATATACATCCAAACGAGTCACATGTACTTAACAATTACATTTTAATATAGACATTAACAAATTTCTTATGATTAAGCCAGTCACTTCTAGTTAACAAGGTACCTTGTAAGATACGCATTTCACAAAACTCAAACTATCAGTATTATTATTTCTAAGCTGTGCTAATTTACTTTCGATGAATGCCTGCTTTTGTTTTGTTTTTTTGTCAGTCTGTGGAACAACACGGACGTAAGTGTCTGTCTGGGCTGACTTCAAGCTCGTCAAGAAGTTATATATGTTCGGGTGCGGAGAATTGCACGAAGCATTGAGTAAGCAGAATACCAGTACAATGTACGATCCGTTCGAATACGCGTGTATGCTGAACAACAACTGTAGGAAGTGACACGCTTCATACTCAAATGTCCCACCCTTTAGAATTACTTGATTCTCGCACAAGTACTCAAGATTTGAGTCGCAAGAAAAAATCACGATCCCCTTTTCTTTGTCGTTTTTTAACAAAAAGTTCTCACCACGACTGGTCTTCACTTCTATTTCATCGACCATCAACTGAACTTCATCCGAAGTTTTGGATGTACTTTCAACCGAGCATAATTGATGTTCCTGACGAGCTTCATGTCCTTTCGGGTTAAGGTTTCCACAATGTTCCGCTGCTCCTGTAACTCTGTGTGTATTAACTTAGAAGATCTTTCCTCAATCTCGTCTCCTTTTCTCTTGATGCTGTTGCTCAGGGATTTTCTCTTTAAAACCTGGTCTCGGAGGGCATCATGATTGTGCTCTTTTTCCATCCGCGTGAATGTAGTTCCATCGCCGAGTGTGTAAAGTATGGCCTTACATGATTTACTGAGCGTTCTTGAAACGTAGATTTCAACATCTTCCCTTCTCGAAACGTAAGTTTTAAGTAAACCAGAAGTGCGTTTCCTCTCTCACTCCAGATTTTTTGTATTTCCATATCGCTGCATTTTATTCCACAGTACGCAAGTCATTCTTCCAACGAGTTCAAGGGGCCTCCCCAATGGCGCAGTGGTAGCGTCATTGCCTTGTAATCGAGGGGTCCCGGGTGGAGGCACAAGTGGTTCGGATCCCACTTTAAACTGTAGGTCCAGTCCCGATTAGCCTTACTGTGCATAAAGTGGACTTAAAACAGCAACTCAAACCAAACTCAAACCAATCCAACGAGTTCAAATTAATGTCACAACTGCAAACAAAAGAAATGGCTTCGCAACTTAACAGATTTCACATTAGGTCGAACGTTATTAACTGAAATCTATGACGAGCACTTTCACTTCACTGCCCTGTGCGCAATTCGCGATTGACATGCACCTGGCACCTGGGCCTGTTCCTATCATGTGCCGCTCTGTGCGTAATTCGTGTTCGGAGATTAGTGAACCATTATCAACATTCATCTCTGGCCAGGTTTTGTGCGCAATTCGAGTTTGCCCACGAAAACACTCGTTCAGTGAGGGGGACTAGTTCCAGGTAAACAGAGTAGAAACTCCAATATTTTAAGAACATTGGAATATGGGACATTCTTGACATGGAAATGTGAAATTATTTCCACGCAACAATCACTAAGTGATGTTTTTCGAGCTCTCAGTTTTTCAATATTTCTGGCGTTGTATACCATAGTTCATAGTAATCGTGTTGTAGTAATTCTATGTAATTCTATGCCGACCAAAAAGGGACATTTTGGCTCTCCGTTTTGGGTTATAAAATAGTCGGGACAGTGTCAAAAACATTGGGCTGTCCCGGCTAATACTGTCACCCTTAATCAAGTAATATTTTCACTTAATTATTTCATGCTATAATTAAAAGAATAGTGTATATTAACTATTTTTGACTTAAATATTTGAACACGATTGTTATGTAGTTCTTTGCTTAGTGATTTCAGTAATTTTGGATATTTTTAAGCATGTCAAAACAATCCATAAAGTCAGGAGAAATCAGATTAGTTGCTTAATTGGAAGCACCAGTGTGTTATAAACTCGTAACGGATCGTACACGATGAATTATTTTTATGTGGCGGGGGCCTTGAGTGTCTGCCCGAGTTGCCCCTCCCTAGGACTGGCTCTGACCTAAAACCCGAATATGTCCTTTCTGCGAAATGTCCTGCATCAACGATGAAATATGTAACACTGCTCATTTTAATGAAATTGGTAATGTTCAAACTAGAGATGGCCAAATCGGGACCTCTGAGATCAGTGGCGAGGCGTGACATTTTTACGTAGTCATGGCAAGATTTGCCGATCGATATTTCAACCGGGAAGGAAGGAGGGGGTTGCAATAATTCTGCGGGATAAACTTTCAAATGTAAAAGCCTACTGCCATACAATAGACATTTAAACGACAAAGGAATAATATAATAAGCTGTCCCATACGATGAGAATTATGAAATCTTATTAATTTGCATTCCTTCTGTAATTAAATATAACAAATTGACATGAATGAATTACGAAGTAAAATAGGCCTCATTAAGTTCAAATCTTACATGAACAGAAACTTTAGCCTCCCTGCTTTCGTGGCGAATTTGTGAAATCTACAACTCGTACATTTCTTTGGTTCGTTTTATTACGCCAAGAGAGGTATTTCTCAGTGGACGCCAAACCGCACATCTGCTTCAGTTGATCTTTAAAAGTATGAATTCTCTTGAGAGCAGAAAACTGGTGGTGTTTTAGCTGGTATAGTGCGCAAAATAATTTAGCTAAACGAAAAACTTTCGCTTATCATAAATGCTACCAATTTACATGGCGATTTATCGTAGTGCAGTTCTATAAAACACACTATCAGTTCATTTCTAAGACCTTGCGAATCAGAAACATTTGGATTAAACTGCATTTTCAAGTCAGCAAGCAGATTTTCAGGAGAAAAATTTCTTTCGGAATATGAATTGAATTTTGTTAAATGTTGGTTAAAATAGAGCGAGTTCGGCAACGATGAAAAACGGCCAGCTGCATGACAGGTTGTCAATAGCAAAAAAAGAAAGAAAGGAACCCTTCTGTATCTTTGTTCAGGAGCTAAGCCATGCATGGCTCCGCGTGCCGTGATTGCCGAGATCAGCCGAACCATGCCGAACCTGGGCTCTCATTTCGATGCGCTAAACTTTGCGAATCCATTGCGTATTTCTAGTCGTTTTATGCTGCCATTTGACTAATTTCGCACAAATTTTGGAATATTCTGACACCTTTTTTTGGTCCTCCTCTAATAAATTTAAAAAAATATTATTTTTTTTAATTTTCCTTGGTCATCGCCACATCTGCCGATGCCCGGACGCCTCGCCTCTGTCCGAGATACTATACCTATACGAAGTATACGCATCTCGGAGGCCCCGGCCAAATTCGGATTTCAAATATCCGCATATCTGGTATTTTGATATGTGGATATTCGGATTATCCTAATGTTGGGATATACTAATTATCCGAAATACCCGGATGTGTACATTATCCCGACAGTTTTATCATTTATCCATTTAACTGACTCCGCATATTCTTTTATTCATCTTCGTATTTCTACTGTACGGATTCTCTACAAATCCTTCATCCATCTTGTCTGTTTATCCATTTTACAGATTCTTCGCATACCTCTTTTTGCTTAAAACAGGTCTCTGCATTACTACGTTCAGTGTAAATCACAAAGTTTTCCGCCGTAATAAAGAATGTAAACGAGGTACACTTTAGAATATAACATTCTCACTTTGATGTCATGATTCTTTATTTGGTAATCATTTCCTTCATTTCAGGCGCCATTCTCACCGGAATAACTTAACTGAACTTGGAAAGTGAGTAGCGATCTGTATACACGGAGTATTTGAATACTCTGATATTAAGAACAACGTATTAGTCTGATATTCGGATTTTCCACATTATCCGTGTATTCAGATTTTCCGGATATACGGATTATCCGTTGCATCAGAAACGGATATCGGATAACTTTAAATACGGATATCAGTTATCCAGATTTTGTTTCCATCGCTTAGTTCAAACATGTTGAACCACTGTCAAAATTAATTATTTTTGATTCAACTAAGCTAAGGTTAGACTTTAGAAAGACGGAAATGTTTACACATTATCCAGAAATTAACATTCCGCCGTTTGAAAACTTGTGGGTGAATTGTAAAGCCACACGTTCTCCAACTGAAACAGGGCTTTCGATAACGAATAGTATTTGGAATTGCGTCGTCGCCTTGCAATCAAGGGGTCCAAGGTCCGATACCCGGTGGAGGCATATAGTGGTTCGGATCCCACTTTAAACTGTAGATTCAGTCCCGATTAGCCTTACTGTGCATAAAGTGGACTTAAAACACCAACTGACAACTCGTATTTGGAATAGGGGTTCCTGCCCTCCTTGGAAAATTTACATTCTGCTCATTGCGCTTTTCTATATAAGTAATATAAATTGACATAAAGCATTCTTGTCCATGGAGAAACCCCCCCCCCCTTCCCATGCCCTTTATCATGCCGACATGTAAAAACTTAAAAAAAGAAAAAAACTTGATATCACACAATGTAATATTTCTCGCACATGCTCTGAATTTTAACAGTTAATTTGGAAAAACACAGAATTTTACCACGCGCAATAAATTCTAATGAGCCCTATCCGTTTGAAAGGCTGTCGAGTAATTCTTTGTGCATTGCATAATAAATTAGTTGTTTGTTCCTTACGTAAATCAAAATTTCTCATTTAGTTTGTAAAAATTATGCTAAGGCTTTTCTTTCTTTAACAGTTGTTCGTAAGAGCATATAACGCAAATTGACTAATATATGTCTCTCAAATACGTCACAAACTGTTGCATTGTGGGATCGAGCAGCCATAATGGAGGCCAGTTCTTGTAAACATACGGAATTCAAGCTGGCGGGCGGAAGATTTCAACCTTATTTTCAATAGTACAGTGGGATCCATGAGTATTACCCTGCAAATTGTCCATCACTATGTTCACGCACTTTATTTGACCTAATAAGAGCTTCAAGAATTAAAAGAAAACTCAAAACAAGCTGTTGACAACTTCTGCAACATCATACATAAAAAGGGCCTCCCCCATGGCGCAGCGGTAGCGTCATTGCCTTGTAATCAAGGGGTCCCGGGTTCGATACCCGGTGGAGGCACAAGTGGTTCGGATTCCACTTTAAACTGTAGGTCCAGTCCCAATTAGCCTTACTGTGCATAAAGTGGACTTAAAACAGCAACTCAAATCATACATAAAAATCCATCGCTTAAAAACATATAGGATGTAAGAGAAATTTTAATGAAAATAGTCATGGACAATTTGCACGATAATACTCATGGATCCCACTGTACATTGATTGTGCAGTATTCGGATGTCCAAACAGAAGCTGACGTTATTCCACACGATATTTCCTTCCGAACAAGAAACAAAATTGGCCGCGAACATGGCGGCTGTGCCAATCCTGACGTCGCATTGACAATTTTTTAAAGTTGGCTTTTGTTTTTGGTTGTTTGTTACATACGCAGAGTGGCGTAGCCACCCGAAAGTAATAGATGAGAAGGTCTAAATATGAGCCCCCTTTTTTATGTTGTCATTTTCGGAGGGGAAAAAATAATATATCAAGGACCTGCCTTTAAAATGCATATATATGAAATTATACTTAAATCTAATAGCATGCTAAACTCTTAAAATTTAAAGAAAACAGTCATTTATCGCTAAAACATTATAAAATTCATATTTATGAATAATCAGTTGTTTTAAAAATCACGCGGAATGGGAAAAATCGAAGTTAAAAAAAGCATCCAAATATTTGTTTAAAATGTGATCTCAACATTAGGCCTCATGTCATAGCCCATATTTAGACCATCACGCTATTTTCTTCTTCAATTTATTTTCGCTCTATGTGGTGCATATTTCACAAACAAATCATGGCATTATAAAAACCCACATTTGTTTTATGTACCGCTAATATCATAACCTATACAAAGCGGATGAGAATTCAGAAAACGTTGAGTTAAAACATACCTGCAGAAAGTTTTCGGAGATCGCAATTCTATAACAGCGTCCAAGGCCGAAACTAACCACCACTTTCTCTTGCAAATTTGCGCTGCAACCTTTGTCTTTGACAGATAACCAGTTCCCATAGCCTCTGCCAGGTTGCAGCACCCGGAGGCGCTGATAACTCCAAAACCCATATTTAAACCTTCGCCCATATT
Source organism: Lepisma saccharinum (assembly GCF_977018435.1). NCBI lineage: Eukaryota > Metazoa > Arthropoda > Insecta > Zygentoma > Lepismatidae > Lepisma > Lepisma saccharinum. The sequence goes on along the minus strand of NC_139241.1, from coordinate 2,818,701 downwards.
TAGACCTTCTCCTCTATATTGGGGTTCTCTTAGTGAAAACAAAAATATCGATACCATTGATGATGCCAGAGTGGGACGTTCAATAGGTACTTCCCCGCAAACCACAAGTTGTATTAAAGAAATTAACTTTTACACTACTTCCTATTTTTTTGCTATCAACGTATATATCAGTGTAGTATCTTGTGGAACTGCATCAGGATGTTTTGAATTTCTGATTAGTAACTGGGAGAATTGATTGATTGACTTTTACTTCGCTTTTTGTGCCACTTTGGCTAACTAATTTGCGAAGATGGGGATGACTAATGATATGATGAAATTGATGAATGGACACTCACAAACATCCATGCCAAGGTCGGTAACTGGATGAAGATTGATTGATTGGTGTTTCAAGTTCACTTTATGCACAGTGAGGCTAATTTGGACTGGACCTACAGTTTAAAGTGGGATCGGAACCACTATGTGCCTCTCCTTGATTACAAGGCGACGACGCTACCACTGTGCCATCGCGGAGGCCCACGACTAGAAGAAGAAACCGGAAGCATTATCTTTTGCTTCAACGCAGTGGCACAGCCAGGATTCTTTCTTGGAGGAGGAGGAGGTCAAATATTTTGTTCACGATCCTTTGTACTTTTGGCTTGCTACATTTTTTAAAAATTATTAGGTTACATATAATACACAGATATTACACAGTTGTTTTTTAAAAAAATACTATTTTGTGGGAATTGTTTAAAGGATAGCAAACACTCGTCTTTTGGACTTCGACGTGGTGCGCCTTCATTCCCAAAAGACATTCCCTGGCTGCTCCAGGCTAAAATTCAATGGAAGAATCACGCACATTCACCTTCTAATACTAACAGTAACTAATATATTCAAGCAAACTTACCATTTCAGTTGCGGGGGTTGAACTGGGCCTATAGATTACCAGTGCTAACCCAGCATCACAAGGTAAAAAAAGGTAAAGGGCTCCCCTGTGCTTAGCACCACGCCATGAAGGCGTACAGAGGGTGTTGGGATAACGCCCCACTAGGAGCGTAGGCTAGCTAGGTTACCTGCGAAGCCTGAAGTCTAAAGAATAAAGTTCAGGAGAAAAATCGATCAGAAATTGTAAATGTTATTATTCATATCAGTGAAATGATGATGCTGATTCTGGAGTTGGCAATCTGATTTCGTATGAGATGGCAACCTGATTTCGTATGAGTTGGCAACCTGATTTTTTAGGAGTTGGTAAACTTATTTCTATTCATAGCCTAGGACCACCTGACAAGAGTGAGATAGCCCAGATCTTGGAATCAGTATACGCCACTGCGCCCCACACTTTCTTGATCCGGTCGTGAGTGGGGGTGATGTGATCAGCATCACGCCCCTGACCGCCTTTACCTCCCAGTTTTCCCCCCAGGTACCCATGTCATTCGACGCTGGGTGGGCGCTGGTGCCGCTTCCAACGTTAGAAAAATTCCCGGATTGGAATCTATACTGGAATAAAATAGTGCGAACTTCAGTTCCGAAAGACAGGTAAGAGAGCAGCGATGAAACTTGATTCATTGAAAATTCCTTACTCAATGAAAGGCCAATCAGAAGAACTTGACCCCAAAAAAGTTGTTGCCACAAGGATCATAATTTAATGTTGATCATAATTTTAACGATGCTCTTTCTGTTCGATATACTACCAAACATAGATTTCTAGACCATTTCATGAAACAAGGCCTGTTGTAATAATAGATCAGAGCTCGAAGTGTGTGTGGATGGAAGGGACGCAGGAGGATGCTATCCCCCAGTTTTCTTAAAGCATCCCCCACCTACTGAATTGTCTCCATGGTGATCCACACAAGGATCTTCCTTTCTATCTCCAAACTTGAGCAAGCAAACACTCAGCTGCTAGGAATTTCAATTTTGAGCACCGTATATCACAAAATCGTAGCACACTGGAAAAGAACAACTGGTTAGACAGAAATGTCCACTAGAATTTCATATGAAAGAAATATCAACTTAAGAAAATTCACTCAAATTAATGGTGACATTTAATTCCTGCGGAACTGAGTTTTTGGGTTCCTTTGAATTAACACGTAACGGGAGTGGATAATGTGGGAAATTTATTTCAGCTCTCATTTGAATATGAAAGGGCTTGGGGCTACCTTGAAAATACGAGGGTCACTATTTATATTTTGAGCCTTGGCAACACTGATTGAAGTTAGGCGCGATTTGACGTTTGCACGGAATCGTCTGGCATTATTGACCATAACGTACTACAAATGTTTTGTCAATAGCTTCATTTGTGTTGTTTATGTTGCCTTGGAGATTGCGCGACAACAATAAAATGGAATTAACTCGTGAACAGTTGTTGTTCAAGAAAACATTGATGCTGTGCAAAACCTAATACTGCAAGATCGTCATGTGACATACTGTGAGATTGAGGCAACCATAGGCATTAGTTCCACCAGCATGTATAAAATATTACATGATCATTTAGCTGTGAGAAAGGTATGTTCTCGTTGGATCCCACACAATTTGACAAAAACTCAAAAAGACGCTCGCGTCAATTGGTGCAAACAAATGCTCAATAAATACAATCGTGGTGCTTCAAAAGAAGTATATAAGATTGTAACAGGTGACGAATCATGTATATATGCATATGAGCCGGAACGTAAACGGCAGTCGACTGTATGGGTGTTTCAAGATGAACCCAATCCAACAAAAGTTGTTCGCGCTCGGAGCACATCGAAACAAATGGTCGGCTGTTTTTTCGGGAAAACTGATCATGTGGCAACTGTGCCTTTAGAGGAACGTAGAACGGTCAACTCTGAATGGTACACAACAATTTGTTTGCCAGAGGTCTTCGATCAAATACGGAAAACAAACAAACGCCGTCGGATCATTCTTCATCAAGACAATGCCAGCTGTCACATATCTCGTCTAACAACCGACTTTATGAACAGTCCAAAAATCGAATCGATGGGTCATCCGCCGTACAGTCCTGATTTGGCACCCAATGACTTCTTCTTGTTCCCGAATGTCAAGAATAAATTGCGTGGACAACGATTTTCGTCGGCGGAAGACGCCGTTGATGCGTTCAAAAACCATATTATGGAGGTGTCTCAAGAATATTAGAAAAACTGCTTTGACAAATGGTTCGAACGAATGCAAAAGTGTATTGACCATAAAGGAGAATACTTCGAAAAACAATAAAGCAGTTTTCAATGCCAAATTCCTGTTTTTTCATTGTTAGGCTCAAAATATAAATAGTGACCCTCGTATTAGGTGGGAAGTTACATTTTAAATGCCACACGTAAATCTAATATTAGTGGTGACATAACATGCATATAGGTATGAGATGAAGGATTTTTTCCCCCTATCGATGGCCATCTGCGAGCAAGTAAGTTAATTCTGTATTTCGGAGGGGACACGTATGCCAAGATGACGGGCCCCTGTGGCTGAGCCAATACACTCCTGCTTATTACAGCATGAATCGTCGTATGCGAATTTAAGTTTTGAATTTCTGGAATTATATGCAATTTCAGGGGCATAGAGAGAGAACATTGCGGGGTCCCTATACCTCGCGTTGCGGGGGTGGCTGCTACACATGACTATATCTGGAATGGGGCCTGAGCAAGGACTTATTTAGGGTTCGGACCCCCGCCCCCGAAAGACTTACAAAGTACGTACATAAATTTAATAATGAGAATGTATTTGTTCATCATTTGTTTGTATAATCGATGCTTATTTATTTCCTCTGAACTTAAGGCAAGGATTAGAATGGGATCATAGGACTTTGAAGGACAGTACAATAGAGGATAATGTACGCTTTACTTACATAAAATATTGATCAGTAACTTTACTTTTCGTCGACTGGATCTAACATCCTTTTTCATTATTCAATAAATATTCAATTCTTTGTCTATTTGACATTAATATCCTTGCAACAGCAGTGGGTTTTATACAAATTTTCGTGATCTTAAATACACTCGAGCTAGATAACGAATACGTTCTTTATACACTATGTGGAAGAAAGTCATTGGACACCACATGTCAGCGGATACCATCAGTTTTCTTGCAATCAATAGGAGGTCGGTCCGCCTTTGGCAGCGATAACAGCAGCCACTCGTCGTGGTAAACTGGCCACAAGGTCTTGTAGTACACCGAGTGGGATATTCCGCCATTCCTCCTGCAGTACAGTCACCAACCCTGGAACTGTAGAAGGACAAGGCGATCGCGACCTCAATTGGCGCTCCAGTTCGTCCCATAGATGTTCGATAGGGTTGAGGTCAGGGGTCTGAGCAGGCCAATCCAGTCGGATGACATTGTTTTCTGCATACTACTCCGTGGTAGCCCTGGAAACATGACAAGTCGAATTATCGTCCTGGAACACACATTCTTCGTTTCCTTGGAAACTCCACAATGTGGGGAGCATGGACTTGTCGAGAATATCTCGGTAGGACGCAGACGTCATGTGGCCATACACCGGTACCAGTGGACTCACGCCATGCCAGCTGAAATAACCCCAGAACATGATGCCACCACCACCATATTTCACTGTGGGCACTACACACTCGGGTAACAGACGTTCTCTAGATAATCGCCATACCCACACTCTCCCATCTGATCGAAACAGTGTGAAGCGTGATTCATCGCTCCATAGGACCTTCCGCCATTGCTCCACCGTCCAGTTTCTCCGCTCTTTACACCAGCATAGTCTCTGCCGTTTATTGTTTTTTGTTATCAGGGGTTTGTGGGCAGTGGCTCGACAATGATAACCGAGCGCATGGGCCTCCTTGCGAAGTGTCTTCGTCGAAACAGTCAAATTGGTTGCACTTTGAAACTCTTCTGCAATCGAATGCATCAGACGGGTCCTGTTTTTGCGAATCTTCCTCTTCAGGACTCTCCTGTCCCGGTCGTCCAATTTCGTGGGTCTTCCACTTCGTGGTACATTGCTGCAGTGTCCCTTTTCCTTCCACTTCTTGATGACAAAGGCTACAGTTGATTTGGGGACCTGTCGGACATCAGCTATGCTACGTATACTCATGCCTCCTATGGAGCAGCCTACTATGATCACTCTTTCAAACATGCTGAGCTCTTTCCTGTCCGTCATTTTATCAGCGAATGATCTGAGAAGCCTCCTGCTGCCGTATATATACCCGTCTGTACTCTCTTTTCCATGAGGAGTTTGTTTCAGAGTTGAAACCGGGGTGTCCAATGACTTTCTTCCACATAGTGTATTTCTATACAGACTTTTTATCTATTGATGCAATAATAACAATGCAATATGAATTAATTTACATACTTCATTAATATTTTAATATAATTATAATTTAATTATTTTAAAGATTATTATTATTATTATTATTATTATTTCTGAGATATTGGTTTGGACCCCCCCAATGGACGTCCGCAGGATTTTTTTCCAGACAGGCAAGCAAGGCAATTTTTTTCCAGGATGTGGCAAAGGAAGCATATTTTCTCCCCCTCAAAAAACACTGCTTCAATCTGAAATTATCATGTTCCTTCAACACCCATATAAAAATTAACATAAATTACTGTGACAAATGAAGTTATGTATGAAATATATCTTTCAGGTGGACCAGAGGCGAAGATATAGTACAAGCAATGCAAGCACTGCTTGCATAATTCGAATATCATTTAATGTACTTAATGTTCTAACCGTATTTAGTTTCCATCGCACTCGATTTCGCGAAAAAATGCGGCCGCAAACTCCCCCAGCAGCTCTATAGCAAGCACCAGCCTCAATGCTTGCAGCCGTTCTGCGGGAAAATAAGGCCTCCGAAGGAGTCACATGGCGAAGCGTGAAATTCTGGTGGAACCCGTCCACAAAGCTTCTACAAAAAGCTGTGCTTTCCGAGCTTGCGTGATTCCCGAAAATAGCCGAGTTCAACCGAAAGCAGAAGGATTCATCTATGGGTACGTTGCCAGCAAAAACTAGTAACGAATATTTGTCTTCATGAACACGTAAACAAGATCGCAAATATAATAATAATTGTTAGTCATAAAATAACTAAAAGAAGTTATTATCACTGTTCTAAATTCCATATATATCATATTATATTACAAATTATTTTAGATTTCGCGAAATGTAAAACGCGTAGAAAAAGTTGACATTGGGAGTTGGGGCAGTGGAATTTCTGCACCCCCGTGAAGAGTTTTCTCAGGGAGGGAGGGAAGATTGGACGGACCTTGGTCCTGCACCCTGCTTCCTGGTCGGTCCAGCTCAAATTACGCCAGAAGTGTTGACCGCTACCAGTGTTTGCAACTGCCAAATTATTTACGCAGTAATTCAAGTGAGCTCTTTCACAAATTTTACAATCAATAAATTGACTGCTTTTGAATAAAACTTGGGGTGAAAATAAAGCTATCTGAGAAAGAACTATCTACTGATATTTGTACATGGCATAGAAGTAAATCGTATACATTCTGCATATTATGAGCACAAGAATATGTTTTAATGATTGATTGATTGATTTGTTGTTTTAAGTCCACTTTATGCACAGTAAGGCTAATCGGGACTGGACCTACAGTTTAAAATGGGATCTGAAACACTTGTGCCTCCACCGGGTATCGAACCCGGAACCCCTTGATTACAAGGCGACGACACTACCACTGCGCCATCGGGGAGGCCCGAATATGTTTTAAGTTCTATTATTATGACGCAAGTGGTGTTCCCAGGGTCTTTTTACGGTCCCCATTTTGTCATCTTTTCCTTCCTTTGACGTTTTTTCTTAGATATACTGGGCCAAAAGGGGGTTATGTCTACCATCCACCCCCCCCCTTCGCCCCGGGCACGCCATTGAATGACACTTTATTACTTAAATATTAATGTACATACTCGTTCTGCTGAAATGATTCTGATTCCTCCGCGTAATTTTTATCTCCAAACTGATATATCTTTCCTTTGTGACGGATAAAATTAAGGAAAGAGGTTGGTATCACTTTCTGTTGTTTCAGAGATTTTCAAAGTGATCTTGTGTGGATGCTTGCATTTGCAGTTGTGGAAAGCGCGTGGGATAGTGTGAGTGTTTGTTGGTTCGTGTTTTGTGCTGTGAATTTATCGGAATGAACGCGTATTTAGGAACGGTTGATGTGAAGTGCGGGTGTATTATTGAGCAATTGAAAATTGCTTCGTTTAGCTCGAGAGAGATAAGTGTTAAAATGAAAATCGTGGAAGGGGGTCGACCAACACCAAGAGTTTGAAATTTATTGTGGTGAGTACATCGTCTATGCATGTGTTTCTTTGCTTTGAAATGAATTTTTTATTGTTTGTGTTTAACTTTTTATTTAGTGTTTAAGTTACTCCAATGCGGTTTTTAGGGTGCCCAAAAATACTAAATTACATCATGCAGCGTAAAATAAACAAATGATTCCCATTTTTTTTTATCTAAATCGGTTTGGTCACCGTTGACCATATTAAATAATAATGAACAAATAAAGGTACTAATAAGTAAGTAAGAAATTCCGTCTCCCTTTAGTCGTATGCGGAAAGTTCGCATATGCAAAACGTTTAATATCATATGAATAACGTTACCTGGATTTTTTTTAAAAAGTAAATGTGACGTTTGCGGATCATATGGTTTATTTTTAGTACAGTCACTTTATTACGATATTTTGACAAATCCAGCGACTGGGTAAATGAGGCTATAAACCTTGAATCTTTCCCCTCGGCATGTCGTTGTACTACATGTTTTGTTGTACTGAAACATTGCTTGCCTCCTTCGTAAGACTACGCTTCGCTACTGAGGTGGACATTCATTTTCAAGGGGGCCGTGGCCCCCTTACTTCCTTCCGGACGTTCATGGGACGTGCCTGCTGTTGAACTATTACTGTTGTGCATGATGCTCTGTTTTTTTTTTTCTGAAAATAAGCACCTTAGTTTTACTGTACAGTCACTGACACTTCCGGCTTGTAAGTTCAATGTATTCATTACAAGCCGGCAGTGTCCGTGACACTACATTCTTCTTTATTTGCTGTGTACTTAAGGGTAGAAATACACGACGTTACCAAACTAACCCATTCCGTAAGTCAAGTTTGTTGCTATTCGTAGAGAACAAAATGTGTGGAAAAATCTGTCCCGCCTCTCCTTTTACTAAACCAATTAATAGAACATCACCACCCCCACGCTCCTTTTTGCTGTTAGAAAAATTTATCGATTGTCAAAAACAAGAGCTCTTTAGCTACCGGACGTTCTTCCCATTTGGGCCCAAGAAGTGTTGTACAGCAGCTGCTCTCCCAAAGGAAGGAAATACTTTTTATCTTCTTCTTCCTCACTGGCTGCATTCCTTCCTTTCCCTCCCCTCCCTGAAATCTGTTCACGTCGAGCGTAATGCTGGTAGCGCCAAAAAAGAAGATAATAAAAGACGATGAAAAAGAAATAGGAGGGAGAGAGAAAACGAGTCCCCCAACAATTAGCTTGCTTGTTCGCGCGTTGGAATCTCTGCCTCGAGCACCCCCTCTCCACAGAAGAAGAAATACTTCCAGTCTCGCCCTTCAGTGTTGCTAAATCCTTCTTCTCAGATGTTACCAGAACGTTGAACCCATACCTCGATGTTGAACGATTAACTTGGGGTTCCAGTTTCGCTGAGCAAATTTCTTTTCGGGAGAGGCTAGAATGGTAAATGTACATAGTACAGTGGGATGAATAAGTATTACCTAGCAAGTTCATCACAATATTTGCTCTGTTTGTTTTATGCATTGAAATATTCAGGAATTGAAACAAACTGATAAGCAAGCTGCTGAAACTGCACCAGTACACACAATAACAATAATTTAGTCCTTACATCCACGTTGGATCCAAGAGAAAATTTAATTAAAAAAGTCGTGGGTAATTTATCGAGTAATACTTGAGTATTTCTTTTCTCACTGTACATAAGTTTGTTCTAGAGGGCGGCGGAAATTCTTCTCGAATATTTCAACTTTTCAATGTTAAAATTGTACGCGAAGACAAAAATGGTAATTGGGAATTATTTTAAAGGGAGGTTTGTATTTACACCTTTTTTTTTTCGAGTTCTCCGCTGATTTTCGTTTGATTTTTTTTATTTTCTCAAAATTTCGGTAGGGGCTGTAGCCCCCATCAGTTCCCCCATGCGTACGGCAGTGAACACCATGCTTATTCTCTTTGTTTATCGCAATGAGGGATACAAGAATTGAACAAAACTCCAAACAGGCTGCTGACAATCTCTGCGCCAGTATACGTATAAATCAATTCCTGAGAATACGCAAGTTTCAAGATATAAAAGAAAAAAATTGTGATGGACAATTTGCAGAGCAATACTTGTGCATTTCACTGTACTTGAACGGTCTATGTCAACAACTTAGGGCATTGGTTTCGGAATATTGCATTTACTAGATGATATTTGATCAAAAGGTGGGATATCAAATCCACAGAATCAATTCTAATTCGTGCTTAACATGTGTTCATTTGAAAATTCTAAGAGGAAAATTTATCTTATAGGCTCGCAGTTGATTAAACTCAGAAGTGTATTCCAGAACTAGAAATGGCCATTTAAGCAAAAACGCATGCACAATAAATGCTCAACTCTTCAACGTTGGCACAAAACAAAAAGAACAGTAGTACAGAATTATATAATTTTCTAGAAGTATTTAACAAATTAACCCATTATAGGAATTTGATGGCGAGGCCAAGTGATAATATTAACATAACATGCTTACCAAGTTCAAGTTCACAACTGTTCAATGTGCTTCGCTTTTCGTGTAATAGATGGCAGCACTCAACAGACTTTGGAACTATAGAAATCGTTGTTGCAGAATTGGTATAAGGGGGCTTTATGTGCCTACCTTAGAAGTGAATTTAATTAAAGTGGCCTTGAATTAAATTAATATCAATCACTGTTGGCATGACTGAAACTAGAGACTTTAGATCAGGATCAGCACATGGAAGAATGCTTGAGGCGCAAAGACTTGCAAGCAATCCGTTGTATGCAAGACACTGCGGTATACGCATGGTGGTATGACCAGACACACACATTCCAAAAAGAGGACAAAGTCATAAAAAAGAGGACACCACAAAAAATGGCAACACAATCAATATAAAAAAACCAAAAGACTACCAACACTTTACTCACAGATAATTCTGAAGATTTTTTTTCAATAAATTCCTCCTACTTTTAAGCAACGAAAGCAATTTCTTAATCTAGTGTTTAACATGACAATCATAACTAAGAATATCTATAGTTTGAAGCACAGAATGTGACTCTTTTTCCAATTCTTGGATATTAGAATGCAGTATCCCCATATGTGAATGCAAATGTTACAAGTAAGCTTCACTTTAACTTATTTCCAAAAACTGAATTTAAATTTTAGGTAGTTTAGATTGTGTCAGGAAATATGATTTTAATGCCACGAACATTTTTGCACTCTTTCAACAGCAGGGGAAAGTGACAGCCACCTTACACTTTACCTCATATTCGTTTCTTCCATCCTTTAAAAGCTGGATATTTTCTTGCAATATCATTGATGAATTTACACTTTCGCTTCGTTATTTCAATAATCAAAATTCACTTTCTGTATCGCGTATATTTGACTCTAAAATGAACTGGCTGATCTATGTGGCGGAGTGGTTAGCACACCGTGCCACAACGCCAGAGGTCCCGGGTTCGAATCCCAGCCTGAGTGTCCCTTCATCAAAATCATCATATCGTCGCTCATCCTCATCTTTGCGGAACCTCTTCTCTCGAACAATTTAAATTCGGTACAAGTTGCGTATTGTTTCATTGAAGAAAGGTTCCTGGACCGAATTTAAATTCATCTCCCCAAAAAGTACCTTGACCGTATTTATATCCATCAAGAAAAAAATTCCTGGACCGAATTGAAATACTTTAGAGATAAAAAGGTTATTTACGGTCCAGAACCCATTTACGCTTGCTGATTTTCTCTCCGGGACCGGAATTGAATTTATTTAAAATTCCTGGACCTTTATCAACCCTGCTAATGACTAGGAGTATGCGGGACAGAACGTTTTTTGGTCGGGACGGGAGAGAATCGCGATTTCCGGACAAAGCCGGGAAATTTTCGTGAAGGGAAATGTTTAAAAATTTCCCGACGCTGTGGAAATCTCAAATTTTACGTGACTGTCTTTTATTTATTTATTTATATATTTTTATATATTTTTTTTACAATTTCCGAGAAGTGTCAAGACACTTACAATGCAGAAAACATCAAGAATTAACCACTTTTAAAAATTATTATTTGAAAGTTCCCGACTGCTCGGGACCCTGAAAAGTCTGGAAATCATTCCCCGAAGTCGGGATGGTGACCAGAGATGTCCAGTCTGCGGAGGCTGGGCCTCATGAGGCTCGGACTCAGCCTCTGCCTCCACGACCATTGCGAGGCCGAGATGGAGTTCGGAGATTGAGGCCGTGTGAGGCTGGAGGCCGGGCCTCGCCAGGCCGAAGTCAATTGGCCATCTCTGACGGGACGGGATATTCTTTTTACCGCTCTCGGTACCGGCTATTCTGGATTCCGCACACCCCCACTAATGACTCAGTCGGGAAAGTGATCGTGTTCAACTCCCAGATGCTAGGTGAGCATTGCTCGAATACTTAACGCGTCCCAACTGATATGATGATCGTTATGTGTGGAAGCATTCTTGATGCAGCAAATGTGCTATGATCGATGCTAAGCCCTTTCCAAAAAAGGAGGACATTACCGATTTCTAAAAAATCCGCCCGGACGCCGGACACACACCTAAAAAGGAGGACATGTCCGGATAAAAGAGGACGTCTGGTCACCCTAGTGTGTGGTACAGTGGGATTCATACGTATTACAGAGCAAATTGTCCATAACCATCTTTATGCGAGTTTCATGAACTAAAACGAAACGTCATTCATAATTCAACCTTTGCCCAACCAGATGTAAATATCTATTCCTAGCTGTCAAAGAATTAGCAAATAAATAAGTAAAATTATCCATGTGCAACTTTCTGAGCAATACTTGTGAATCCGACTGTGCACTTTAAGTTTTTCATTGATATAGGTAGTAAGTAGTTTTTTTCTAGAAACTCCCCCTCTACCCCCCCCCCCCGGTTCCAATGCTCGTGGTTATACTAATCTGGACGCCAGGGATCCTGGGTTCGAATCCCTGACTCGGCATTGGTGTTTGTGAGCGTCCATTCATTAATTTCATTGCATCATCACTCATCTTCATCTTCACTATTATCCAAATTGGCAGAAAAGCGAAGTGAAATAAACTAAGTCAATCAAGCAATCAATTATGCTAATCATGACGTACTGTGTAAAGTAGAATTGCTAATGCTAACCTGTAGCTTCCATTGCCAAGGTAAAGTTGGATGCATAAGTATTGTTCGGCAAAGTATTTCTTTCACTAATTTTCTAAACAGTTTTATCGATAAATTGTCCAAGTAGTTCTGAGTTTTAGATTGCTTGTGCAATAAACTTCGCCTCTACAAAGCGAAAGTTGCAATATGACTGCCCAACGTAGAGCTACGGCGAATTGAAACGTCAACTTATCGCACTTTCAACCTCTCTCCTCCCAACTCCAGCCGACCTCCGTAGGGGAGTGGTTAGCACAGCGCGCTTCGACGCCAGGGATCAGACTTCATTGAGGGGGAACTGAAATGTAAAACTGTCCCTTACATCTGACGCGTAGTTAAATTTAAGTGTAATTAGGTACAATTGACTATAGTTTTTAGAATAAAATTATGAGAATCAATAAAAAAAATAATATAGCCTTTACAGCAAACTGAGACACCTAGGCTTTCTACGGCATATCTGTGGGTGACATCATCAATGAGCCTTTATGTGGGTTTCTCGCCCCCCCCCCCCTCCCTCGGTTGACACCTTCACACAAGCTTGAAGCGTTATCCTGATCCATCATATTTCTCATTCGAGCATTTATAAAAAGTGGACGATAATTTAAATTCGTTCATTATTTTGACTTTTATTTATAAACAGGACTGAACTAGTACAGTGGGATCCATGAGTATTACCGTGCAAATTGTCCATCACCATGTTCGTGCACTTTATTTGACCCAATAAGAGCTTCAAGAATTAAAAGAAAACTCAAACAAGCTGTTGACAAGTTCTGCACCAGCATACATAAAAATCCATCGCTTAAAAACACACAGGATGCAAGAGAAAAATTAATGAAAATAGTCATGGACAATTTGCACGATAATACGCATGGATCCCACTGTACTTGTTACTGCAAAAAAGCCATAAAAAGTACGTTCGACATTAAATTAAAGTGAATGAAGGAAAGATAAAGTGAATATGGTTGCCCAATGTCTTAGTTATTGTCAATGACTTTTCAATTTCCAGGTGTATTTTCCCCTCGGGCCACCCTCCTGAATTCATTACTGGGTTGTCAACAGCTTGTTGGTCATTTTGTTTGAATTACAGAAGCCCTTATTGAGTAAAACAAGGAAAATATGCGTAGTTATGGACAATGGCGACTACATCCGTCCAATAATTTGTCGTGTTATTATTATTATATTTGTTATCGTGATTCGTGATGGATTGCTCGTTGAAATAGTAAATATCTGATTTAAAAGAAAATAAGTAGGTAATTGTTAGCATACATTAATATCATAAAACCATCAAGCCTTGTTTCCATGATATGAAAAACTCAATATGCTGACCAAGGCAGAAATTTATTTTATTATAAAACAAACTAAACGTAACGTTTCAACCTTCTAGCAAGGTCTTCTTCAGACTCTGCACAAAGTACAAATGTAACAAGGTACATATATATCGTCCTGTTTTGTACCTTGTTACATTTGTACTTGATGCAGAGTCTGAAGAAGACCTTGCTAGAAGGTTGAAACGTTACGTTTAGTTTATGTTTTATAATAAAATAAATTTCTACCTTGGTCAGCATATTGAGTTTTTCATTAATATCATGATACGCGGAAGGCAGGATTGGTGAGATTTTTTTGGTGAAGTTATAACCCAAGTGCTTGAGCCCACCCAATGTTTTTCAAACGTTTGGCATCCCGGTGATGGACAACTTGCCTGATAACACTTGCACACTCACTTTTTGTTTCTTCGACGGTTTCGATAAGTGATAAGCTGCAAAGCAATACTAGGAAGCAACAAACGGCGTTAAAAGGACAACAATAGACTTACACGTATTGGCGGGAAACGGCCTTTTTGTGATGGAGTGCTGTGGAAAAGCTTTTACGTGCATGCAAGTGGGTTTACCATGTTATGCTAATGTAAACGAGTGGTCTTTCTCTCAAGAATTTCTGTATCCCCTCCAAGCATTTTTTTTTTCTGTGGTCCATCTTCGTAAATCAACGCCACGCTGAGATGAAAAGTTTTTTTGTTGCTTGTAATGCTGTTTTATAGTCTGTGTGTGTGATTGAAGTAAAAGCCTTAATACCCTTTCCTTTGCTATTTTATAAAGGCGTCGGATTTTTTTTTAGCAAGGACAACTAGAGCGAAGTTGATCGTTATCGCCGGTGGGAATTTTCCAGAACCCCCCCCCCCCAACTATTATACCTCATTTACGTCATCACAGGTCAAATCTTTCAACCCTTCCCCCTGCTTTTCGTTGCGCTCTCATTGTTGGTGCTGTTGAAAACAGCACAAAACATGGTAAAAAGTATCTTGTATTTACTTGCCAATAAATGTTATTTCCAGTGCTTGAAAGTAAGTAAAAGCACTTCCATGAAATGAGGCGGGTGGCAGAAGTTCTCGCTGTTGCCACGTCGGAGCACAACCCCGTATGTTCGGAGGTTTAAGAGAATGAAAGATCTCATTGTAGAGTTGGCCTTTGTAATCCATGTGATACAAACTGACAGTATTTGCTAGAAACTTCAGGGATGACGCAAAAAGTGCCCCGGAGAGAGGTCTGTCTGACGCTCGAACCAGGCAACGCAGCCCGGTTGACGTAGTTGAAAAGCATTAACGAATGTGTTACGTGTGTAAAGTTTTAAAAATGTCGCAAATTTCGACTTCGATTTGTCTTTGAAGAATATAGGCTGCAAATGCTGGTAAGATTTATTGTCGAAATGTGCAAATTATATGCATTCACAAACTTCTAAACGTTAATGCAATTAAAACAATAATAATTTCCATGTTAATTTATTTTGTTATTAGCATGGAGTGGGACCACTTTTCGTGGAATGCCCCAACAGGTATTTAAATATTCTGATGTCATTTTTTAATATTTTAAATTAGAATTCTGGTAGATAGGTTGATTTGGTTTCTGCCACTTGTGGCTGATTGCGAAGGTGAGTGATAATATGATGTAATTTATGAAAGGACACAGAAAGAAACACACATGCGCAGGCCGGGATTCGAACCCAGGACCTTCAAACCCCTGGTTAATAAATGCTTACAATTGGAGTGGAATATTCACGAACTAAGTTTAATCAATATTTTGAACACCTTTTAAGAGCCTTGCTGTGGGTATCGGTCAAAGCGGTATCGGCTCAACCCTAGGATAAATGAAACACAAGTAACAGGCAACATGGCACTGGATCGTAAAGAAACTTTTCATCTGTGAAGTACTGTATTTCAATTCGGTCAAGGAACCTTTTTTTTTTTCGGTTGAATTTAAACGCGGTCCAGGAAAATTTCTTCCGGATCAGTTTAAATAGGGTCCAAGTTCCGTATTGAAATGAAACAGTACACAAATTGGATCGAACTTTTTTATTTATTTATTTATTTATTGAACTCAACAGGTAAAAAAAAGTAAAATGCTCCCCCCTGTGCTTAGCACCACGCCATGAAGGCGTATAGGGGGTGTGGGGGTAACGCCCCACACTTTCTTGATCCGGTCGTGAGTGGGGATCAGCATCACGCCCCTAACCGCCTTTACCCCCCAGGGTTTCCCCCAGGTACCCATGTTATTCGACGCTGGGTGGGCGCCAACGTTAGAAAAGTTCCCGGGTTTGAACCGGCCGGGGATCGAACCCGGGACCTTTAGCATGGTAGTCAGACGCGTTACCATAGGGAATACAATTGCATAGTAATTGCATACTTCTGTAATATAGAGATAGGAATTATATAGATAGATAGATAGATATAGACATATACACTTTATCACACAATTTCATTAGAAACTTGTGTGTTTAAGCTTAGGCCATTGTGTTAATAATGGCTTCACTGAGGTCCCTTAGGTTCATAGAAAACATGTCAATGGTGTTATTCTTGATTTGCAATTTATTGTAACTGGTGCACATTCTCCACAATGGAGATTTCTTTCCAATTGCAGATGTAGCCTTCTTTATAAGAAATACTTCATTCTCGAGTCTAGTTTTCAACGACGGGATTCCAAAATTTATCTGGCAGAGTAGATGTTCAGCACTTATTTCGTGATTTAACAACTTCCACAATAATATTATTTCATGTAACTTTCTTCTATGACACAGCTTTGTAAACCGATATTCATATATTAGGTGGTCGTAGTGTTAAAATGTGCGAGAAAAAAATATTTCGGTCCTGCAATGGAATCCAATAGAACATTATAGAATTTATGGGTTCGTGGACGTTTAACAACCCTGCCTATCTGTAACAGTGTTTGAGATTCGCCTCTACTGGGTGAGGGATTCAATATTAATTCTATTGTAAAAACGTAGTTGATATCTTTATGTAAACAAAAGTAGTCTTGCAATAATACTTGGATCAAAAAAGAAGTTCCCAATCCTGACGACTAGTTTGTAAACTGTGGTAAAGGTCATAAAGAAACAGCATAAAACGTGTAATACTCACATTTCAGCAAGGTCAGCATTTAAGGATTGACATTTCGTTAACGCATCTGAATCAGTGTGCGTTTAACACTTCTATTGCCCAACGAAACTCCTTGCACGTGACTGGCGAATGATGAATACGTGAGCCTCCCCTCCCCTTCTGATCCGATCGCTCGTTGTGGCGTGGGGGCCATTAATATTCACGGAGAGACCCGTTCCTCAAACCAGCAAAAACGCGGGTCAGGACGAAAAGAACAAGTGTCTTGCTTTAACAACATTCCGCACCAAGAAACTCGCCGTGGTTTTGGCGACTCTCGTGATCGCCAGCTGAAGAGGCGATGGGACACACTCGTGCTCAGGCAGTGTTGCTAACGCTCGCACATTTCGTATTATGCTATACTTTGACACGTGCTTTCCCGTAGCACAAGTATTTATTGTTGTTATTTTGTAATCTCTGTATTTGGCATGTAGTGCTATGTTTCTTCAATATTTTAAACTACTTCTGATGATGTCAGAGAATAGTGACTTGCCTGTATATGTACATCTTGAGAAACTCTTTGTAAAACCTTATCGAGTTTATTGTCAGAAGTTATTAAATAGAAACGGTCTGCATTATACATATACGTAATGTTAAGTAACTTGCTTGGCAAGAAGTGAAATATATATATCTTTAAATTCCTATAAATCTGATTTTATTCATAAGTATCTGGCTGCTGCTATTGTTGTGATTAGTTGTTTATTGTTTCGGTGAACAATTGCATGAGATTTGAGCGAGGAATTGTTGGAAACCGGCAAAGATGTTACAA
Organism: Lepisma saccharinum; assembly: GCF_977018435.1. Classification (NCBI taxonomy): domain Eukaryota; kingdom Metazoa; phylum Arthropoda; class Insecta; order Zygentoma; family Lepismatidae; genus Lepisma; species Lepisma saccharinum. The sequence continues at coordinate 2,801,223 of NC_139241.1, read as the reverse complement.
AATTAATGAATTAACGAATATAAAATCCTCATTATACTGAAGTCAGAACTTACTTTTAAAGGTCGAATAGACCCTTCTAGTAGAAATACTATAAGGCCTTCCCGATGGCGCAGTGATATCGTCGTTGCCTTGTAATCAAGGGGTCCAGGTTCGATACCCGGTGGAGGCATATAGTGGTTCGGATCTCACTTTAAAAACTGTAGGTCCAGTTCCGATTAGCCTATCTGTGCATAAAGTGGATTTAAAACACCAACTCAATCATCAACTAATATAAATATGTATAATAGCTCATTGGAAAGCGTATGAATCAAGGATTCCGGAAATGCAGGATTTATGGCGAGGAAACAATTGGTAAGAAACATAGCATTACGTTTGAGGCACCTCCATTATGAATGAAACGTAATGAGCCTAATTTACGTGCAGAATACCACTTTGTTTTTAGGAAGCACTCACAAACAATGAATTAATGTAACCTAACCTAACCTGACCAGAAGCAAAAGTTCGAACTGCCAAGAAGCGTGAGTCTCAGTTTCAAGTTCATGCCATATCTATCTTGTCTTCAATGTTTCGTAAGGTACTTCCTTGAACCCAATATGGCCTGCCTAAGGTTTACGGTTGTTTCTAATGTTTTACAAAGTTAGAAAGTTAAAACTAATCGCAAGATTCAAAAGGGGGAATATTTCTGGACGCTTACTGAAAATTGGGTTCAGTTCCAAATAATAACATGGGTACAGTGAAGATTTTGTTAAAAATTAGCTTTCAGGCCATATTGGGTACATATGTAGTTATGTATCCAATGTGGCTTAGTATTATATTTTGTTCTTTCACATAAAAAAATATAACAGAAATTGTAAAGAAAGTACCACAATGTTATTTTTATAGGTAGATAAGTATATTGATACACTTACGTTTTATTTACATTACGACATAATTAGATTCCACAAAGAAATAAAATTGTTTACAAACCAATAAACTAGGGATTGACCTGTCACAATTAGTTACCAAAAAAACATGGATTATACACATCACAGTTTGGGCAAATGAAAGGTCCTTCAACATCCTTAGTGACTCCACACACTCGACGTGAACATAAAGAGTAACATATGTCACATTTGTGCATGTCCTTCATGATATATTTCTATGTAGGCCATATTGAGTCTACCTTACATAGTGTTATTTTTTTCTTTCGTTATAAACAGAACTTTAGATTAAAGTCTAAACTAAGAACATTGTTGTAAAGTACAAATTATGAGCTATCATAATATGAACTAGAGATATAAACCCCTATGACTTGGAAGATGTAGTAAGTAATAACTTCCATATGCAGTAGATCACGTAGAACACAATTGCGAAGCCCAGCTATATCACTTCTTTGTCTCAAGTTACAGCACTATAGGTACAGCCAACAGGTTCAATCACCTCATTCGGACAGTCTAAATAACCTACTAACGTCATCTGTTGAATTAACCTTGTAACTACTTGGAAACAGCAAATAGGCCATATTGGGCCCAGGTACCTTATTTGGAAGAAAACCATTTACCTCACCATTCGTCACGATTGCACAAAATAGAACACAACCTACGATGATTCCAAAAATCAACGGGCCAAGTCATTTTGACGAACTTCAGTGAGTGAAGTCGGGTCTACCTTATCACAATGCGAGAACAACCTTTCATTCTGACGTCACCATGGAATGCTTTCATTGTTAGGCCATATGCCTCAGTTGCTATGTTAGGCTTGTTAGGTTTAGTTCTATTAGGATAAAAAAACATGTTTACAATGTATTTATGATAAGAGGACCAAACTTAACACACCTAAACTAACAACGTAGGCATTCCTCAACTGACGTCAGAACGGAAGGTTGCCCTCGCGTTGTGCGATAAGGCAGACCCAGTGAAGTCAAACTCGCCAAGAAACAAAAGAATTCCAAAAGTATTAGCTATGGCCAGGCACACAAAAAACAAGTGGCAAAATGAGATTAAAATAACCAAGAACTTTATATTCCCCATACAAATTCAAGAAAAACACCTTCAAATCACGAAAATAATGTCTATTTTTTAAAAAAAATATAGAAACTTGAATATCCAAAAATAAAAATAAGAAAAGAAAGTTTATTCCTCGTGGAAATTTGCATATATCCACGTTAAGAAGCCGAAGTTTGACCTGGCAACTGCGTGTTTACAACATGGATTACAATACAGGAAATAAGCTGTGGTAATACAAGAAAGTATATATTTTTCTTACAGAACAGGAAGTGAAAAATGCATAGTACCAACTGGAAGCATAAATTAAGTACTATTAGCGAACTATATCGATATCATACAATGATCTTGATATGAGAGCCATTTACAAGAGAATATAAGGTTTCCCATACTTCAATAAAAGGCAGTCCCATTATATGTTTCTCTACAGCAATTAGAAAATTAAGTTTGTTATCCTTACATATGGTTACCTTCTATATTTTAATGAAAAGCTTGTATTCTGAAAAAAAAAAAAGTTCAAGATATTGACATATTTTCACCATAGAAAACATTCAGAAAAAATAAAGAAAAATGATAGCCAAATGCTTATGAGTCCAGAGCCATCTATTGTTCATCATAATAGCGATTTTTTAAAATCTATTTTTGCTTTGAAATTGTTCAGTAATAAAGTAAATCCATTCAACATTGTCAAAAAACTATTTCATTTTTATTATTACAAACTTTTGTAACAAAAGGTATTAGCCTGTGATTTGGTTCTGGAAGGAAGAAATGTCCATAAAGAAGAAAGTTAAATCTATCTCACTATCACTACTGAGAAAACATGATGGATGATAGCCAAGTTTGTAGTAGCTGTCGTTACATAAAAATCTAAAATGTGAAGTTTTTGGTCTCAGTACTCTAAAAATACTGCAGAAAAATCTTGCTATAGGCTTTTGGAATCTGTACAAGAACTGAAGCATCAGGATCCAACAGATAAGTGTTAAAATCTGTCACTTTCTTGTGTTGACTATTTGGTCACATGTTTTGTGTTAAAAGTTTTACTTAGGTTTTAAAATCTTCTGGAATCTTTGACGTGTGATTAAAGATCTAATTCTCAAATCGAAAAAATCGTTTTTGTTTTGTTGTGCCTATTTAAAAATTGCTCCTGTGATTATTTGACATTTCGTCCACTGAGAATGTAAATGGTCTATGTCCAATTTTCATTTCTCAGGAGAGCCCTTTAAAGTTTGACATGATATATTTATTGAACCTTTGTCACCATTGTGCTGAAAGTTCGTATCATTGCAATGGCTAATATATTGACGCCTCTCTAAAAGTAAACAGTTGTTTGGTTAGGTACTTATGCCGTAATTAATAATTGAAATTTCAGATAGAGTAATTGCACGCAACACTAGCTTTGACTTCAGAGTGCCAATGTTCTATCTAACAGATAGAACACTGCATTCTGGAAACGAAATGGAGATGAAACAATTCCATTATAAATTTGTCATTCGGTAGCAAAGTAAAATAAATAATTCATATTTTTGGAAATCAATCAACTAGTTTGAATCCACTTTATTCAAAATTCTTGTATGTTAACCACAAAAGTAAGAACCAAAGACAATTACTATTTCTAAGCATCTCCCACAAGTGACTGAGGTTAGAATGCAAGTGGTTTATCTCACACTCAGATGGTGCTTGTGGTTGGTTGAGGAAATTGTCCTAAGGTTTGATTGGCTGTTGGAGCATGCATTGTGGCTGCTTCCAAATTCTGTACATGGGCCAAAAATACTTTCAATATATCAATCTTGGTAGTATGTAGGCATCAGACGAAAGCAGAGATGAAACAATTCCATCCTAAATAGACTACAGTCAAAGTATCTTAATTAGTTTACAATTTGGAGATAGAGCATTTGCATTCTCAATGGACGCTTTGTGCAAATTCAGTGAGTCATTTATTGATCCTAAAACAGCGTTTGCTTGATCCAGGGGCATGACACGTGTAGATTCTAGATTTCTTTCGTAAAGTGAAAAAAAAAATGTCATAGAACATATATTTTAACGTCGAAACGGTAGAACACAAGGGTCGCTTACAGCCACCATTTATTTTGTTCTTCTAAATTGAACCACACACAAACTAATTTAATGAAGTAAAATAAAATACTACACATTCAACTTCCTGGTATTTAGCGTTTGATAGAGGATCTACTGTCGGTTTAAAATTTATAGATACTAGAGTTTCGACTCCAATTAAAAATTTACCAGTAGACCAGGGGTGGCCAATGCTTCGACCGCAGTCTACCAGTCGACCCGCAAGCCGCGAGATGTCGCCCGCGGTGCTCTGTCATATTATATGCATAGTCACAAAACATTTTATTACTTACCCCTCTGTATTTTCAACTGTTGTATCAGGAAAAGATCTTTGTTGTAACAGTTAATTTCTTTCTTTGTTGAATCACATAATAATAAACCATAAACAATGTAAATATTCCTGGAATGCAGTGTCAAGTGTCTGGAAACAAGTGAACTGACTGCTGAAAAGTACAAAATAGTTGTGTAATTTCTTTAGTGATGCCCAGCAACAAGTGAAATACTTTTGTTAATATGAGTGTTTATGAAATAATGAAATTGTAGTAATTATGTTTATTTAAAAAAAAACTTCTCATTAAAAGGATGAAAATATGCCAGGCCCACAGTACTGAAGCCAAAACTTATTTAATAAATAAATAAGTAAATATATAAGTAAATAAATAAATAAATACATACATACATAAAACAAAATGTCAATTTTATGGTATTGGCCCTTTGCTTCCTTTTTTAGGCCCTCCATGTTAGGTCTGTGGAGGTACATAGTGGTTCGGATACCACTTTAAACTGTAGGTCCAGTCCCGATTAGCCTTTCTGTGCATAAGGTGGACTTAAAACAATTCAATCAAACAGTCATTGTTAGGTGTAATAAGACAAGTAGACCGCCAGTGATTCTTGAAATATAAATTAGCCCTCAAACAAAAAAAGGTTGTCCAGTCAGTAGACCTATATAAAAACGAGTTACATCAAAATTTAAGTTATTCAATTCTGCGTTAATCTATCTTAACCATTTTTTACGAGTATGCCTTCGTGAGAACCAAAGAAAAGTGCGTTTTTTTTTAGTTTTGCAAACTATCGATTTCTTTTGATTGATTGATTAGCTTTATTTTATTTTACTTCGCTTCTTGTGCCACTTTTGGCTAATTTGCGAAGATGGGGATGAGTGATGATATGATGAAATTGATGAATGGACACTCGCAAACATCCATGGCCAGGCCAGGATTCGAACCCGGGACCCCTGGCGTCGTAGCGCGATGTGCTAACCACTTCGCCACAGGGGCCGACAAGACCACTCCGCCACGGGGGCCGGCCGATCTCTTTGGAATTCTATAGCCTAAATAATGGCTCGATCATGATGAAATGTTACTGTGGTGCAGGCAGAAAGGTTTTAAACACAATTTTCAGCTTTTAAAAAATTGATCAAAAAACCGTTGTTATCAATTTTTCGAAACAACTTTTTCTTAGTATTGGGTAGACCTACAAATACAACATTGGTCTTGGTTTGAAGCTCTTTGCATCTGTTTTTCAAATCCATTATCATTGTCAATTCACATTGCGAAACCGATTTTATACAGATTTTTATTCAACGGATTAAAGATGTGGCAACACCGCTCGCACTGACAGCCCGCAGTTTCCACGGTTCAACGTACATCGCCGTGTGCGGTGTTGCCACTTTTCACGTACAACTTTAAGCCGTTGAAAAAAAATCTGTATAAAATCTGTTCCAAACTAGAGTATCTATAATTTTTAATCCGACGGTAGGCCACACTCAGTACCGGGAATCTGTGGAACAAGGACACTCATAACGGAGGGAAGGGGAGAAAGCGAGTGAGCGTAGCAAAACAGTGCCCGCTGCTCGAAACAGCTGGTAGCTGCACCAGTGTTTCCCCTCCATGCACTCGCTCCCCTCTCCCGAGTTCCTTGGTCGAACGCTCTCGAGTCACTACCTGCACAGAGTACCTGGTTTTGTTCGCTTGCTCCAGAGCTTCCCGAGAGCACAAAAGTTACAGTATTGATTTATGATGACTACAGCGTGAAGTTATGAACGCGCATTCCTAAAAACATCTGATATTCGTAAAAAGTTAGTAAAAATCATGTACTGGAAATGTGTATACGAGGGTCACTATTTATATTTTGAGCCTAACAATGAAAAAAACAGGAATTTGGCATTGAAAACTGCTTTATTGTTTTTCGAAGTATTCTCCTTTATGGTCAATACACTTTTGCATTCGTTCGAACCATTTGTCAAAGCAGTTTTTCTAATCTTCTTGAGACACCTCCATAATATGGTTTTTGAACGCATCAACGGCGTCTTCCGCCGACGAAAGTCGTTGTCCACGCAATTTGTTCTTGACATTCGGGAACAAGAAGAAGTCATTGGGTGCCAAATCAGGACTGTACGGCGGATGACCCATCAATTCGATTTTTTGACTGTTCATAAAGTCGGTTGTTAGACGAGATGTGTGACAGCTGGCATTGTCTTGATGAAGAATGATCCGAACTTTTGTTGGATTGGGTTCATCTTGAAACACTCATACAGTCGACTGCTGTTTACGTTCCGGCTCATATGCATATATCCATGATTCGTCACCTGTTACAATCTTATATACGTCTTTTGAAGCACCACGATTGTATTTATTGAGCATTTGTTTGCACCAATTGACGCGAGCGTCTTTTTGAGTTTTTGTCAAATTGTGTGGGATCCAACGAGAACATACCTTTCTCACAGCTAAATGATCATGTAATATTTTATACATGCTGGTGGAACTAATGCCTACGGTTGCCTCAATCTCACAGTATGTCACATGACGATCTTGCAGTATTAGGTTTTGCACAGCATCAATGTTTTCTCGAACAACTGATTTTGGACGACCTTCGCGAATCTCGTCGGTGAGCGAATGGCGGCCACGATTAAATTCGTCATACCAGCGTTTCACAGTGGCAAAGGATGGGGCTTCATCGCCAAATGTGGAAGTAAGTTGATCGATGCACTCTTGTCTTGATAATCCACGTCGAAAATCGTAAAACATCATCGCACGAAAATGTTCACGAGTTAATTCCATTTTATTCTTGTTGCGCAATCTCCAACACAAATCAAGCTATTGACAAAACATTTGAAGTACGTTATGGTCAATAATGCCAGACGATTCCGTGCAAACGTCAAATCGCGCCTAACTTCAATCAGTGTTGCCAATGCTCAAAATATAAATAGTGACCCTCGTATATACCAGGGTTGTTAAAAGTCCAGGAATTTTAAATAAATTCAATTCCGGTCCAGGAGAGAAAATCATCAAGCGTAAATGGGTTCTGGACCGTAAAGAACTTTTCATCTCTAAAGTATTTCAATTCGGTCAAGGAACCTTTTTTCATGAACAATTTAAATACCGTCCAAGAACCTTTTTTTATAATGTAACAGTACGCAAATTGGACCGAATTTAAATTGTTCGAGGAAAAAGGTTCCGGATGTGCAGGGGAACCAAATAGAACCAATTAGAATTTATGGGTTCCTGGACTTGTAACAACCCTCGTATATACAACTGATGAATACAGTAATATTAATATTAAAAGCTAGTTCCAAAGTGAAGCATCGTACGCAAATGCCTAGTAGTTTAGCATTTGCCCAACAGATGAGTCTTTCTTAGACAAAAGAACCTTGCTGAGTGGAACCTCAGAGACGGACATCCTAGGTTTTGAGGAAATACACCTATTGAATGAGCTAGGAGTTCGAAAAAGAGATACTGTAAATTTCTTGGTTTCACCGTAAGAATCACGTAAATTTGTGCGCTCGTGCATAATACTAAACTCTAATACACGTTAGTGCAAGAAGTGTTTGTGTTTAACATCTCATAAGAGATGCATTTAAAAATTCTAATTATTTTAGAATGGGAACATGTTTTTAAATTGTTATTTTTTGTGTTTTATGTATTATAATCAAAGCGTTTATGTGGTTTGTGATACATTTTGATTACAAATAAAAATTATAATCATCAACAACCGAACACTCCAGAATACGCGACATTTCACCACGAGAAACTGCTACTTGATGCCACATGTTTGGAGACGTCCTTCCCGGTCCAAGAACACTACCTACATGATGACGTGTAAACTGTGACAAGTGGGAACATGCTAAAGACAGGTTGACACATGAACCGCAACCTAACGCTGATATTACAGCACCCATGAATGAAAATTTACAGCGGTCAAATCAACCTCTCCCGTTGTTCTAGGGGTATAACATGAAGTTTCACAGAAATAAATATATTTTGTATAGATTTCAATATACCATTTAAAAAAGGGCAAAGAATTATGAAAAGTCACATTTCGAGTTAAAAAAAAGGGATAGTTATTAAAGAAACGGTGAAGGTATGGGTCATTTTGATCCGATGATTGCTACAATTTGCTCTCAACTGGACTATCGTTTTAAAGACATGAAAGCAGTTGTAGACACATAGAAAGTGATATAACCTTCTTTTTATAAAGATCTATAGACACTGAACTTCCTAAACAACCTGAAAACATTGCAAAATCATTTCCAAATCTTTATTTTAGTCACAAATATTATCAGAAGTTCTTTTAAACACAAAATTAATGATATAAATGACGTAACAGAACTTGCTCATCTCCTTGTGATACAATATTGTTCATTGAATTCTAGTTACCCTGATATGATTTATTTCTACGCTTTGGTACTGTTCCTTTCACAGTAGCAAAGCTCAGAAACATCATTTTCTAAATTGAAAATTATAAAAACGTATAAACGAAAGTGAAGACAAAAAATCAAGTTTAACAAAGTAATCGATGCTTTTGCGTAAATGATATTAAATTAACCTATAGTTTAAGCATTGTAATTAACCTTAATTTGTTAATTAGTAAAAAATGTACTTCACAGTATCTATTTTATTAGTTATTTTGTACTATTCCTCTTTAGCATTTATGAAAACAAACAGTATTTAATCATAATAAAGAGAATTAATATTTGTTTCACCCCATATGCTCAAATTAGGCATTTTTTTTGTATTCGAACCACTATTATATCGGTAACTGGGGGGGGGGGGTCCTTTTAGTAGACTGCCTCGGGGTCCCCATGAGTCTCATTACGCCCCTGGTTCAGTGAATGTTAGTTCAGTAGGATTTTTCAACGGGGACAATACATATCAATTTAAATACTAATATTTTCTTTTCTCCCGGTTCCACGTATGAAAATCGCTGGGGTCTCTGGTTAGAATCCCGACTTGAACATGAATAAATGTTACTCCCTCTGTCCCATAATTATTGTCCGGTACACTTTTGTTTGTTGTCACAAAATACTTGTCCGATATTCAAACTGTGACATTTGTGTATACAGAAGAAGAAAACGAAACACGGGAATGAGTCATACAACGTTATTACTCAAGGATCAGTACAAATAGGCCGACCAAGAACATAAATAAAGAGTTACCATTTTGACATACCGGACTATAATTATGGGACAGAGGGAGTATTTTTGAATGTCCCTTTATCAATTTACAATTGCATCACCCATCTTCATCTTCGCGATTATCCCAGAGTGACAGAAAAGTGAAGTAAAGTAAACCATAGGAATCCTGTATCTATAAATGTCAATATTTCTCTAATCAATTCCAGCAAACCGTAATTTCAATAAGCATGTTCGATAATTACCGTATCTGCCAGCGTATAAGACGCATCCCTTTTCTTGGACACATTTTAAGGAAACTTTTATCATTAATGCTATAATTAATGTACAGTATTTAAAACATAAAGCAATATGTGCCGGCCCCCTAGGTGGAGTGGTAGGGACATCGCGCTACGACGCCAGGGGTTCCGGGTTCGAATCCTGGCCTGGGCATGGATGTTTGCAAGTGTCCATTCATCAATTTTCATTATATCATCATTCATCCTCATCTTCGCAAATTAGCCAAAAGTGGCACAAAAGGCGAAGTAAAATAAAGCAGGTCAATCAATCATAAAACAATATGTACGCCTACTTTCAACAAATAACTTACCTAATCTAACTAGGAAAGAATACATTTTAACCTTCTTCGTCACACACCGCAAGAAAACAAAATTTCCAGAAATGGAGGCAATCAAAAACTGAGTATCGGCGTACAAGACGCACCCGATTTTTTACACTTATTTTTAAAAGTAAAAGTGCATCTTATACGCGGGCAAATATGGTAGGTGCCTAGAATTTAAGTTGCGGATATTAGATCTTTCAATCCCTTTCTGAGTGTGTGGCTTCCCCGATGACGTAGCGGTAACGTTGTCACCGTGTAATCAAGGGGTACCGGGTTCGATACCCGGCGGAGAGAGTGGACTTTAAAAAGTCAAATACGCGCAGAGAAAGTTTCCAAGTTTGCTGTTATGCTTCGTTAGTCGAATTACGACTGGACCTACAGTTTAAAGTGGGATCCGAACCAATGTCTACTTCAACAGGGTATCGAACCCGGGATCACTTTATTATAGGGTAACGACGTTACCATTACGCCATCGGAGAGGCCTATTTGTCAATACATGTATCTCGACTCATTTTGAAATTTCACTCTTATTACTGAAGTTAGAATTATCTGTAAAAGCTCATTCACACTTTGAATACCACAACATGTAATGTGTCCATGTTTGTTGATCTGTTCCACCTACATCTTAACACGTGGAAAGGTTTTAATGACTCAACACGTTAGTTTTACGAACAATTAACGCTTTATTTGAACAACGGTTAAATACGGGTTTGTCTAGTACTACTGCTGCTACTCAGATGAAATGCCAACACTCAAAATTTTCCGCATACTCCTTGCAATGGCATTCACGTAAATCGCTGCATAGAAGAAATTGCAGATTGAAAATCTTTTCTAAATACTTTGCACAACGACACGAAATGTCTTTCCATTTAACTATCGCAGATTCCTCTGTGCAAAAATTTTCCGATATGCTACTTAAAATGGCATTCGCGTAAATATTCCAAAAGGTATGAGCATGTAAGATCACTACATTGAATAAGCTGTGAAGTAGATAATTGAAAATAGTTTCCGAGACGTGATGTACTAGAAATGTCCTTCCATTTCTCTCTCACCGATCCCTCCTCCCTTCACAGACTAATGTTTGCGGTGTCGTTTGCCACAGACTCTGCCTAAAAAGCATCTGATACGACGAAAGTTCGGGCAGCAGCCGGTGGAGGTGCTCGTGGAAGCTGATTCCTGCAGGAAGTTCTTCCTCTCCGAGAACTCCCTGTCCTCGACGATTTCTTTACAGTAGCTGTCCTCTTTCTTCGTGGCTTCAACCTCTCTCCCAGGAATGCCACCACACGCTGCTATCCTATGTTCATATGCAGTTACCACCGTAGCTATACGATTAAGAACAGAGATATACAGGTCACGGTGCTTCTCCACCGCACCCCTTACCTCATTCTCAATGTACTTCATGTATATTGTCTCCTTTTCCGGATCGTTCATCTCCTTCAACTCTGCTTCGAGTTGCTTCATACGCAGATGAAATTTCATGAGGACTTTGCCTTTAGAGGACAAAGCCTTCTTGACAGTTGCTGCGTCGATCTGGAAGTGTATATCGCGTCCTTGCATCTGCTTCCGATGAGAGTTGTAATCATTATTCACCTTCTTTATAAATTCTTTTTTGGCGGTGAACGAGACTCGCTGGTAAGTTGAATCTAGCTCTGACTCCATCTTTAGCTGCTTCTCTATCTTTTTCTTCTCTTCCTCCTGCTTCAATTTCTCTTCTTCTTGCCTTTCTGCATCATTTTCCTCGCCAATACGGTAGACGAACATGCCATAGTCTGCACAAGATTCTGCCCACATTTCGTTTATTTTCACTTCCAATTCGGCCAGTTCTGCACGCAAGTTCACATGATGACCAGATCCTTGTTCAGCGAAAGCGTGAACGCGAATGGCCTGGATGCGGAGGAGCTGCTGCCTGATGAACTCTTCGCATTCAGACAGGAAGCTGTTTTCGAGTTTCTGCAGCTGCTTGTTGCACTCCTCGAGCAGACGAGGTACCAGCTCCATATCTTCTGCGTCCTTCCTGTAGAGTGAGATAAAATCTTGACACTTGCTTCTCAACCTTTGCCTTATTTTTCCAGCTTCTATCTCAATGAGTCTCCGCCAGTCGCGTTCAACTATCTCCAGAGAGCGAACAATGGATGGAGGGGAAGGAACGCTCTTTGAGGTGACGCAGGGGACGTTGTTGTTGTTTGGCAACATCTTGTAGCCCTCTCCTCTCTCTCTCTTCTCTTTATCATCTGTCGTTTCCTTATATTTCAGTTTCTTCAACTCTACTGCTTTCTCAGTGTCTATTCCGGGAAGATAATTCTCCTTCAACACTATTTCCTCATCTGTCTTTTCCTTATCTTTCCTTTCGTTCAGAGTGCCTGCTTTCTCACTTTCTGGTTTGGAAGCTTCTCTTGTTTCCTTCAGAGTGCCTGCTTTCTCACTTTCTGGTTTGGAAGCTTCTCTTGTTTCCTTCAGAGTGTCTGCTTTGTCACTTTCTGGTTTGGAAGCTTCTCTTGTTTCCTTCAGAGTGTCTGCTTTGTCACTTTCTGGTTTGGAAGCTTCTCTTGTTTCCTTCAGAGTGTCTGCTTTCTCACTTTCTGGTTTGGAAGCTTCTCTTGTTTCCTTCAGAGTGTCTGCTTTGTCACTTTCTGGTTTGGAAGCTTCTCTTGTTTCCTTCAGAGTGTCTGCTTTGTCACTTTCTGGTTTGGAAGCTTCTCTTGTTTCCTTCAGAGTGCCTGCTTTCTCACTTTCTGGTTTGGAAGCTTCTCTTGTTTCCTTCAGAGTGTCTGCTTTGTCACTTTCTGGTTTGGAAGCTTCTCTTGTTTCCTTCAGAGTGTCTGCTTTGTCACTTTCTGGTTTGGAAGCTTCTCTTGTTTCCTTCAGAGTGTCTGCTTTGTCACTTTCTGGTTTGGAAGCTTCTCTTGTTTCCTTCAGAGTGTCTGCTTTGTCACTCTGCCTCACAGCCGACACGTTGGCTAAGCGATGAGGAAGTGGCAAAAATTCATCTTGTCTGTTCACAGGAGCGTCTTCTTCATCTTCTGTGTCTTGTCTTCCTCTATCTTCTAACGCACGGGAACAGCTGCTGGCACTCACTGCTGACGTTCTGAGAGGAGTTGGCGAACCTCTTGCAACCACCACACGCAGACTTCGCACTGTCAGTTCATACATGTAATAGTCACAATCGGCACAAAACAAAGTAGACACTCTCATACCTCTTACAGTGTTCGAGCTGGGAGCAGCAGGATCGTTTCTCGAGGCGATGACCAAGGCGTGGGAGGTGAGAGGGTCCTCCAGGAAGTACGCAGCCTGCGCAATTTCTCTAGACAGCCGGTTGAAGACGACGGCGACATCGGGGATCGAACCACGAGGGAGACGAATCTCCAAGACCGTTAATACTGGCTGAGCTGCAAATTCTAGTAAGCGGAGCAAGGTGTCCCCCATTACGCACCTTGACGTGAATGTCCACAATGACAAAGGTGCGTGATGGAGGTCCCCTTGGAAGGTCAGTTCCCGGTCAGACGCTTCCACGTGGAGCATCAACCTTCGCCGTCCTTCTTCTCGGCCCCTACATTTACCCCCATTTACTGCCAGAGTTCTACAATTACTGAGACATTGCTCCCACAGAAGAGGGGCAAACAAAAATACAGCTGCGAGGCGAGGATCTGCCTCTAGCAGCACGGCAACCAAGCTCCCTAAGGCTTGCAATGCCAGTAGCATTTTCACTTGAGAAGTGAGAACACCTTGAAAAACACAAAAATACTCGCGAGCAACGCTAAAAAGGCTCCCTTTCCAACCTAATGCTGATGGCAGCCAGTTTGTCACGGAGACGGCATCCAACAATGCCACCATTGTCTTAACTTTTTCCGCATTGGCTACGTAAACAGAATTCGCACAAAACATCTCTCTCCAGCCTTCGATATCAATGGCGAAATGCAATAGATGCGACTTGGAATAAGATTTTTAGAATGTGGATGGAAAGAATTAGTAAGTACTCTGCTTACATCGGCCGATTCATACATCGCTGTAAGTAGCCTACTTGTTAGTGCTCAGTGCTATGTTTTCCCGTTTGATTGCTTCTTATGAACTCGTAATTCATATGCGCTAAACGCTTCGATATGCAGTTTCTTTGCAATAGAAGCACAGACTCCAGTCATCTAGCGTGTCCTAGATCCTTCCTTTATCTTCGTCATTCTTTTCTAACCAAGTTACCGCGCGTCAAAGCTGCATCAAGCTGTACATGTCAAGCTTGTCACAGAAAGCTGCATGCTTGCCACAATCTTATGTGCTATCTGGAATATATTTGAGTGTGATTGGTATTTATAGGCATTCTACAAAAGACTTATAAACTGTAGAAGTTCTTCTTCCACAGTATTTAGAATCGTTAATATATTAACCTAACCTCACAGTGCGATCTTCATGGTCATTATTTTTTAGATTGATTGATTTGCTTTATTTTACTTCGCCTTTTGTGCCACTTTTGGCTAAATTGCGAAGATGGAGATGAGTTATGATATGAGGAAATTGATGAATGGACACTCGCAAACATCCATGCCCAGGACAGGATTCGAACCCGGGAACCCTGGTGTTGTAGCGCGATGTGCTAACCACTCCGCCACGGGATCTGCTTATTATTTTTTAGAAAAAGTGGAATTTCAGTGCAACAAATTTGAGTCAATAGTGAAATATGTTTGTGATAAAAAATAATGTAAGCAAGTTTAAAGAAAGGAATATGAAATGTTATGTACATGATATCACTATGAGAACATTTGCAAAAGTTTAATTCCAAATAAATAAGTAAAAGTTCTTGAAGAAGATAAAAGGTAAAGTGTTCCCCTGTGCATAGCACCACGCCATGAAGGCGTATAGGGGGTGTGGGGGTAACGCCCCACACTTTCTTGATCCGGTCGTGAGTGAGGGTGATGTGATCAGCATCACGCCCCTGACCGCCTTTACCCCCCAGGGTTTCCCGCAGGTACCCATGTTATACGACGCTGGGTAGGCGCCGGGGCCGCTTCCACCGTTAGAAAAGTTCCCGGATTTGAACCGGCCGGGGATCGAACCCGCGACCTTGAGCATGGTAGTCAGACGCGTTACCGACTGAGCCACCGCGGCCACAAGTAAAAGTTCTTGAATATGAAATTAGAACTACTTTACGCAGCATTTATTCTGAGCTGTGATTGGTACAGTGGGCTTCACAAGAATTGCTCAGCAAATTGTCCATGACTATTTTCGTTGTTTTTTATCTTCATCCTACATATTTTTAAGGACTGTATTTTTACGTATGTTGGTTCAGAGGTTGTAAGCAGATTGTTTTGTGTTTTGTGTCCGTTCTTGAAGCTTTCATTGCATAAAAGAAAGATATGGTGATGGACAACTTGCTTGATAATACTTATGGATCCCACTGTAGAGGGAAACTATTTAGTTTCACTGTTAACTTTCACAAACAGCTTTCGCGCCATTAGACTGTGTTTGCGAATTGCATTCTTACGAAACAACTCGCGAACACTCAAGCAAACCTTATATGAGCTACGTCGGAGCAGAGCACAGATAACAGCCTCGTACAGATAGTGTGATAATGGAACGCGATGGAAGTGGTTGCTTTTTTCAGCAGCAGAGGGCAGCGTTGTTTCCTGCCACAAAAGGTAGACTTGGGACATGCCAAGAAGTGCGCGGTTCTGGCGGAGACTGTAGCTATAAGCCAAGACAAAACCTAAAACATCACTTGCTTTCGAGTTCTTGAAATTTTCAGTGAAGTTCAGTGTCGTAGCGGTAGCGCCCGCCCCCTGCAAGAACGGTGTTAAACTGTAGGCAAGTGCCTTGCCACTGCCTTTACATTGTGGGTGGAATTTTCTTTGTTTTTGGCTCATTTGTAAGCTAACATATTATATTGACTGTCCGGTACTGGACGACGATTTTCCTTTTTCTTCGAATGTTACTATACTTTGTTTGCAATTTTATTTGTACTTTCGTTTTCATTTTTGAGCAATGATTCCCTGTTTTTAAGAAAGAATATCTTGAAATTCCATACTCTTGTTTTCAACTTGTATTCCGCCTACTCATTTTCTAATTATTGCCAATAAACTTAGGGTGTCCGGTACTGTAAAACCTTTCCCTATATTTAAAGACACGTGCTTCTTACTGTGTTACCCAAATCACTGCATTGTCCGTCCAACAGGCATTGGACATGAGAGTCCTTGATTACGTTTCAAGTACGTTATCGGACTAGTTCTACTATTGAATTTGGAATCTGTGGTTATTCCTTTTTCACTTTTGTGATTGCTTCATTTAGCCTTCGGGATTTTCTCTACATCTGGAATGTGGCCACTAGGGTTGTTAAAAGTCCAGGTACCGATAAATTCTAATGGGTTCTATCACAATTTAAATTCGGTCCAAGTTGCGTGTTGTTTCATTTCAATAAGGAACTTGGACCCTATTTAACTGATCCGGGAAAATGGTTTCTGGACCAACCGTATTTAGAATGATCCGGAAATAGATTCCTGAACCATATTTAAATTGATCCGGAAAAATTTTCCTGGACCGTGTTTAAATTCATCCGGATTTTTTTTTCGTGAACCGTATTTAAATTGATCTTTAAAAAAAAAAAAGGTTCCTGTGCAGAATTGAAATACTTTAAGGTCCACAACCAATTTACGCTTGCTGATTTTCTCTCCTGGACCGGAATTAAACTTATTTACAAATCCTGGACCTTTAACAACCCTGGTGGCAACCTCACGTATGACGTATGTGACAGTTACACGTATGCACGCGGGGGAAGGCAATAAAGTTGCTCCTGCGAGGTGTATCTGCTCCCAGCACCTTATAATCTGTGGAAGGGAGGAGAGTAATTGTCAGGCTGCAACTGGTTTTCGAGAAGTCCTTCGACCTATTAGACGACACGAGAGTATCGATTAATCGGTCGTTTAAGGCAATTGCTCCGAACTAGTTTTCCCACGGGATCCAATCACCTTTTCTAAAACTAACCCCTCACCTCTTTTTTTTAATTGGTGAGTTATATACCTTGACGTTGCATGTCAATTGTCAGCTATTGATGTCTCGGAAAATTAGGCAAAGGAAATACGATTTTCATTTGTTTGTTTTTCCTACTAAATTTCGTAAGGTTGTTTTAAGTGTTCGGCATATTCTTTTCGATTGTGTCGATTTTATTTTCCACGGATGGAGGAAAACTGTTTGTCATTCATGTTGGGAAACGATGACAGTGTTTCAGTCCCATGTTTTTAGGTTTTTGAGAAACGCGAGGTTTTTACACGGTAAGGAAGTCTTTTGACAATCCTTGCCTTTTTTTAATGGTCCTGTGCACGTCATTGTCAAATTGTTCTTTGATCGTGTACAGGCACGTATCTAGAAGTACATTTAGGGGAGGAGGGTCCGACCAAGTCTTCAATAATAACAATAATTAAAGTTATATGTAAATTAATTAATATTGTATTGTTGTTATTACATGAATAGGTAAAACTACGGTAAAAGAAAATACGTATAACAGTACGTATTCATTATCTAACTTACGTATAGGGAAGATCGCCAAAATTTGTATAAAAAGAACTGCCCTGGCAAGGAAATTAATGTCAAATAGATAAACAATTGAATATTTGTTGAATACCAAAGAAAGTACTGAGATTGAATTGAGAAAAAAATAAAGTTCCTGATTAATATTTTATGCATATTATCGTAAGTAATTGTGTGCATCAATTTTTGGAACTTGTTACGTTCCTTTTTACAGTTGTTAGCCAATGTTCTTTCTGTCGGGCTCTTGAGAACTTCACTGAAGCCATCTCTGGATCATGGAAACACTGAACAGCATAGATGGGTTTGACTGTTTATTTGCAAAAATTTTAATACAGTTCGTAGTAATACGGGATTGTTCAGTAAACCACAATTTTGAAGTTTTTGAATTTAAAAAGTTTATGTTCAGAGTTTTCTAAATCCTGTTCTACACAGGCGGTCTTCTTCCTATTCAACACAGGAAGTGCAAAGTTAAACCTGTTCAACACAGGTTGTCTTCTTCCTATTCAACACAGGAAGAGTAAAGCTAAAACCTGTTTACACAGGTTTTCTACTCCCTATTCAACACAGAAGAGTAGTCCCTATAGCCTGTTCTACACAGGTAGTCTCCTTCCTATTCAATACAGGAAGTGCTCCTATATAATATAATATATATATTTTACTCGCCTCGGCTTTCAACCTCGTCGTTAATCTTTATTCAAGTACCAACAATTACTTACAACCTTGCATCGATAATGTTTTATTACATAACATAACAAAAGAATATAATATGAGAATTTGGGTAGTAGGCTTTACCTACCCTACTTCTCAAGACGATATAATTGACCGTTGCAAACTGTCGCAAACCAGGAAATAGCTAGTGTCCACATACAAAAGGAGACAAAACAATAACACAACAAACATTAAGGTTTCAAGGCGTCAGCCAGGTGTAGAATCACCTGTTGCCGTTGTGTGGAATCCGATGCCTCTCTGATCTGCTGCAATCCCTTTACTAACGTGATGAGCTCTAGGAGAACGTCTGGCTGGGAAAGTTGAAGTACGTCTAGCAGTGAAGCTTGTTGCATAGTCTGAACTGCCACTGGGCGAGAGACTTGACGTGTTGCTGGAGGTCGTGGAAGATCCGTCCTGCGTAGAGCTGGCTTCTGATTTGGCCGTCTAATCTGAGCTGATGGGCAAGGTTCCTTGACGGATGACGTCATGGCAATGTCCTGTCGAATGGGCCGTGTATGTTCACGTCGTTTGCAGTCCTGTTGGGCACGACGTTCTTCTTTGACCTTCTTGAATAGAGTGCAACCTCTATAGCTGGCGTAGTGATGTTGTGTGAAATTAGCACACGTCGGTGGTATAGCTTGATCCTTCTTTGGGCAGTCAGAAAATAAGTGGGCCCCTGCGCATTTAACGCACCGGGCCTGGGCGAAGCAGTGGCGTTGTCCATGCCCGATCCTCTGGCAAGCATGGGATTGCAAGATTTGTGACGAGCGATACTTTTCAACTCGAATCGAATACATGCCGATATGATCAAGCCTGTAAATGCGTTCAGATTTCGATAAACTAGGCAGAACGACCAACAATAGAGGTAATGGTCGTCTGGTCGAAGTGGTACAACAGGAAGCTTGGTCCGTATTGTTCGGTTGCTGCTGCCGTCGAACTGGTGCTGTAAGGCGACTCACACTATGGATTTGATACCCATAGCGAGCTGTCAAAACTTCGTACACGGCATCGGTGGAAACATCCACCGGAATCTGACGAATGATCACTTTTAGCTTCGCTGCAGCGGACGAGCATATTGGAGCTTCTTGTTGTGAAGGTATTCACGAACAGTCATGAAATCCCTCTGGTCGTACGTGTGAACTCTGTAACATCCTCTGTTATAGGTAAAAGTAGCTCTGCCCTTGAGGAGATCATCTATTTGAGTAGCTATCAAAGAGCTTGTTGTACCAAATACGGAAATACAGGTGTCTGTATGTCTTCTAAGTTGGAGTATCTTCAGGTTGAAAACCTTGGGACGTACCATTTCGGCGTGACGCTGAAGAATCAGCGTTGTCGAACTCGCTATGGGTAGAATAGTCTTCTTCGCTAATTTGTCGACGTTTTAGGCTGATTCTTCCCTGTTCCATCGCTTGGGCGTGAAGAGTCGAATACAATTTCGTTCTTTCTTCTACCGCTGCGGAGAGCTAGGGACGAGGTGTTTCCTCCCCGACATCGGAACGACATGTGTGTGTGTGTGCTCCTATATAACCCAAATTTTGCGCTTTTATACCTAAGGGTTTACCCCCCGGCGATTACATATTTTTCATATCATAATACAGTTTCATCCTTTTAAATTTTTTATACATATGTTCATTTATCATTATACAATTTTAAAAGTTCAGTTATGTTTCTTTCTTTTATCTTTTTATTTATTTATGTACATTTTACTTGGGATTACCGCTAAGCAGTTTTTCCCATATCTATTTCTTTTATCTTGCTTCACAAAGAGTAAAATTTATAATTTACAAGTTACAGTTATCAGTTGATGCATACAGGTTAAACGCTCTCTTCATCTGAGCGCTGATTGGCGGAACATTAAATGCGTAATACAACCGCGTTACATTTCTCAACATTTTGCATAAGAATAAAGCCGTAACAAAATAAAACCGTTAACAAACTGTCTTGTAAAGCAGTATGATCCCAATTTCTCGCCTTCCAATAAGATCCGGCCTCCCCGATGGCGCAGTGGTAGCGTCGTCGCCTTGCAATCAAGGGGTCCCGGGTTCGATACCCGGTGGAGGCACATAGTGGTTCGGATCCCACTTTAAACTCTAGGTCCAGTCCCGATTAGCCTTACTGTGAATAAAATGGACTTAAAACACCAAATCAATCAATCAACCAATAAGTTCGGCTGTACATACCATCGAGTGTGTAACAAATGCTAAAAGAAGTTGGTTAGTCTTTCGGGGGGTTGGTCCGGACCCCCCTGGAACACCCTAAATATGTCCTTGATCGTGTACCACTGTAATTTCAGAGTTTTCAAGATTACCAATAATAACGCTGTTCAAAGACTTTCAATTGTCGATTTTCTTGGGTCATGACTTGACCGCGGATTTCAGGTTTTTTACCTACTTTTTCCTTTACAGGTATGTAAGAAATAAAAAGTTATGTCAGCGTTTCATTAAAAAACGCAACAACTGGTGAAGTTTTATAGTGCCTAAAAGAACCTATTTTGCTTGTTATAGCCTATTTTAGGTTTATGCGCCTAAATCAAGTCTTTTTTTTTGTAGGTTTTTATATATATTTTTAAATGTTTTACAGAATATGTCACACAGAGGCATTTGCTTTGTTTGGTCACGAAAAATTCAATGACGAACTTGTTTGAAGTCGATTTCCCTTCCTCCAAGCCCATGGTGATTTTTCAAAGCTCTAAACAAATCAAAATGTCTGGTACCACTGTTACCTGTACGATCCAAAGTGGCCTGATCTCTGTAGTCTTGCTCACTTTCGCGTCACTTCGGTGTTTTGTGGCATTCACGCCTTGCAAACTAACATTGAAGTTTGCACAACTGACTATGTTTTTGTTGAAAGCTTATTTTCAGCATATAAGATGATCCTCAACGACAAAATTGCGGAGTTTGACTGTGGATAGCATTAAAAAAGATTGTTGCCTAACTAGAAGCGAAGAGTGGATTTTAATAGCAAATTTCTAATGGTAAGTTCTGCCATCGCGTAGGGTTAGGCAACACACATAATGTTATGCAAGGTAGTACGTATTTCAGGATATAGGTGTCTCATTTTCATTGCCGGTGACGATACCTAATCAGCATTTTAAAGGAATTTTGAACTATTTTATGGTTTTTGGAACCTACTTCAGGATTTTTCGAGCGTAATTTAAGATTTTTAGGACCAATTTTAGAGAATTTTTAGAACTTTTTTTATGATATTTAGAGCCTATATTAGGGACCTAAAAGCACACTTTTTAGAACCTAAAAACCCCAGGTTTAGTCTTGACTGCTCTGTTTCAATGGCAATTGAATCGGCTTTGCTGAAATCCGACTGAATATTTTCGGCATTTTCGATTCGTCCAGCTTTTGAGTCGCGAATCTTGACATGCGTAATGCAACGGAACATCCAACACGCTGGAATGCCGTTTGATGAAACCGAGTCCTTTGTTCGATGGCATTTCCTTAGAGTTGTTCCTGGGGAAGGCAAAAGCAAAGGCGCTGGATTTTGCACGGTTGTCCTGGTGGATGTTGACAGACCTCTGAAACGACGGAGGTGCTGTCATCTCGTGGAGAAGAATGATGGCCATGCGGAATCGTACATCAGGTCTCCGATTCATTGATATTTCTGTTACGCAAGCACTTACTGTGCAAGGGGGGGGGGGGGAGCAGAGCGTTCTCTCCGTTTTCTGTCAGCTTCGTAGCAAACGTAAAACTAGTTAAATGTTTTTTGTAGCGGGTACACAAAAATACACACACACAGTGGGTTCCAAAATTGGAATGGGGAGGAGGACAGTATACTTTCCCTTGGTAGATAAGGTTCAACATAGTGCGGGGGTAAAAGTGGCAGAAAGTAAGAGGCCCCCACGCTCTCCCCCCCCCCCAATCGCCGCCACTGTACAAACATATATTTTAGCAATAGAATCTGTAAAATTTATTAACTTTCGTGTCCCGATTTTGTACAAAATAACTCAAAAGTTTTTATGTGCGCTCGTACAGTCAACGGCAAAGATAATTGTAGCCAAATTGTCCACCTCCATTTACATTATTTTTTTTTTTTTAATTCTACATCTTGTGTTGTTTTAAGGAATGAAACTATCTTGGTTCGAAGCAGGCATTGTTCTCTGCTTATTGACGTCATTATTTCAATTCATTGTCATCATATTGTGTAATATAGATCGAATGAAAATGGTGGTGGACAATTCGCCTACTGTTTCTTTTGCCGTTGGGTGTACACCTCAATGTAGACACCCTTTTGTGGCTCGACAGATATCAGAACGATACTCAGGCTCGTTCCAAGTGTTCATCAGCATTTGGGGCGTTATTAGCACAACGATACGCTGTTTCAAATCACCCAAATAGTGAACTTTCCTCTTGTACAGTTGCGGACATTTCTGGGTTGTAACGATTCCATTGAAAGTCAATGATATTGTCACAACCCAGAAGCGTCCGTGACTGTACACAACGTCTCTAACGAAGCTCCATGGAAAAAAGGTTTAACGGTTTCAAATCTGGCGATCTCGGTGGCCAGGCAGTTTCTGCGCATGCGTGACTCAACACTATTGGTTGTACAAGTGGGCTACTGAAATCTGGGATCAACTGAGCTTCACTACGAGACAATATAAGCAGTGGTTTTCGTATTATAAGTAGTTATTTTGTATACCTCTTGCCCGGACACCATGTGTGTGTGTGTCGCACACATAGGTACATACATACATATCAAAACAAACAACATTTTTCCGTAACATTTTTATAGTTGGCGCTACAGTCACTCCCAAACGCCAGTTTTGCCGCCTGTATACTGGCAACCCAAAATCGCATTCGCGAAGTCATTATCTGCGGCGAGACAGCGCACAGCAGTGTTGCAAGGATCACACAAATTTTGTGAAAAACATATGCGGTGCAAGGTTTTGCCTGATATCATTTACACGTTTCTGCAGTCCGTGGGTGCCATTAAAATGACACCCTGTGTGTGGGGGGAGGGACGGGGTGTAGTGTGTGTATGTGCATGAACGTACGGCAAGGGGGGGCCACGGTTCCCCCTGGAATATGAAAGCCAACCAATATTTCAGGCATATAATTTCATTTCAGCCAAAAAAATATATGCTAATTATTCCATGAACATAACTTCAAATTGAAGCAATGTTTTTTTGAGGAGACAACACTATTATGAGGGGAAATGTGCCTTGTCTGCCCTGCCAAATGGCTTTTTCATTGGGTGACTCGATGTCAGCGCATCGAGTCCCATCGCCGCTGTTTTCTGGCTTTCGAGAACGTAGCCCGCTACTTCTTCTTTTCAAGCAGCTCCATAATTGTCCTCACGACGCTTTTACAACGCCGAAATTTTGGGGATTGCCACCAGCGAATCGAACCAGGGACTGCTTTCATCAAAGGCGAGAGCTTTTGACTATCGCCGACACTGAGGTCTAAAATTATCACGCCCTGAGACGTAAACAGTAGCAAACAGTGTGTTATTTGAAAAATTTCCAGCAACAGCTTTCGAAATATAGGATTGATTGATTGAATATTTGTTTTTAAGTGTTTAAGGGTCGGACCTACAGTTTAAAGTGAGATCCGAACCACTGTGTAATATGCCTCCACCATAGGCGTTCGCAGACTCTATTATTAGGCGGGGGGCAAAGCCTTGATGAAAGTTCAGTTGGGAAATAAAAACCTCATTTTGTCTCGCTGTTTTAGTTTCATTGCATTGATGGGTGTGTGTGTGTGTGTTGTGTATGTATGTATATATATATATATATATATATATATATATATATATATATATAATGCAGCAACATCGAGGCACCATAACGAATAAATACATTTTGTCTGAAATGTGCCACGCTTCCTTCCTCCGAACAATTATGTACATTCATTCAAAACAAGACTGTTTAGCAGCAAGATCCTAAAGTACTAAGTAGTTATAACCTCACCCTCTGCGAGTGAAGGGAGCAAGAAAATTTTTATATCCAAATTTTTGCAAACTGATAACAATATTGATTTAATATGGCACAAAAAATTCATGGGGCGCCATGACATTCTCTTTTACAATTTTCTTAATTTAGATCGTTCGGCGCTCAGGGGCAACTACCGCCCGCCGCCCTATAGCTACAGTCAGCTCTGAACTTACAAGACTATAAGAAAAGCAAATAGTGGAACCTTCCCCAAAATATGGAAAACGAGCGTTATTTGTCCTCTATACAAGGGGAAAGGGGATGTAAATGACACTAATAATTACAGAGGTATTTCTCTCCTGCCCGTGTTAGGGAAAGTATATTGTACTAGTATTCTGTACAACAGATTGAGAAAATGGGCCGATATTTTTGATAAACTGACCCCCCCTGCAGGCTGGTTTCAGGTCCAATTATAGCACTGTAGATAATGTTTTTGTCCTGAACACACTGATTCAAAGCAAATGAAACGAGAAAAGGGGGAAATTATATTGCTGTTTTGTTGACTTCGAAAAGGCGTTTGACTCTATCATTAGGCAAATGCTATGGGGGAAGTTAGGGGACATGGGGGTTTCGGCTAGAATGATTAATACGCTAATGAATATCTACAGAGGGGTCAAATTTTGTGTCAAATGTGGGCAGGGGTTGGTGTCTGGGCAGCACGAGAGCACGGTAGGCGTCAAGCAGGGATGCATACTTTCACCTTTACTTTTCATTCTTTTTATTAATGACGTTGCTAGCTTCGTGGGAGAAGAAGGAGCTGAAACACCGGAGATAGTCGGGACACCGATACCAATGCTTCTCTATGCGGATGATCTCGTTTTAATATCAAACGAAGTACAGGGGTTACAGCGGGGATTGAACAGACTTAAACAATATTGCACAACATGGAAGTTGAAGGTAAATACACGAAAAACTAAAATAATGGCGTTCAAGAAAGGTTATGTTTTCGCAGCAATGGAGCGGTGGACCTATGGGGATTCCGAGCTTGAAATGGTCAAACGTTTCACGTATCTAGGCATCACGCTGAGTATGGCAGGGGAGTGGACAAAGCACATCGAAGGCAGAAAGGGAAAAGCTTGTTATGGACTGGGCAAGGTAGAGCGACTGCAACGGAAAGTCCCTACAGTCAGTGTGAGATTGCTGGACCAAATTTATGAAGCAACGGTGAAAGCAACCCTATTTTACGGCGCGGAACTATGGGGGAGGGTAGGGGGGCGAGTAGCAAATCAGATACAAGCGCGGTTTTTAAAAGAAATACTGGGAACCAGCTCGAGTGCAAGCACGTGTGGCGTCCTGAGGGATATGGGAAAACATAGGGAGGATGTCGAAGCGAGGATGAGATGCTTCAAGTACTGGATGAAGCTGGAACAAGGGGCCGGAGACTCACTGAAAGAACAGTAGCGGCTCGTGCCTAAAATAACAGGTGAAGAAGTACATTTATAGGCAATGAAAAACAAATAGTAAGTGTCAGTGGGCCCCCCACAATTTAAAACGTAATTTTTGTCTTCATCCGTCCATCTGGAAAATGGTATCTGCAATAAATTACGCACTAAGTCATTTACTGGGTTCATTGTGCAATCCACAGCTCAACACATGAACACAACACATGATAGGAAACGCGAAACACATACGCGGAACAAGACCTCGCGAGAACGCAACGATTTTGCCACAACCACTGGATGCAATGTTTTCTGTCGACGAGAGAACTGCTGCACCTAGATGGCGACACCCGTTCAATTCCAACGCTAAGTGACGTCACCGTTGCCATGACAACCGGCTAAAGTCTTCCGCAACCTAGCGGCGTCTGCTCTTGGCTTGTTTTTGCTACGACGAACTCTTCACGTGCGTAGCGCCGAGCGGCGTATTATTTGAGTATTATCGTGTGCGTTCTGCTGGGAAATAGTTTATTTTAACAAGCAAATGAAAAATGTCAATATTAATTTGAAAATTAGGTGAAAACATCTGCACTTGTTGCACTTGGCCAACCGCCACTGTGAAAGAACAGTGTCTGCGAGTTCAGATTGAGGAAGGGTTCGCACGCCATTGGGTCTGGGGGGACTGTGGGAAGAGGTGAGGGGCGGGAGGTGCGAAACTGGGATGCTGCAAATCATAAGGGAGAGATTGGTGGACAGTAGCAGGCAATACATCATGGCAGAATGTAGGGAGAAGGTAACGCTCGTCGCCGCACAACCGCCAGGGGTGTGGGTGGAATGGGGGAGAAAACGATATATTGATACGTGTACGTACCAGCAAAGTCGTGGATTCGCCTGGTTCCTGCTAGGGGGGTGGAGGCAACACAAACTCAAGGGGCTGGACGGTCGTGCCATCTGCACGTTATGCGGCGAAGAGGAGGGCTCACATCCTGCATGAGTGTGTTTGGTCGGCACCCCTCACAGACAACGCAAATGGGGGGACAGTGCAAGGGACAGCATTGAGCAGACCATCCAGGCTATATGTAGGGAGGAGAGGAGTGGCATAACGAATGTAAATATCAAAGCCCTGGGCTCCTATTTACATGCAGTTTGGAGGGAGCGCAGGAAAATGCTGCAAGGAGTCAGTGAAAGTGAAGGGTACGGAACAGCAGTGGCTCAGGCATAGGTGGAGCGTGAAGTGAAAATGAACAATCTCAAATGTAAGAAGAGGACCACATTGCTATTTATATATGTACATAGTATGTAATTATTTTCCAAATATTTCTGTTTATCAATGTTTCTGAATGTATGATAAATGGGGTGCATGTTTAAGGTCGGGACCTGGGGGAAACCCTGGGGAGTAAAGGCGGTCAGGGGCGTGATGCTGATCACATCACCCCCAGTCACGACCGGATCAAGAAAGTGTGGGGCGTTACCCCTACACCCCCTATACGCCTTCATGGCGTGGTGCTATGTACAGGGGAACACTTTACCTTTTTTACCTTTTTTATTGTAAGATACGCACAGCCGAAGGGCTCGTACCAATATCAATAAATAAATATCATATCATATATAAGAAAAGCAGACACTGCGAACGAAGCGAGTAAGAAAATTTTACGAAATGTATTCTTATTTGTATAAAATTTTATATCGAGGGGGCAATTACCCTTTGTGCCACCATACAGGTGCTCTTTGCCGTCTGGATGAAATAATGCAAGAAAGGCGTGAAAACTAATTCCATCTTGAGTATCCTTTTGCCCTGCTACTCTTTCTTACCTAAATGTTTGCCCCCTAGAATTGATTTCCGTCCAAGGTTGGGGAGGGGCAATGCTCATTGCCCACACCGTCCTGTGGTTGCGGCACTGCACCTCCTTCCCCCGTAGTTGCTTTGAACTTTAGTCGGCTTGAAAATGCTTTATTTTCTTTAAGAGTATAATATCGTTTAATAACAACGATAAGATTCCTCTACACTAAATTTCTAGGTGAAAGTATAAAGGGACATGGACGACTGGAAGGGGGAGCAAGGATGGCCACACCTCCCTCTTAGAAATCGAATGTCAAGATATATTTCACACGTATATTTTGATTTCAGTCATAGTAATTTACATTAATGCAATAATTTCAAATTCAAGTGGTGTTTTTTGAGAGGGCAACACTATTATCGGCGTAATATACCCCATGGAAAAATACCTTGCTTTGCTTGTCCATCCGTTGAAAGAATCTGCGAACGTTCATGATTAGGGGGGGTAACTAACCCCCCGTATGGGCCTATGGCCTCCACTGGGTGTCAATCCAGGAGCGACAACGTTACCACTACACTGTCGGAAACCCACCTCGAATCATAGGAATATAATGTAAATTGTATATATACACCAAAGTATATATAAGTACCAAAAATTATCAATCAAAGGGGGAAATTTCCCTTATCCCCCATTCAAATAGCACACTGGTAGTAAAGCCCCATTGGATCTAATGACACATAGGCATAGCTGAAAAGATCCACACTCCACGATAGAGGTATGGTAATCCGCCACTGGATCATGTTAGTACAACACAAACAGACCCACGACATAAAAAGAAACTCACGTGTAGAAAATGGATGAAACATATTTTACATTGCAAAAAGGTACTGTTTCGTTTGTGCTGCGATGTGTAGAGCCGTTCGGTGCTGCCACCTATAGGCAGAACCGCGAACTTCATTCTCCCTTTTGTGGGTCAGTAGCCTCGGCTGAAGGTGGTAGGCCGCGGCCTAACCTAACTTGATAAAACGTGTTCTGTTGCGTCTTAATACGTGGTTGGTCGTCGTGAGGAAGGTGTTCGAGTAAATTGCGATTTTTAACGACATTGTAACAAGCTACGGATGTTGCCATTTTATTATGAAGACAGTGGTTCATGTAAATTAATACAATTGTATTTTTTCCCCCTGTTTCATTTATTTCACGTAACAAGGGCGCATGCTGGATTTTTTCTCCTGTGGGCCCCGAGTAAGATCTTGCACTTCAGCCATAGAAACTTTTATTATTGCTGTTGTTATTGTTATTACTTACACGCTATTATTATTATTGTCATTATTACTACTTTACAAACATAAAATTCAAATTGAATTGAAAATACTTTGGCGTTGTATACACGTTCAGACTCAAGTCTACTATTTAGAAACGACAATACAAGCTAGATTCACCTTGCTTCCTTTCCATTAACGCTTTGTTGATGAACAGTTGTTGTCCTTTTGTACATTTTCACAGAGCACAACATTTATCAAACAGATAACACACAATCTACTGTCCTGTCCTTCATGGTACCTCTGATATCCATGTTTTTATATGCGGAACGGTACTGTAAATAATGATAATAATAATAATATCAAGGTCAGATGATCCCGATTTCAGGAAATTATTTCCTTACTTTTCGTAATCCAGAACAGCCGTGAAATTCGAAAGGATCTTATTTAAAAGAGGTTAATTCTTGATATCTCTTGCAGTATATGTGTCTGAAATTTCTTGCAATTATCAAGGGGTCCTGGGTTCGATACCCAGGCATATTGTGCAGTGGTTCGACTCTTCGTATCTCTCCCGGAAGCGTTTCGATTCCTCGTGCCTCAACGGGCAGCGTTTCGATCTTTCTAGTTTCTATCAGGTAACCTTTAAGGCGAGGAGGGACAATTACGCACTAGTTGTACATTTATTTCAATATCGTCGGATTGGGCACTGCTATTTAAAAAAAGGGTTTAGTATGCAAGAGGGTGTGAATTTCTCACCATGTTGCAAGTGGAAACTCTTTTTCAAGTTGATTAGTAAGCTAGACACAATGTTTGAAACATATGATTAATACAGGGTGTTTCACCCAAGAAGCCGTGATTTCTAGCGGCTACAAAATTTATTTTAAGAATAGTATAGTAATAAACATAAATGGATACACAAGAAACAAAGTATAAATTTTGTTTTACACTGTTTTGTTTCGTTTGTTTCAGGTTGTATAGTCCAGTATAATAATGGCGGAACATAGACTGTCGTTGCAACAGAAGATCTCATTGGTGACTTTGTTCATTGAATCACGCTCCCTTGTTGGTGTCCAACGACGATTCCGACTGGAGAATCAGTGTGCATGGGCACCATCCACCAAGTCCATATGGCGTTATGTTGATCAGTTCAATAAAACTGGTAATGTTAGAGGGAAGCAAAGAGGGGGATCCAGACCAACTGTGCGTACAGAACAGCATATTGCCGTAGTGCGAGAATCTGTTGTGAATAGCCCGACAAAAAAATCTTTGCGACGTTTTTCATCAGAAAACGCAATATCCCTAACATCATGTTATCGTATTCTGCGAAAAGACTTGCAAATGTTCCCCTACAAAATGCAGAAGCTTCAAAAATTAACAGTCATTGGAAAAAGAAGGCGTTTGCATTTTGCAAATCAGTTCAGTGCGTTAATTGCTGATGACCCTGACATTATTGGTAACTTGTGGTGTACAGACGAAGCGTACTTTTATCTGTCAGGTGAAGTAAACAAACAAAATGTAAGGTTTTGGGCAACAGAAAATCCGCATGATTTGGTAGACTCACCTCTTCATCCGGAAAAGGTTTTCGTTTTGTGTGCTATTTCAAAACATGGCATAATTGGACCTTTCTTCTTTGATGGCTATGTCACATCAGAAAATTACTTGCAAATGGCTCGAACATGTCTTACATTAAACTTTAGTCTTTGATTTATCAGACCATGTAAATTTATCTTACAATGGGTATCATTTAAAAATGTTGTTGTACTTCAAAATCACGGCGTTTTCACTGAAACACCCTGTAAGTATTTACAGAATCCCATGTATTCCTTATGGGAAATTAACTCCAACTTCAAATTACGGCTAATCAAATGCGACTTTTCTACTTTTCCTTCTACTATGACATAGTTCATGTGTCCTTATCCGTCCATGTACTTTTCTACGTCATTGGATATTTGATATTGCCGAGAGAAAGAATAAAAACATGGTCCCATAAGCGAAATGCATCTGCGGCCATCCTGGCATTGTTGCCAAACCTGACGTGCATAAAAGAGCTACATTTCACCCTTAATACAGCTAAAGATGACTTTCAAGGAGCTAGATTAACGAAGGCTGCATAAAGTGCCTCCTAGGGTAATTTTAGGTGTCAGAGGGGTGGGGGGGCGCTGCTATTACCGTTAGCTTTAAAGTGATGGCAATTTATTCTTGGTTTTCACCGCCTAGATTTGGCGGCGTCACCCATCTCAAAAATCCAGTGATGTTCATATGAAATCGAAAATAAAGGATTCCCAGATAATAATATTGTCATCTTCACCTTAGCCACAGCGCTATATATAAAAATACCTGGGGGGGAAAGAGGGTGTGGGTGACGCAATATCACGTCACGTGCAAAATGCACACTCATGGCAAAGGTTGGTCTTTATGGGCCGGAGCCAGTGGTCGCATCATTGTGGGGCAGAGGGCAGGTGCCACAGTTCACAGTAAAACGAGTGCACGAGAGAGCCAGATCTGGCTCCAAAAGAACGAAGTTGGCAACAGTGATCGGCAGCTGCCCCAGCGAGAAAGACCTAGGGGAAATTGTCCCTCCTCGCCTTAAGCTTGACGGTTAAGGGGAGGAAGTACAGTTACGCACCAATTGTGCATTTATTTCAATATAGCCCGAATGAGCACTGCTACTAAATTTAAAAAAAAAAAAAAAAATGGGTGTATCAAGAGTATGAATTTCTCTACAACACTGCCAGGATGGCCCTAGGAGGCAAGGAGAAATGCATTGCACTTATGGGAGTATTATTTTATTTGTTCTCTTGGGAATATGAAACTTCCGATGGCATAGAGAAAGATATGAACGGAAAGAGGGCAGTTTGAAGATGTAATTGACAGACGGAAAAGTCGAAGCTTCAATTTGATTAGCCGTAACTTGATGTTGAAGTTGATTCCCCATAAGGAATACAAGGGATTCTGAAAATTCGTATTCATCATATATTTAAAATATCGTGTCCAGCTTAATAATCAACATAAAAAAACGATTCCACTTGCAACATGGAGAGACATTCATACTCTTGGGTACACCCAGGTTTTTTTTTAGTAGCAGTGCCCATTCGGGCGATATTGAAATAAATGCACAACTGGCGGGAAATTGTCACTCTTTAGCTTGTGCTGTGTCTGGAAACTTGTAGATGAGCAAGTGTTTTGTTTCCTATTGCAGCGCTCCTGTGGCGGTGTGAAGGCGACCTGTGGGATGAGCGCTGTTCCTCACCCCATTCCCGAATTCAGAGATGCAGATCAGTACAGGAGCCCAGTCACCGACGCAGGACATGAGATAATCCGACCCAAGCCAAGAAGGTAAGTGGCCAAAGTGAATCGTCATTTGTTTATTTGTAAAAAGTGTTCATTTCTTCCTTTGCAGATCTACCAGGTTTCATCGTCAATAACTTTTCCCGTTTTGTTTTCTTTCTTCTAGTGTAATTACAGAAGAAGTAAAGTAACAGAAGGTAATATGAATTTCCACTTTTTGTAATTGTATTAAAACTAAAGTGTTGTTTCTTCCAAATAGACAGCGTATTTTAGGAAAGTTGAGCAAGTGTGTGAAAAAGAAAATTTCGAATCATGTTTGTTGAAAAATGCTTGGTTTTGTTCTCATTCATGATGTTACGTTCCTAGCAACTTTCCTCACCCTTTACTCCTATAGTCGGGAGCATGGAGTTTCTAAGGGTCTACACTGAAACCTATCTTCAGGGTAGGTGCAGAACAAATCCAACCAACGTCGTGAAGTTTTAATGAAAAGTTTATTTACTGCTTGAGTGTTTACAGCCAGAGGTTAGTTAACTCGCAACTGGAACTTGGAGATCAATGGTTAATAGATAATTTCGAACTTTCTAGAAAGGTCAGACTAAGGTGGCCCAAACCTAGGGTTTTACAGAAGAGCGGCATACACCTATTCACTTCTTCCTAGATTAGACCGTTCCTATTTGGCCAGTCTAGGTCTTTAAAGAAGAGCGGCTTGCACCTATTCACTTCTACCTAGACTGACACCAGAACAGACCTCCTTACGGACCAAACTCCTTCGTATTTATACCCGAAGTTCCAGCCTCGAACACCTGTCTTTAGGTAATTTCTTATTACAATACTCTAAATTACAACAGAAAGATATTTGAAAAATACATAGTTTGGCAATTAATAATTTACAAAGAAAGTTTACATATTCATTTGAGTTAACAATTATTTCTTTAACGTTGATAAAATCTTACATTTTGGAAATATACAAATTTAAATGTTCCGCCATTATTTAATTACAATTAGGTTAGTTCATCAAACATGGATAATCTTTGATTGGCAAATCTATATTTACATCATAATAAATGCTCGTTGTCTTAAGCGAGCTGTCTTCATTTGATAGTTACAGAAAGGTGAATACATTAGTTCAACAACGCCTTGATTGGCGCGTTCATATTTGCGTCACAACATGTAGTATCACGGACATTAACAATGACTTGAGGTAACACTATATCAATTTTTCTTTTAACACGGCATTGCAAGGTTACAAAATAAGTAAGGTCGTAACAATGAGCACCTGGCTATTGTTTTGAGTTGCTGTTTTAAGTCCACTTTATGCACAGTAAGGCTAATCGGGACTGGCCTGCAGTTTAAAGTGGAATCCGAACCACTTGTGCCTCCACCGGGTATCGAACCCGGGACCCCTTGATTGGAAGGCAATGACGCTACCACTGCGCCATGGGGGAGGGCCGCTATTGTTTTGAGAAGCAATAATTATAATATTAGTTTTGCGCTACACTATAACCATGCTCTTGTCTCGAGCGCAACTATATCATATTTTGATCAATGAACTCAATCCGTCAAGTAAATGATCTGTCTGCTCAACAAACATAGCTCAGACACTAGACGCTTCCTACGTATGGTTCAAGTCATGATTGGAACGCCACATTACTTCAAAGAAAGTTTCGAAAGATAAGTTCCCCTCTCACAACCATGTGTCAAGTCCACGTGGAGCGCAGTATATCCTCCCCTCAAACATGTTTTCACCAATAGCGTCCGTTTTAGGAACTGGCAGTACTTGCCAAGTCCACGTGGAGTAAGATAAGATAAGATGTTGCGAATTCAATTTCTTTAGAGATTTCTGAACGTGAGGTTGCTGTTGCGTTATCTTTGCTGTGTTGTGCTATTTGTTTATACAACGTGGGACCTTGGGAGTATAACGTTGTCGCAGTTCGTGTTGGATGTCTATACGCTGCAGGTAAAAGTGACAACATTGCTTCTCAGAAAAACAGGTGGTGGATCAAAAGCATATACGTGTCCGGTCGGCTTCCTTTCGAGCTGTGTCAAGGATACCGAACTGGCGTTTCAATGAGGACTTCAACTTTAAGACAATTGAATTCACTCCATCGTTAACCAGACTGGCAAGTATTACCACACTCAAAACTCCAAAGTCAAGCGCCATACTTCTGCCTCTTATCACGTTAACATTTTTTTAACGCCCGCTACATGATACCTGATTAGCTAACTTCTAATTAATCTAATAACATAAGAGAAGTTCAGAAAGAAAACACGTTTAACACTAAACTTGAATCAGATCAACGAAATATTTTTTTCGTCCACGAATGTAGAACGCTGGAGGTGCTTCTTGTTTTGTAAACAATGCTACAACCTGTTATTAATTAACGCATCTACAGACGTGGCTAAATCTTGATCGTGAGAAAACTAAGACGAAGGAAAATTAGTTTTGCAACAGGAAGCAGGGATTAATGGCCGTGGGAGCCCTGCAGGGGGGCATATGCACGAGTTGTCTCCCGTCTTCCTTTCTCGCTCAAACACTGTGGTGTAGTTTTCTATGCTAAGTTCTTGGTGCTCGTAGCAGGAAGTATCACCTCCCTTTCTGCGTCTTTGTCTCCCTTTCATGTAATTTTTCTATCGCTCTTAGAATTTTTATCATTATCTTCTCAATAACTCTTTCGCTTCTTCCTCAATTGCTTTCATGTTATCTTGTGTCTCCGTCCATGTTTCTTTCTATCCCTCTCCTTCATTGTTTTCTCTCAAATCCGTTTCACTTCTCTCTCATTTGTTTCACTATGTCTCTCTCGTCTCCTCTTTCATTTATTTATCTTTCCCACTTCTTATTTCATTTGTTTATCACAGTCTCATTTTATTTGTTTCTCTCTGTCTCTCTCCCTTCTCTTTCCTTTAATTTGTTTCACTATCTCTCTTCCTCCTTTCATTTCTCTGTTTCATTACTTCTTTCATACATTTCACTCTCTCTGATCCTTTTTCATCTGTTTCACTGTCTCTATTTTCTTCTTCAACTTCTTTCGCTGTGTTATGTGTTTCACTCACTTTCCCTCCTCTCTTTATTTCCTTTCTTTCATCATCTATCCTTTCATTTTTCACTCTCTCCCCCTTCTTTTTCCATTTGTTTCTGACAGTCTTATTCCTTCTTTTGTTTGTTTATTTCACTATCTGTCCTTCCTTCTTTCATTTCTCTCAGTTTCATTTGTTTCACACTCTCTTCTCTTTTTTCATGTTTCACTATCTCTCTAAAACCTTTTTTTCATTTGTTTCACTCTGTCTTTCCCTTTCCTACTTTCTTTCGTTAGCTTCATTTATCCTTTCTTCTTTCTTTCTCTGTTTCATTCATTCTCTCCTTTTCTCATCTGTTTCAATGTCTCTTTCCTTCTTTCGTTTCTGTCACTCCCTCTATTTCCACTTTCATTTCTTTATCTCTCCACTTCTATTTCTTTCAGGGTGTAAGGGGTGACTATTTCCGAGACACCCAAATGTCAACCCCCTTTCACACCCTGTACTGCATTTTGCAGACTAGCGAGGATCTGGCGTCTTGACTTTCGGCCAGTATAATTCTCCATAAGAGTGTTGTGTGATGTCCTTGTGTGTTTGTGATTGTCCTTTCATCCATTTAAGCTTACCAGCATTCTGTGGTGTACCCAAGAGGGGGTTGGTGAGTATTATAACCTCCTTTTGCCCAGTATTCCTAAAGAAAATAATGTCAAAGGCAGGAAAATGTGACAAAAGAAGGCTGGCTACTAAGAAAAGTATGCGCAACCCCTTCCTTTCAAAAGTCCTGGGCACGTCACTGTCAACATTCATTCTCATTTTTGCAATTGGCCAAAAATGACAGAAAAGGGAAGTGAATAAACTAAGTCAATCAAATCAATCGTTTGTCTCACTCAGTTTCATTTGTTCCACCGTCTCTCTGTCTTCCTCTACATTGTAGTCACTCCCTCTGTTTCCTCCTTTCATTTGTTTACTTCCTGTCTTTCCATATTTCATTTGTTCCAAACTCTCTCTTTCCTCCTCTTATTGGTTTTACTCTATCTTTGATTCCTCGTTTGCTTCACTTTCTCTGCTTCATTCTTCCATTTTGTTTGGGGGTTTATCGGAGCTGGAATCATCTTGATCTTTGGTGTGTTGTTTTGTTTAACGTCTACAAATAATTTTCTTTCGCTTTTAACATTTTCATATTTCTCTTCTAAAAAATCCTCTGCTTTTCTCTTCAGTTGTCTTTTTCTCTTAACCGTTGTCTTTCCTTATCTTCTTTCCTCTTTGTCTTCTAATTCTTCCTCCGTATGTTTGACTTGTTTCTCTCTCTCTCTCTCTCTCCTACTTCTTGCATTTGTTTCAGTGTCTCTTATTTCTTGTTTCATTTGTTTTTGGCTCTCTCTTTGCACTCTCTTTCTTATTTTTTTCACTTCGCACACACACACACTCGCACCTATTTCATTTCTATTTCCTTCTTTCATTTGTTCCATTCCCTCCTTCTGTTCCCTACTATCATTCGTTTTTGTCCCTCTTTCATTCGTTTCGCTTCTCCGTTTACTTTTTTCCTTGCTTTCACTCTCTCTCCATCTGTCTTTCCATCATTCATTTGTTTAACTTTCTTTTTCTTTTCTTTATTTCTTTCACTCTCCTTTCACTCTTTCCTTCTTTCATTTGTTTGGGGAGTCTATCCTGGGGAGCTGGAAGCATACTTGGTCTTTGGTGTCTTGGTTTCTATTCGTTTTGTTTTCCGTCTACAACAAATGCAAATCGCAACGTTGTAGCAGCTTCCTAACCTTGCACAACGAGCAGATCAACTATCCACACATATAAAACGGACGGGGGCAATACACCGCTCCAGCGTTCCTCAGTTTTATTATCGCCATTTTGCAACCGGCTTTTAATCTCTCTTTCCTCGTTTGACTTGGTAATTGTGAAAAGGAGTGTAAGGAACATGTTTTCGGGTGCTGGTACTTGCACCCGGGGCACTGACTGGTCTTGCGAATACCTTTTATATAAGCTCTGAGTCGATATTTAATGGCTTCTCGGTGTTGACCAAATCTGCTGCAGACTCAGTTTTACGAGACTACCTGGAACGACGGTGGCAGTTCATCAGCCCCTCTTTTGTTCAGTCTGAGTAGGCTTGCTGTATTCGTGCGAGGTGGCTGGAGTCTTGGTGTACGGTGGGATGCATAATTATTAGGATGGAAAGCTCAAATTTCGTCCCACGTTTTTTCGTTTCTTTTTGCAAAATTGATTGATTTTGTTTATTTTACTTCGCTTTTCTGCCACCTTTGGCTAATCGCGAAGATGAGGATGAGTGATGATAATGAAATTGATGAAGGGACACTCGCAAACACCCATGACCAGGCCTGGATTCGAACCCGGGATCTCTGGCGTCGTAGCGCTTTTTTCAAAAGTACCTGGATCATTGAGCTATAATGCCATATAAGAACAAGTTTTTGAAAAGTTTATAGAAAAATACATAATATGTAAATAAGCTCGCTTTTTTTGTCCTGTTAGATCATCCGACCAGTTACGGCAAACCACCATACTGGGGGGTTTGTCAATAGAAGAGAAAAATTAAGGGGAAAAAAGTCAGACAATTTGCCGAGCAATACTTGTGCATACCACTGTATATATGTATATTCTCAAAATGTTGATTACACAAAACCTGAAATATAAGTCACGTGAAATACTTTTTTTGTTTCGACCAAGTGACACAAGAAAATGAGTCTACAGTTGTGGCACTTTTTATATCCCAATAGCAGCGATGTGCGTCTACGCGTAAACATCGATAGTCTACATTCTACACGTAGACTATTTTATACACGCAGATTACGTAATCTATGTAAACAACATGGCGAAAGGTGATAACTTAGCAAAGGGCGCCGAGGAATTAAAAGAAAATTATACTGCGTATCAGTTGCTGATGTGTGACAGAAACTCTTCATACTCTTTCTTCCAAATTCGAACAATTTCTCACCTAGGAAGAAACCTAACATAGGAAATATTCTTAGTGTTTCATGGGGAAAAGACCACTCTTACCTCACGACTGCCATCTGTTGTTGTTTTTTGCATACTATTTATCTTCTTCCATAGTTGATAATAGAAGAGAAGAGAAATTTTGTTGTACTATATAGGATTCTTTTCATTTCGTTAGGAACCAGTGTAGTTGAAAATGTCACTTTCCTTTCATGAAACCCTTGAAAATTAATTTTAATGCACTTTAGATTGTCTACGTAGTCTATGTAAACTACAACCAAATGTAATCTACGCGTAGATTACGTGTAGACAACGCATGTAGACGTAAACTTATAGTCTACGGCACACCACTGCCCCATAGTCAACACTATCGTACGTAACGTAACATGCTGATTGCCCCCTCACCCCCCTCTTCCGTACGCCCGATCAATGGCCATATTTTCAACGTCTAGCAAACTAAATGGAAGATACACACAAACTGTTAATTTGCAACATTCGTAATTTGTCAGTTGCCCCAAGGCCGGTGCATACAGGTGAGTCAATTAGGGATTGTGAACGGTCAGTGGTTAAGTTATGGCCCCACTTTGAAGAAACGAGAAGGAAAGAGTATATACTTTCTAAACTTATCATGGCGTGATAAAGTAATTACAAAAAAAGTATCACCTAGGCCTACATGTCGATCGAAATTAATCACTTTGTGTGTCGGATGTTCCGGGTTTTGCAGTTAACATGTTAACTCTCCGTTGGCGGCGCTAGTGATTTCGGCATTAATTCCAGATATGTCAATCCAAAGTTTTTTCTCTCCCATCTACTCAGCTCACAGGAGTCAAAGGAGTCTGGACCCCCTCTTCATCCTCGAAAGTCTTACCAAGTCCACAATTAAGTAACTAAAAATACTTGTTTGCCATTGTACATTATGAAGTTATATATTTCCACAGAACATACATTCAGGTAAGGATGAAATTGTACATATACAGCTTAGCGTTGACCTTGCTTGCGAAAATTCTTGCGTACCATCACTAGTACTAATAATAATATACATAAAAATAGTGATCACGGACTTTACATTTCTGATATTCAATAAATAATCAATTTAAAATTATTTTGACAGTAATTTATTTGATAGGACAGCTGTTTTTATACTTTTTAGTGATCTTAACTACATAATTACATTACTATTCTTATATGCCAAACGTGCCGGGTTCGAATCTCATCTTGAGCATGGGTGTTCTGTGAGTATCTCTTCATTAATTTCATCACATCATCCTCATCTTCGCAATTAGCCAAAAGTGGCAGAAAAGCGAAGTAAAAGAAACTAAATCATCCAACAAACCAAATGTATTCTTATGTAATATTTTTGCCTTTTTATTAATAATACATATTATCAATGTCCCGTTATATTATTATTAATCTTATTAACGTAAACATTATTATTATTACATTTGAGACACTAGGGTCCGGACTCTTCCCGAAATATGGTTCTTGATACGTGCTTGAACCCGTGACCTTTTGATCATGGTAAAAATTATTTTAATTACAGCTATTTTCTAATTTGTTCTTCTGTCTACACGGATATACGTATCTCGGGGTGAAATATGTGATAAGAGGCACTGATAGCTGTTTCAAAGTATTGAGAAAGTTTCTTTTTAGTCACCCTGTTCCAATCGTGGAATTCCAATGAGGTGTTCCGAGGCAACGGTCTAGCCAGCTAGCCTGGTACGTTGGCGATCCAGGTACGGTTGCATCGAGAGAAAAAATCGAGAAATTAATAACGCTCGGTACAAAGGGAGGGCATTTACATACCTCCAGTGGGCAATAAACCGGCTGCAAACAAAACACGACCAAGGGGCGACGTTACGGGGTAATTAGCCAGGCGGTGAAAGTCCGATACCAGGGAGAGTGAGCTAGCTGCCTGCATGAAATTGTATCAGGCCGGGAGGGGGAAAAAAGATCCGTCAAGATGGCGTTGTTGTAGCCCACGTGGTGGTTGTTCACCAGTGGCGGGTTCAGCAATGCCACTTGGGAGGGGCGATTTTCCCGCGCGGAAGTTAATTCTCAAGGACGAACCCCCAAAATACTAACCAAGTACTAAAAATAAATAATGAAAATATACTTGTTTATAATCAATGGCTTTTCATTTCCTCTGAACTTAATGTAAGGCAAGGGAAGAATTAGATTGGAATCATACGGCTTTGAATGACAGTATCACACAGAAGGGCTCTTGAGTAAGAACATGGTACGTCCGGTAGGGGATGGCTAGTGGGGACACGCTCCTCCTGGAAAACGAATGTCCACCTAAAAATTATACATGGGTTGGAAATTTAATAGTGGCAACTATTAATTTACAAATGCTACGAAAGAGATACCTCTGTGAAACTTTTACAGTCCTTCGATGTAGTCAGTCACCAGCATTCTGTTCAACCGTTGCCAGAGATCTGGAAGTCGTAGTATTTGTGTAGCAGTACCTGTTCTGTTGATGGTTTTATTTAAGTGGTCTATTGACTCAAGAATCTCTGGAACAGTTCTGAAGCTTCACCTTAGGGATCAAATCAAAGTTACAGGGGCTTAAGTCTGGGAAGTATGGGTGTTGGTAGAGCATCTGCCAGCTCAATCGAGCTAACAAATCAGCCACAGGTTGCGCTACATGCGCCCGAGCATTGTCCTGCAAAATGGTGAGAGCATTCAGGAGAAAGTGTCGCCTCTTCTTTCGCAACGCAAGTTGCAGGTTATGTTCTAAAAATGAACAGTAATACTGCGCATTGACGACGGTCTGTCCTGGAGGTAAGGCGAGAATCACCAGAACTTTCACGTTAGTGCGGTTCTGACTACACAACTTTAGAGCGCCAACTCCAACGATACTCTATTTCTCTCGTCACTGCGCATGCGCCCAATGTTGGAAGGAAGAGTCCATTTACTGGGAGGTAGCTTAGGTGTCAAACTAACATGTGGTATAAGTGAGAAGCACCGGTTCCGTTTCATGGCGTATGTACAGCAGTGTTGCCACTATTAAATTTCCAACCCACGTATATTCCACACGTAATTTCATTTTTCATCACAGTAATTTGTGTTATTTATTATAAATGCGTTGAAGGAACATGATAATTTCAGACGGAAATAGTGATTTTTTAGGTTGGCAATACTATTATGGGGAAAATATGCCTCCTTTGACCCTCCGAAAAAATTACTTTGGTTGCACCTCTCTGGAAAGAATCGTGCGGATGTCCGTTTTGGTCATTATTGAGTTACAAAGTAAAAAGAGCCAACATTCAATTTTCGGGTGTAATTGCCAAGTC
The DNA here is from genome assembly GCF_977018435.1 of Lepisma saccharinum. Taxonomy (NCBI): domain Eukaryota; kingdom Metazoa; phylum Arthropoda; class Insecta; order Zygentoma; family Lepismatidae; genus Lepisma; species Lepisma saccharinum. Next base: position 2,760,041 of record NC_139241.1, on the reverse strand, counting down.
ATGCAATTTGCATTGGACTCCTGGACGCTTCTGAAATTAGTAAACACAAGACGAAAGCAATTTATATACAGTATAGCTTCTAATAACTTTTCTATTTGAAAGAAACTCGGTATAATAACCAAAATGTCACCATGTTTTAACATTTATGCACACTACTTATGATAATATGCATAAAATATTCATCTGAAACTTTCCTTTTTGTCAACTGGATATAACATTATTTTTCGTTGTTCAATAAACATAAATTCTTTATCTTTCTGACATTAATTTTCTTGCCAGAGGAGTTATTTTATACAAATAAATATAATCTTGAGTACACGCGATCTAGAGCTCTATTCTTATATACCTATTAATGAAATAATATCAATACACTATTAATTAATTTACATATTTTATTAGACTATAATTTAATTTTATGTAGTTATTTTTTAATTTTATTATTATTATTATTACTGAGACACTTGGTTCGACCTCCCCAGAAATAATTTTCTAGATATGTGCCTGCTAGAAAGGGCGAATACTTGACAAGAAAACTCTTTTTCCAAATGTACTCCTTCGCCAACGCACATTTCCCTCGGTCTTCCATCACCGTTTTACCAATGACATCATAGGAGACTCAATGAGGGAGGCGGCAGGTTCGGAGTCTTTAACCTCAGATGATGAATCGCTCTGCCTTCACGTGGGCATAGCGTTATGCGCGCAAGTCATGTCCGATGCACGTTAACTCTCGACAAACGACAATCGTTTTTCACAACTCGGCAAGCTTTTTTTGTACAATGCCAAGGTGGGTACGCAACAGGTGGGTAAATAAAGCGCTACGTGTGTTGTATTGGCAGAGATTATAACGAACTTTTGGAGCCCCTTTATAAGTATATACATAGTTCGCTGCACTTATTGACTCTCTCTGCACTCGCATGTCTAGTTGGTTACACCACAGATAAGGGTATATATACCAACCCTTATCTGTCGTTACACGATGCAACATCGACTCGTCTAATTCGTTGAATTGGTGTCAAGTAGTGTATTTGGTGCCTGCACCGTTTGCATTACGTTTTAAAGCTATAGATGGTCACGTGGTGCGTGCTAACTAATCAAATGAACGTTTAAAGCAGCAGGCAGGCATTTGTTGAATCTTCTGAACACCGCTATTCGTCTTCTTGGTTGAACGACATTTCCTTGCACCAGCCTGACACCGGAATATTCCTGCACTACACCTAGTGTCGAGAGATGCAGCGAAATGGAAGGGGCTAATGTTTCCTTAAGGGACATACCAAACTAATGGACGCATCAGAAATGCATTGCATACATGTTAATAAAATAATAATAATTAGCCCAAATTTAAATATTTAACCAAAGATAACAAGTGAAGTACAGTGGGATCCATGACTATTACCGTACAAATTATCCATGACTATTTTCACTAATTTATCTCTTACATCCTATGTGTTTTAAGCGATGGATTTTTATGTATGCTGGTGCAGAAGTTGTCAACAGCTTGTTTTGAGTTTTCTTTTAATTCTTGAAGCTCTTATTGGGCTAAATAAAGTGCACGAACATGGTGATGGACAATTTGCACGGCAATACTCATGGATCCCACTGTACGTGTCAAGTTACTCCTAATGGATCGAATAGCAGCAGGATGCAGAATCCTTGGGGGGAGGGACAGGGGAGATTCTCCCTACCAATAATATTATCATAAGAATCCCCAAGTAAAATTTCCGGGGAGGGAAGTTTTTGTTAGATTGATTGATTTGGTGTTTTAAGTTCACTTTATGTACAGTGTAGCTAATCAGGACTGGACCTACAGTTTAAAGTGCGATCCGAACCACTATGTACCTCCACCGGGTATCGAACCCGGGACCTCTCAATTACAAGGAGGCGACTGTGCCATCGGGTAGGCCTGAACCTTTGTTAGAACAACAAATATAAGCAATGTGTCTTGTCTTCGTACGAGGATTAAGTCATAAGTCATGGCAACTGTTGTTTTTTTTCGCCAACAGGGGACAACACGAGAAATCTAAGATATACGTTTGTAAGTGTATGGAATGTACCTTCGAATGAAGCCACCAGATGAAATTTGGATACAGGAGACTCTCGTAGGGAAGAGGCAGAACACAAGACAGTGGACAACAGTGTTTTATTATGGCATGAACAACAAGTACACAAGACTACACTGTTTAACAACCTTCAAACTATTCACCGAGGTTATCCACTGATCGTTGCCAGCGATTGTGTAGGCGTTAAATACTATCCGCTTCGACTCGAACCCGCGACCTATCGGTTTCGAACCTGTCAGGCTATCTTCGCACGTTCTCCCCTTGTCACCCTGGCTTAGCTGCATGTGCAGCGCTAACGTATGCCACCTCTCGCCGAAATACTGTTACGATCTCTTCTTTGTTGGCAAACCGTTTCCCACGCAATGGCTTCTTCACTTTGGGGATGAGATCATAGTCACATGGACTTAGATCAGGAGAATAAGGCGGGTGTGGAAGATCCTCTCATCCCCAACGCCGTAAGCGACGCCTAACAATGTCCGCCGTGTGAGCTGTCGCGTTATCGTGTTGGATAATGGCGTTGTCCACAAGTTCTTGACGTATGTTCCGTACTGCACGGCACGATTGTGTGACATCAAAAATGAAGTGTAATACGCTGCATTCACAGTGTGCTTCTCACGCACTGGATGGCACACAAGAACACCTTGACAGTCGTATGCCAGAATGACCTCCATTTTCGAACGCTGTCACTCACCAACTGAACTTGTGTGTGCGCGTGCTTACTACCCCACCGTTGTTCACTTACACCATCTGGTGGTTTCTTTCGAAAGTACTTTCCATACACTTTCAAACGTATATCTTAGATTTGTCATGTTGTCCCCTGTTCGCGAGAAAAAATATAGTTGCCATGACTTATGACTTAACCCACGTAGACTATATGCGTTACTAATGATAGTAACAATGTAAAATAAAAGTAAAACAAAAATATATGACAAATATTAGTATGGAATCGAATTGGCTTGTATCAATAGAAATAAAAAATTAAACCTAACTTACACACAATAAAACCATTTCAACTATTTTGTAATTTATTGTTTTTAACCAGTTGGTAATGGAATAAGTTGATATTTAATAGATACAGTAGAGTAGACACCAAAGGAACATGAAAGGAGTTCGGATTTAACAAAAACATCGCATAATGAAGGATGGCTTTAAGGGGAATAAGCTTCTGTTCGAATTACCTAGTACTCGACTTATCCAAGTCCGAATTAAAAATAATCTACTGTGTGTGTATATGAAGGTAACAATAAATTCCTTTATATATATTTAATAACGTATATATTTGAAATATTTAGTGATTTATTACTTTATATGAAATAACATAATAAATATGTGTATAATGTAATCATTCAGATATAATTTGTGCGTGTGTAAATTAAGATCAGTGATCAATGATTTCGAAATCTCGCAGGTAGTAGCATAATCGTGTGTCCTTTAAATGTGTATTTGACCTTTCATCAGTCTCATCATCTCACCCTTCATCCTCATCATTGTTATTATGGGTGTAAGGGGTGATCCTCTATCAAGACACCTAAATGGAAACCTGTTTTCCACGTACTACCCCCTCCCTCCCTCCTCCCCCGGACTGCATTTTGGAGACTAGCAAGGGCCTCGCGTCTCCAATCACGGCCAGTATATTCCTCCGTGGGTCCTGTTTTGTGTCGTCTATATATATATATAATGTTTGTGATCAGGTGATCAGTGGCGTGCCCAAGGCGGGTTGATGAGGGTCATAATTAGCTCTCTGCCCCCGTATCGCTCCCCCCCCAAAAAGAACGTCAAAAGTAGGAAAAGATGGCAAAATGAGGGCAGACTACTAACGAAAGCATACATAACCATAGGCGTCGCCAGAAAATTTTACAGGGGGGGTGGGGTAAATTATAAAAGTTGAATAGTAGATAAATAAGAGTATTATTGCCACGGTTAATAATGTTGTTATACAATAATAAATATTATAAACTAACAAAAGTAAATTTTATTGGAAATAGTATAATCATTATCATTACTATTAGGCTATATATGGGGAGAGACGATTCACCAAACGAGTGAATACCAGTACAACTATTTTCCATTACTTCTTTTGCATTTTATGCAGTTAGTATCTGAATGCATTTTGATATTAACTTTTGCACGTCTCTTTCAAGAAAAGGCTTTAAATGTTAGGGGGATTTTTTTATATAAAGTGTGTTGTGTGACCTCTCACCTACAACTGTAATTATTAGAATTTTGAAAACTGTGGAATCATTTGTTGTTTGGATGAAATGATAGAATATAACCTTGTGCCTGTATTTTTTACTCAATATTTTCGAATCAATGCTAGTTTTACTTTGATTATTCTGTTCGAATACTAACTAACTCAACTTTATTTCTGTTCTTAACAATAAGAGTAACAAACTTTCGGATTTCTTGTGTCTTTAAATGAACGATGTTAATTTCCAGGGGGTCCACCGACACGTTCGACCCCCCCCCCCCGACGCCCATGTACGTAACCCCCCCTTTCGAAAATCCTAGGCACGCCACTGCTTGTGATTGCACCTTCATCCAACTTATGATTTATCCTCATCTTCGCGATTAGATAAAATTCTAGGACGTATTTAGGGTGGTCCATGGGATCCGCCCCCCCAAAAAACTTACTAATTACAAAAAATTAAATAATGAAAATATATCTGTTCTTTAATCGAGGGTTATTAATTTCCGCCGATCTTATTGGAAGGCAAGGATTATATTGTAATCATACTACTTTGAATGACAGTGACAAAGTAGATTTATGCAAGATTTATTACTACTTACAACGTAACATTCATAAAGTATCACCAGGAAGTTTACTTTTCGTCAACTGGATGTAACACCCTTTTTATATATTTAATAAATATTCAATTCTTTATCTATTTGACATTAATTTCCTTGCCAGGGCAGTTTTTTTTGTACAAATTTTGCCGCCTTAACTGCACGTAAGCTACAGTCCCGCAGAATTAACTTGAGACAAATAGCTGCCGGCGCCACTGCAGGAGTACCAACCTACATCGAACGCTTGACTCTCACGCGAATCGCGGGCAATCAGCTGACGATGGGAGATTTGAATAATAATTACATTGTGTAATGGAAATATCACTGTGTTAAGAGGACATGCTAAGAAAATTATAGGCATTATAAGTATTCTTACACAATAAATGGATAAACAGTTTATTCTTTACGTTTAATCCGTAATTTGGAAACACTGCCCCTTCGCTTGCTTCACCAGCCACTGCACGTGAGTCCTTTCAACAGTTGGTAACATTTCGCGCGCCCGAACATTAGTGTCTCCGTTGGCCAGTTACAGCGAGAAGTCCCTAGCTCTAGCCAATTCGAGCGCGGTTGCATCACTCACAGAGCGGCCATTTCTCCCAAGTTAATTCTGCGGGACTGTAGATAATGAATACGTGCTGTTATATCACTATTCTTATAGCGTCCTTTTACGTATTCATGTAATACAAATATATTAATTTTAATAATTTAATTAATGCTTTTATAATTAATATAATAATTAATTTTGTTTCAATATTATTTTGTGACACTTGATTCGCCCCCCCCCCCCCCTCCCCGCTGAAACATATTTCTAGATACGTGCCTGCCAAAATTGGCAGAGAGAAGGATTAAAATAGCCAAACGAATCAGTCATAATGTTAACCGTGTAAAAGGCAATCACTAATCTAGACCAAGGCGCTGGTGAGGTGATAAGAGTCTTGAGTGTTGGAAGCGGGTGTCAGCTTTCAACTGCGTGTGAGCCTCCACGTCGTCGCAGGCGCTCCCGTCAATGTCCTTCGGATCCTCTAGGTTTTCCTCTTTTCCCGAGGGAAAAAGAAAAGCACGCGCGCGAGAGGAAAAAGCGACACGAAGCCTCCGTTCTTGTGGAGGGGAAAGGCGCTGGTTTACGACGTTTGTGGAAAGGGAGATCCACACCTTTTACCACGCAATTAACATACGGAAAGAGCGTCTATAATCTTATAAATCCAGTGGCTTGCGCAGGATTTTCCAAAGGGATGTATGTATACTTTTTTTTTTAGTAGTCAGCCCCAGGGTGCGAAATCATAGAAGACTGGTGGAGGAGTAAAGTATTTATAGTGCAGTATACAGAAAGTTCCGAAGAACAGACTGAGTATATTTATAATGTTATTAAATATAAGAGTAAATTACTACATATTTAAAAATATAAATAGGAATTAATTTGTTACTGTTATATATGTAAAAATATCAGATATTTATAAAGCAGGAAGTAATTCCTTTGGTGGCTAGCAAACATAATACTTGAAATGAAAGTTTCATTTATATTAATAATTAACATAAACTAAACTTAATTAGATTTCTGTACTTATATTTGTCTTGCATTTTTGTTTTTCTTTAATTGTGCATATGTTACTGCTGACGTAGACATGTTAATGGTTTCATGTGAGAGAGAGGGAGAGAGAGCACATCATCTTTTCTAGATTATCCTTATTAAAGTATGAGGGTTGTCGCCACACACATACATAAATATAACCCAATACATCCACTGTTCCGTTTTTATTTGATCCACCCTAATATATTTGTAGGTTTATCTTTTGCTTTTACAACAAAAACTCTCCCCCCCCCAAGAAATTTTTGTTGGAGGAGATTTTTGAGGCCAACATTGTTGGTGGGGGAAATCCCCCCCTGTTCCCCCCAGAATTTCGCACCCTGGTTAGCCCTTATTTTGTCATCTTTTTCTTTCTTTGACGTTCCTTTTTTTATAAATGCTGGGTTAATGGGAGGTTATGACCTCATCAACCGCCTTCCCTCTTTTGGGCACGCCATTGCACAAACCCCTTCGTGCATTCAGATGCAGGAGTTCCTACTGCATGGCTTGTCCATAGCGAACTCGATTTTTAAGTGTAATTTTTTAAAATATTTTTTCTTTTTGGTTTTATTTTCCCAAAATTCCGCGTTTTTATTTTAGCTTTTACTACAAAACGTTAAGCCATCGGCAATAAAAATGGGATATTTATTTAGATTCTGAAATACCCGCTTCCCGGCAAGACGCTACATGTGTTGCCTGTCTCTACAGCGATGAGTGGATTTTCAGTGGCAACTTCTATCGCCGCCGTAAAGTTAGGCAACACACACAACACCTTTCAGGATGCGAGTATTTCAAGATCTAAGCGTCCCATTTATATTGCCGGTTTACTGTACCCAAATTTATACCTTCACTGTGCCTTTAAACTAGTAGTAATTTAAATTGTAGCTAACACGGCCTGTCCTTGACTTTCTCACGCGACAAATGCCGATGTCACGGCTCCCGTGTAACGGTAGATACCGCTCGATCTCCCGCCAGAATTCCGTCACTTTACTCGGCGAGCAAACGTTCTCGTAGAAGGTAACAAATAGTTGGAATCGTCGATTTGCATGTGGATTCATGTAGCAGTCGGAATTATTTCATGTATAACATGTATACCAGAGTACTGAATGTTACTACTTTCGCTCGCTCGTATCGTTCTAGTCTCCTACCCTTGAGCGTATACAATGGAGTATCATTTTAATGTGACAATAATCGTATTACAACACCATTAAGCCTTGTTTCCATGATATGAAAAACTCAATATGCTGACCAAGGCAGAAATTTATTTTATTATAAAACATAAACTAAACGTAACGTTTCAACCTTCTAGCAAGGTCTTCTTCAGACTCTGCACCAAGTACAAATGTAACAAGGTACAAAACAGGACGATATATATACACAAACATTGCTGCCCTCCAGACTATTAGAAAGTTGTTCTGGAACATTCTAGCAGGTGGCTTTCCCTTGTCAACTGTACTTTCACCTGAAAGGCTAAACATTTTCTTCCATATGGAATGTGGTTGTACTCTTTATCTCACGCTCTTTTTCCTTCATTCTTCTTCCTTCTTCTCTCCTCTCTCTCTCTTGTCCTTTCCACTCTTTCTAACACCTTCTTCCATTCGTTGTTTATCTTCAGTCCCCCATTCCAGTTCATTGTGTTTTCTTCATTCTTCATTCATTACCTGCTAGAATGTTCCAGAACTACTTTCTAATAGTCTGGAGGGGAGTAATTTTGTGTATGTATATATATATATATATATATATATATATATATATATATATATATATATATATATATATCGTCCTGTTTTGTACAGTGGGATCCATGAGTATTACCGTGCAAATTGTCCATGACTATTTTCATTATTATTTTTTTTAAAACCTATGTGTTTTGAAGCGATAGATTTTTATGTATGCTGGTGAAGAAGTTGTCAACAGCTTGTTTTGAGTTTTCTTTTAATTCTTGAAGCTGTTATTGGGTCAAATAAAGTGCACGAACATGGTGATGGACAATTTGCAAGGTAATACTCATGGATCCCACTGTACCTTGTTTCATTTGTACATGGTACAGTGGGATCCTTGAGTATTACCGTGCAAATTGTCCATGACTATTTTCATTAATTTTTCTCTTACATGCGATGCGTTTTCAAGCGATGGATTTGTATGTATGCTGGTGCAGAAGTTGTCAACAGCTTGTTTTGAGTTTTCTATTAATTCTTAAAGCTCTTACTGGGTCAAATAAAGTGCACGAACATGGTGATGGACAATTTGCACGGTAATACTCATGGATCCCACTGTACAGAGTCTGAAGAAGACCTTGCTAGAAGGTTGAAACGTTACGTTTAGTTTGTTTTATAATAAAATAAATTTCTGCCTTGGTCAGCATATTGAGGTTTTCAATAGTCGTATGTAAAATATCCATTCTGGCAGTTTCAGCCCACAAACATCTATTTCATTGTCATATCTCCCTGTATTGATAAGATAGTCTAAAGTACATTTTAACATGGAGATGATAACTATGTTCACTTAAGTTTCAATTTTCACTGCGTCTTTTACCTCACGATCCATGTTTGACAGAAAAATGGCGTTTCTACGTGTACTACCAGGCTTCGAGCGTATACCGCTCTTTTGGCCCTCTCGAGCGTTATTCACTCGTGACGTCATGGGGAACTCTGAATTCCGTACGCTACCTCGCGTCCTCCTTGCGAACTATTTGACGCTCGAGTGGAATATTCTCCCTTCAACTCCAACATTCACCATAGTTTTCATTTAAATAAGACTTTGTAAAAAACGTGTGCGTTTATAGATAAGTAAAAATAGCATATTGTATTTTTAAAACATAGAATGATGGATTTTCGCTACGGATGCAACTTTCCAATATTGTCGCGCCTGCTAGCGTTGTGCGAGCTTCAAAAGACAAGGCGTGGTCGGTGTAGGCCACGGTGCTTGCAGCTCTAAAGTGGCGGACATCCGCTGCGATTCTGTCAATTTCCCGACGACCCTTGGTGGTTCCTCGAGGGGTAAGCAGGCCTTCGTTCCTCAACCGGAACAAGGGAATTGCTGGCGACCGGTTCAAAAGCTCCCTAACTATATTTTTTGAATGTTGGATCCGTTTACTTTGCTTTCCTGTCACTTGCTAATCGCGATCATGAGGATGAGTGATGATATAATGAAATTGATGAAGGGACACTTACAAAGCACACCCATGCCAAGGCCAGGATTACAACCAGGGACCCCTGGCGTCGTAGCGCGCTGTGCTAACCACTACGCCACGGAGGCGGCGATAACACATACCTAGTACAATATTGGCGGATTATTAAAACTAACATTATTTTATTTCGCTGCTTTATAATAACGAGACATCCTACAGTAGTTGTGAAATCATAGCTACCTTATCAACTCCGGTAATTCTTTAACTATTCAAAATTCTGAGGGAAGTATTTAACGCTTGGGGTCTTTAGGGCGCCTGACTGCAACGCGGGAGATCGGGTTCGATTTCCCCGATTGGTGATAAATCGGAATTTTTCAGACCATGTCGGTGAGTTGGAGTGGCTCTGGCGTTCACCCAGCAACTAATAAAAATAGGTGCCTGAGGCAATCCTGGTGGGTAAAGTGGCCGGAGCGTGTTGCTGATCGCGTCACCTCCACGATGGCCGAGACCATGAATGTGTATCCGGGATTTTCCATCCCTGGGATGTAAGTTCGTGTAAATTTTGATCCCAAAACACCATAAATTGGGCATTTTGTGAAAAAGTTTTGGTAGGAGGGGTGTGTGGATAAATCACTCCCCGTATCTCCATGGTAAAGCTCTCCCCTGTGCATTTCAACTTGCCATTTAAGAACGTAAATAAAAATTGTGGTAAGGTTATGGATAAACTCACTGGGAAACAATGGGCTTTAGAAGGAACATGGTGTCATTAAGTTTCAGTACAAAATTATCAAATAATTAAAACAGAATGCAAACAGTGTATTCGTTACCGAACGATTCTTCGCACATGCATGCGTGGGTCACGCAGAGGTGCTACCCGATGCAACGGTCCAGTGCGTCGAGTTGACACACGTTGCATGTAAGGCAAAGTTTGCACGTCGCTTGAAGTCTTTCGGTCACATGCGACGACGTAAAGTTGGTTTTTGAAACGAAAAAAACAAACTGTAACACTAGGTACATAACTGTTTCTCTCCTCCCCAAGTCATGTGCTGAACTTATGAATAGCCCACATGTTTACTGGATCATATAGTTCATGTAAACTTGTAGATGGTCGAAGGCCAATGGTGCAGGACGATGGTTCCCAAAGTGTGCTTACAGGGTCGCCGCGGAATGTTCCAACATTTTCACTTCAGTGGCGTAGGGGGGTACAGGGGTACATTGTAACCTCCAAATTTTTGAAGGGGCTACAGTACCCCCTAAACCGTAGATCTGAGTTGTACCCTCCTAGAATAATTTGAAAGACTCAAGATGCTGCTGTAAAAAGTACAGATTTTCTAATAGCATAACTGGTTTCTTTAACGTAAGTTCAGTACTTTACTAGCAATAATTTTTTATAACTCCTCAATTATTTATGACATACCCGGTATATTTTTCAACATTCAGTCACTTACTTTTTGTGTAAAACACAATAAACATGTATATCATGTGTATATACAGGCTGTCCCATAAAATATATGCACATTTTACAGTGGCGTATACTGAGTTAAAAATCTGGGCTATCTCACAATATCATGTGATCCTAGGCTATGAATAGAAATCAGGTTGCCAACTCCCAAGAAATCAGGTTGCCAACTCCCAAGAAATCAGGTTGCCAACTCCCAAGAAATCAGGTTGCCAACTCCCAAGAAATCAGGTTGCCAACTCCCAAGAAATCAGGTTGCCAACTCCAAAGAAATCAGGTTGCCAACTCCAAAGAAATCAGGTTGCCAACTCCCAAGAAATCAGGTTGCCAACTCCCAAGAAATCAGGTTGCCAACTCCAAAGAAATCAGGTTGCCAACTCCAGAATCAGCATCATCATCTCACTGATATGAATAATATTATTTACAATTTCTGATCGATTTTTCTCCTGTATTTTATTCTCTAGACTTCAGACTTCGCAGATATAGCTAGCCTAGAATATATGCTCCTGACATTTTAACAGGAATTTCCAAATCAAGTGTCCGTTGCAATTTGAAGCACTGCCATTGGGAGAATTAACATTCCAAGAAGAGTGCTTGCTCTCTGTGCAGATGATCCGGACAGGAGAGTGCAGTTGTGTGAGTGGTACTTGGAAAAATGTGCCGAATAGATGGATTGGACGAAGAGATTTAGAAGAATACCCTTCGCGTTCACCAGACTCCTCACGCCACTATTCTTTTTGATGGGGATACACAAAAGCCTAAGTGTACGGTACAAAACCGGCAAGAGTCGACGAATTGAAGGCAGTCATTGAACGAGAATCCTCCAAAATACCGAACGAAATTATTCTTGATGTTTGTGATTCCTTTGCTTCGGGTTTCTGGACCAGAATGGTCATCAGTTTGAAAACAGGCGTTTGACCGCAAGAAATATTCATGTCTGTAGGTTATTTTAAATTTTGTAAAATCTAAATTTGCACATGTTCATATGTCATATTCGCGTGCTGCTTCTTACCTTGGTCGAAGTGACAAGCGACATGGTGCCTTCAGTCTATTAGCAAGCGTTTGCTGCTAATTCTGCGAACAACAGATCTAGGCGACACGATAAACCGCACGTTGCAACAACAGATCTAGGTGACACAATAAACCGCACGTTGCAACAACAGATCTAGGCGACACGATAAACCGCACGTGTCGCTTTGTCGCTTGTGTGTCGCTCAAACTAGGCCATTTCCTCAATAGCTTACAACGTGTTGCCGTGTTTTGTTGGTCGCGTATGCGCGATGCGATGAGTGTCTTGCTTTGGGGAAATTGCGCACCAAAGCGACAAGCGGCACGCGACACTTATCGCTTGAGAATTTCACCAACCGAACGCTGTCCTGTGCTGCCCGTCATGCCGCTATGATGTGAAATGATGCTCTTGATTGGCTCGTTTCCAAGCGTATCGCTTCGGTATGAAAGTTGCCTTGGACAGAAGGATCCGTGTCGCTTTGGTGTGAAATCGCCGTATCGTTTGTCGCGTGTCGCTTTGGTGTAAAATCTCCTTGAGGAAACGGTGCAGTCAGAGCTTGTGTTCCAATTTGCATGCATTATTTGCAGTTAGAATTCTAATAATGCCTACTCTGATAGGTTAGGAGCCCGACCCTGTGGCCGAGTGGTTAGCACATCGCGCTGCGACGCCAAGGGTCCCGGGTTCGAATCCCGGTCGGGCTTGGTTGTTTGTGAATGTCCATTCATCAATTTCATCATTTCATCACTCATCCCCATCTTCGCAAATTAGCCAAGAGGCACAAAACGCGAAGTAAAATAAACTAAATCAATCAATCAACCTACGGTTCGAAAGGCTGCATTGATTGATTACCGACTGCTCGCTTCCAAGCGACAATTGTGGTTTGTCGCCTCGGTATGAAATATCTCTCAAGATACTAGTTATATTCTAATAACATAGAAAAATAAACTCTAGTACACAATCCAACACCTGACGTCCGGAATCGCATTGCGATGTTTCTTCTTGTGTTACTCATGCTATTTATTTATTTTATTTTACTTTTCCTTCCAAATGAATGCCATTTCGTGACTGCAATCCAATCCACAAATATAACCGTTTCCATCAATTCACGTACCGCCTTTCAACACAAACAAATCTACACAATATATTCCAAAACTAACTAAGCCGCATTACTTTCATAAGAAAATTAGCAGCGATACTGATCGCACTGCCATCTAGGTTGTCATCCGTCTCGGGAACTAGTTTCTTGGGTCGTTTTTTCCACACTGCGTTATTCAAGGCGCTGTACCTGAACCAACGTGCGTTGATCGAGTTTCTAAGGACAGAAAATGTGCCCCCAATTCATATTCATCGGAGAATTAGAACTCTTTTATGAGGAAGAATGTGTAGACGTCAGTACTTACTATTGAGCTGTTTGTGCTCGTAATGAAAACCCCAGCCGAGGAACTCTCAACGTGTGTGAAGAAAGAACCACATATTGCAACTGATGAAGTTCATCAGAGTCGAGTCGATGGACTCATTAGAAAGAACCGTCGCAGAACCCAGACAAAGCTTGCATTCAAGTGTGAGCGAGTGCAGGCGATAATTGCAGATCTGGGATGCATTCTTAAACAATATTATCACAGGTGATGGAAGTTTGGGACACCATTTCGGCTGAGAAGTGAAACTAGTCTCTGACAGACGTGTGTTGATCGCCAGGGCGATTGTGTGGAAAAGTAATTGTGTAGATATAAACAATAGAGTTACAGACACTTATATGCATTTCTTTTATTCAAATAAATTGAACAGTTTTCCAATAAAAAAAATAGGAGGCATTACTTTTCAGCATGCCCTCGTACAATGAAAACTGTCCTTAGTCCACAGTCAGGGCTTCCATAAACGCTTCATTGTTTAGAATGTCTCGAATTTGAGGTTTCCCTTCTTTCAATGTAGCTGTGCTTATGGCTTATGTTTGGGAATTTAGCAGTAAGGTATTATTATAACGCTTTAGAGTTAAATTTTGCCAGTGGCTCCACCAAGCACTTTACTAACCCAAGTTTTATGCGCAGAGGACTTTGTTTTGCATTTTCTTTTGTTCATCCATTCACATAATCCATTGGTACATGATGTGCACAAAATGAGGTGTCCAACACTTGTCTTGCTCCTCCAATGGACATCCAAAGTACATCTGATCAGTTTCGGCAGGCAGTGGCGTGCCCAAGGGGGGTTGATGTGATGGGGATTATAACCACCCTTTCGCCCAGTATTCCAGAAAAAAAAAGAACGTCAAAGGTAGGAAAATATGACAAAATGAGGGCTGCCTACCAAGAAAAAGTATACATAACCCCTCCCTTTCGAAATGCCTGGGCACGCCACTGGGCAGGGGCGATTCCTCCACGTAGGAAGTGAGAAATTTCCTACAGTTCATTTTTACTTATTTCCAGTTCTCTACTTTTTAAGAGTTTAATGCGTGTTATAAATTTATGAGCGCAATGTACGTACAATAGCCTAGGTTAGCTACTGCCAAGAGTTGACTGCTCTCGGTCGCTCCAGTAGCAGTACAAAGACGGTGGACACGGGCTTCTCTGCCGCTCGCTGAGGAACCTCGGTGGTCATCCTACAGACAGATGGGTAGTGCAAGGGAGTAGGGAAAGGTTACGAAGAGATGCCAACCCCAACGAAATGTTACCAAACCAAGCACAGTTTGATCTTTGTTGGCACTTAGCACCGTTTCTGGCATAATCTGCAAACGCCAATCCCAAATTAAATTCAAAGGAATATGTTTTCAGGAAATAAAAATAAAATTATGTCCAAATCTTATATCTACTTCACCAGCAGACATGTTTCAAACGAAAGGGAGTATGCCGATCCAGCGGAAAGCTATTTTACAACCATGCCACGATTCATCCTCTGTCTCTTCTTCATCCTGCCCGATTTAGTTCGCCAGGAGATTTTTATGGTAGGAAATCGGTAGAAAGTTGGGGGTAAACAATTTTCTTAAACCTTTTTAAATTCGATGTTGAACCCAGCCGGTTGACAACAGAGCTGGTACAACCTGAACATCTAAATCAGCTGATTGATATTTGTACCAGTTTTATTGTTTCCTGAAACTGTGTCTGGCGGTTGCAACCTTAGTTACTGGAAGTGTAGCACACCGGTAGGGCTCATCTAAGTATTTTTGTTCTGTTTATTGCAGAGCAAGGGGGAAATTAAAGCAGTTGAATTTGATTAGATGGCTGCCCTGTGGCGGATACAGCTGGTAAATAAGCTGATTGGCACATCTGTAGACGTTACACCCAGTGAATTTCATAACCCTCTCTCATCTCAATAGCTCTACGTGCTGGGGGATAGATTTGGAATCAGGAGATCAAACTTAGTCTACAGCACCTATTATAGTTTCTGTGATGATTTTTCGTTGTTGACCAGTGTTATTAATGCGTGTAAAAGTTAATGCTTCAGATTTCATTCTGGATGTGGAATGGCCACATTGCTTTATTTAATATTTTCACACACACACACACAAGAATATAATTCTTAATAAACAAAGTGAACAATTCTTAACCAGCAGTCAATACAATTTCAGATTTCCAAATATTCAATTTTATCAAATCCCAGTACAATGTATAACAATGAAAAATTCATAAAAATTCTTGAGCACAAGCATAATATCTTGACTTTTCCTTGACTCTTAACCTACCTGTTGATTTCTTGACTGTGGGCCTCCCCGATGGCGCAGTGGTAGCGTCCTCGCCTTGTAATCAAGGGGTCCCGGGTTCGATACCCGGTGGAGGCACAAGTGGTTCGGATTCCACTTTAAACTGTAGGTCCAGTCCCGATTAGCCTTACTGTGCATAAAGTGGACTTAAAACACCAACTCAAACCAATTTCTTGACTGGTAGACAACCTGAAATAGCATTGCGTTGCTGCAAATGACGTCATCAGAGATCCACTCCATTCTGGACGTGTTACAAAGCGCCAGGACGGGCGCTGTGTTCCTCCGCGCGGGTACAACTATAAAGCATACGTGTTCCCACGTGTAGGCAGGCGCTTATTGTACTCCGCGTTCGTACGTGCGGTTGTTAAAAACCTCGCGTTTTACTTTTCTTTCACTTTCTCCCCAATGCGGGGGGGAAAAGTGTAACGTTCTCCGAGCCGAAAGCGGTTTTCAAAATCTTCCTTCAAATTAACATCCTCCCGCGCACGTGTTTCTCTCTATTTTCTAAATCTGTTTCTCACTTAGCTTTTTTTTTCTCTTGTAGAGAGGATGTTGCGTGTTAACCCACTCTGGGAGGAGTGAGATGACACAGTCACTGCTGCTGATACAATGCTATGCATAAGTATTACCAAGCAAATTATCTATCACCACGCCTATTGCCTTTGTTTTACGCAATGAGTGCTTCAGGAATATAAACTAACTTTAAAAAAGCAAAAATTGTACTAACATTTAAAGTTAAATAATTAATATTAGTATTTATACAACCAAATTTAACATTAGAGAAGGGGAGAAGGCAGTGGCGTCGCGTGCGGTTCGCATACGAGTGTTCTCAATAATGTTTATGTACTGAATGCAGATTTACTCCTCTCCTTTGTAACTTCATATTCAATTGAAAAAGTGAGAATAACAGTTCAATTTATTTTCAACAATTTCCCACCAAAACCAGAACCACGCTATATTTTAAGTAATACAAGAAGGACCTAGGGGAAATTGTCCCTCTCCCCCTTAAAATTCACCAAGTTTAGCGAATTGTCGCTAAAGTTTGCAACTATGTAGCACACATCTTTTCGAGTCCCCCTAGACATGCCTTGTATATGCTGCACTCTGGTGCCGAATGTAAGAAGTATTGTCGCTTGCATCAGTGTTCGCACAGCGAAGTGAACATCTTCGGGGTATAGTGGCCAGCAGCCCCTTAGCTGTCAGCTCTATGCAACACGCACAGCAATGGTGTTCAACGCCCTCCGTGGAACACCGTTGGAGTCAGTGTTACCAACTATCTGAAAAAGTTATCAGATGTGTATATACTCGTACATCAAACAGTATCTTTTCGAATTATTATACGTATGTGTGTGTGTGTGTGTGTGTGTGTGTGTGTGTGTGTGTGTGTGTGTATTTAATATGTACGTAATTTAAGACATATACATGAGTGTTCACGTGCTCATGCGAACATTATCAGGCGATGCGGCTGGGAGAAAGCGAGTAGGTGGAGCGAAGCAGTAAATGCGTAATAACAATGTGTGCGCATAATAAAAGTAAAATAACAATGCAAGCCATGCAACCTATGAAATTAATTGAAGGGCTCGAGTGTGAAACATGGTAAGTGACATTTTGGTTGTTTTTGAGTTGCAAAGTAAAATGTGCTATCCTTTAATTTTCGAGTGAAATTGCCATGTCATACAATTTGGATTGGACTCGGTGAAGCCTTCCGAAATTGGTAAACACAACACGAAAACAATTCATCTACAGTATAGCTTCTAAGAACCTTTTTTTCTTAATGAACTCGGAAATGACCAAAATGTCACTTACCATGTTTTACACCAGAGCCCTTCAATTGATTTATATTGGTATAAAGCAAAAAGTAAACAAAACGAATACGAAATAAAACCACCCAATTATTTTGTAATTAATTGACATTTATAATTAGTTTACTGCTTAATAAAGATGTGATATATGTATGTATAACAATAGCAAAAACAAAAGCATACAAACGTAACGAATGAATTCCTTTGTATATATTTAATAGTAATATGTTTTTTTAATAATTAGTAAATCTACTTTTTATGTGTAATAACATAATAAATGTGTGTGAATTAAGATCTTCCTCTCCTCCCCACTCCACTAGTCGTCGATGATTAAACGTCCTGGGTACAAAGCACTTTTTCTTCCTTTGAATGTTTCAACAATTACAGGTACTTTCGAAGCACCTTGTGGTTGCTTTTACGACATCGTCCAATCAGAATGAATCAACCGAGACGCTTCTCCTTTGAATATCAGGATGTCTGCGGTCCCTTGTGTCACTGGCGAATTATGCATGGCAGTTAGTAGTTTGGAAGCTTGCTGCCTGGCTGCTACAAAATCAAAGCAGGGTACAAATCATGGTGTCGAAATTACCCTATAAGGAATTGGAAAGTCTAGTTTTCCCTTTCGTTGGAATTTAACCCACTTCTGGTACAGCCTAATAGCATATATCTTTGTACTGGTTTCTTTGTTAGTTTTAGTCGATGTGCGAAATCAACCTGATGACGTCACCAGAGAATTTAGGGGGGCGACAGGGGCTGCAAAAGAAAAGAAAATTGCCCTCTTTTGAAGCACATCGTCATCATTATTATTTATAAATAATTTATTATGCATAAACTGGATATTCTTTGAATATCTCAGATTTTTTAGATGGTTCGAGAATAATGTACTGAAAATAAATGTTTTAGCTAAAATTTTAAAAAAACTTTTTCTGAGAAAGCAAAATTTATTTGTGGAGTGTCACAAGAATCTCCTCTTAGACCAATTTTATTTGCAATTTTAATTATGATATCATGTATAGTGTTATTGACTCAACTTGTCTCTATATGCTGACGATCTAAAAGTGTTTAGGGAAATAAAAAGTGGATTAGATGTATTGAAGCTACAAAATGCTCTTCAGAGAGTGGTACAGTGTGAAAACAGTGGAATGCTAATTAATCTTAGTAAATGCAAAGTAATTAGATGTACGAGAAAAACATTTTGATGCTTTCAATTATTGTATTAAACATCACAAGGTTCTACTGTGTTCTAGTTATAAAGATCTAGGAATTATTATTGATTCATCGCTATTATTTGAAGAATTGAAAGAAACTTGTAAGAAAGCTAAAAATTTACTAGGTCTTATATTCATTAATTCGATTTTGTTTAACAAATTTGAGACTTTCAGGTTTTTAAGTCGCAGTTGTACGCCCAACACTAGAATGTGGTTCTGAATTGTGTAGCTATTCAAATTATGCCATATGGGAAAAAAATAGAATCAATTCAGAAACTATTTGTCAGATTATTGTGTTTGAAAACTCAAAATCGTTGTATAAGCGTTTAAATATGAGAAGTGTTTTACATATTTTAATTTACAAATACGTTATTTAAGAGGAATTTAAAAAGAAGTGTAGATTGATAGAGACTTGAGAGCTATTACTTACAAGGTTCCTAGAGAATACTTTTTCCAGTAGGTATAACAATGGTTGTGGACTGATAAAACTACTATAGATAATTTAGACGATAATCTGTGTTGAATTAATTGTAAAAAAATAAAGATAAGAAATATCGTAGGTACACATTGGGCATTCCACGAAAAGTCGTCCTTCTCCTTGTAAATAACAAAATAATCAATGTGGAAGTTAATATTCAAATGTTTGTGAATGCAAATAATTTGCATATTTCAACAACAAAATTCATTAGCATCTGTAACCTCCATGCTTCATAGACAAATGAAGTCAAATTTTGCTACTTTTTAAGCGTCACACACGTAACACATTTTCGTTAATACTTTTCATGGCTATGTCATCATATTAATTTTTCCCCCATTTGTCATCAGACACCACAAAGTACTTCATAATTCTATGAAATAAACTCATTATGAATATTTTAATCCAATTTCATGTCTAGAACCGTAAATTTTACGTGTGAATGTCGCACGTAACGCTGGAATGCCATAAACATTTATGTGTGTTGGTGTGTGTGTGTGTTGGTATGTATAAATATATGTGCTGCGACTCCAGACATACAGGGTTCGAATCCCGGCCTGGGCATGGGTGTTCTTTGTGTGTTCCTTCATCATATCATCACTCATCTTTATCTTCGCGATTATCGAAAAGTGGCATAAATGCGAAGTGAAATAAACCAAATCAACCAATTAATGAAACCTTACACTTACGTGAATGTCACACACGTAACGCTGAAATGCCCGATATAGTGTACTAGCTAAGATAATACTATTGTGTGTATCAGATAATATAAATTAAAACTTCCCTTTCACTGCAAAGTTCAATTTATATTTCCTGAGTTTTCTTTCATCGTTGGCGCGTGATTATCAACCAAACGGGTGTGAGCCATATCTGAAATCTCTCTCAGCCTACTTAGGCGTTTCATTAAACGTTTTGATTTCATTTCCCATGCAGAAAGGAACTGCTCGTTTATGGCACACACACACTTTCCTTTTCACCGTTTACGACTGATTGTAAAGGTATTTCTCGTATGTGCGAGTATATTTCATGTGGAGAAGGCAAAAATTAATGGCTGCATCGAAAGTAACTTCAGGAGTTTCTCGGAAACTAAAGAAAGCGGTGGAAAAGGTGCGTTAGGTAGATTCCTGTAAAGATTGGCGATAGGAAAGGAAAAAACACTGCGCATGATCATGGTGATTGTCAGTTCCTGTCACTGAACTTGCAGATTGTGCATAACGATACCCGATTAACGATCATTGGAAAGGGAAATTCCCATAAACCGCTTAACAGTGTTGCACATTGATGAAAAATTCCCTCGGCTTAGCAAAATTAGGTGCAAAGGGGAAAATATCGAAATTGGAAGGCAATTTTAAGATGCTCGGCTCGAGTCCAGCTGAATAAAGTGTAAAATAAATTTAAGTTCCTTTTTCGCGGAATTTATACCCAAAATAAGAGTATATATTTTAAATTTGAAGCTTTGGAAAAGTAATAGCACCCCAGTATCATATTTACTTTTCAGATTACTAGAATGATTCAGAAGGTGTAAACCTAATTTTAGTTAAAATTGTTCTTTTTCGTATATTTTTCTGAAATTGTACAATTTGCTATCCGTCGCCATAAATGTTTGTAAGGTTGGTAAGACCATTGATAAATCTTGAATAGGAGAATATTAATTTTATCATCGTTATCACTGTGATTATACAATAATAACTATTATAAACTAATAAAATTAAACTAACTTTGTGCCAAATTATTATTGGGGAGAGACTTGTACTCTCCAGATGAGAGTCCCAATTTTTTTCTTTTTTGTTTTAAATTTAATGTGAACTCAAATGCATAATTATTGTATTTTATTAACTTTTGCACACCTCGTTCAAGAGAGAGCTTTAAAAGTTGCGGGGGTGAGGAGGCAATTTTAGTCAAAGTTTATGTTGTGCGACATCACACATAAAGAAAATAATTTTTGGAATTTTGAATAATGTGAAACCATTTATTCTTTGCTTGAAATGGTAGAATATGAGCAAAAGCATTTTCTGATTTCTATATTCTACAGTTTTTTTCGATTTAATGCAGTTTTTTTCGATTTAATGAAGTTTTTACTCACCCTCCCGACGCCCATGTTTGTTATCAATAATCTTCCCTCTTCTCTGATTTTCATGCATTCAACGAGCTTAATATTTCTAGGATCCAGTCAAAATATTAGTCTTAATTCTAATACTACTGCACAATAATATTAATAGCTGATAAGACTTTGTGATGGCGATTTCTACTTATACAAAGGGAAAATTTAGACGAGAAAGGAAAATTTTTCACCTTGAAAAGGGGAATTCTACTGTCTCCTTATGGCAACACTGGCGCTTTCTTTGCTGTGTTCAGAGTCAACGTTCGAATGAAAGATTGTAGGAGTCTGTGTGTTAACGAATCTTTGCTGTGTTCAGAGTCAACGTTTGAATGAAAGATTGTAGGAGTCTGTGTGTTAACGAATCTCACTACGCTATTTGCAATACAATTACAATATTCTATATTCTGTAATGTAACTATTGTTTTTTTAAATTATTGTTGTTAAAGCAATCGAGTCAAAGAAGCAATAAATAAATTTTATTGTCCAAAGGGGAAACATGTTTGTTACGACACACGTATCAACTTCTGAGATGTTTGTTTTATGCGTCAACTTCACTTTACAATTACTTGAGAACTAGGTACTTGTGGTATTACAATGTAACAAACGCCATTCTTAATGAATTTTTCCCTACTTTTAATTGCACTAAAGATAATGTGTTTTCCATTTTAAAAACCGTAAGTTTGTGTTGAAAATCGTACTTTATTAGTTGAGCGTTGTGTCCAGTAATGCCATGAGCCCTCTCATAACTTTACATCTGGGAAAGTAATTTTTCAATATTTATTCTTGATCACGAAATATTTCCGATGGTAATTTTAGTGGACTCGCCCTGTATATTACTTATTAAATTACTTATATTATACTCTCTCTTCAGATTGTTACTGTCTTTTTAATTATATTTTTATATTATTAATTATTATCTATAGATAGGCCTCCCCGATGGCGCAGTGGTAGCGTCATCGCCTTGTAATCAAGGGGTCCCGGGTTCGATATCCGGTGGAGGCACATAGTGGTTCGGATTCCACTTTAAACTGTAGGTCCAGTCTCGATTAGCCTTACTGTGCATAAAGTGGACTTAAAAAACACCAACTCAACTCAATTATCTATAGATAATTATTAACATTCTTTTAATGTGTGTAGGGCCAAAAGTTGTTCCGCATAAAGGATGCAATATCAATAATACAAGCGCAACCTTAGTGCAAACAATGATAATGATAACAACAGTCATTCTGTATAAGGTAAAATAAATATACAGGTGATTTTTCGATGATCTATGCATGGCTCCGCAATGCATAAGCACCCTAGGTTCTTAATCTTGTGGTCGGTCCCCTGTGGGTTTGAACCCGCGATCTTCCGAGCTACAAGTCCCGTCAGTTCGTTCAGTTCCCTAGAGGAAGTGGATAGTCTTGTATCTGGTACGTAGCAGCTGTTTTGCGTGACAAGCTACGATAGGGGCGCGTGACGCCAACGTGCGACATTCATCGGAACTCAAGGCGCACGAAACATGATTCGACACCTCGGCGAGGTCACGGGACTCCTCCCGCTGCCTCTGTAGGTTACTGTGCGATGCTCTCGTCTTGCACGGCTGCGGGACGAAGGATCAGTCCCACTCGCTAACGGTATAGCACTCCTCGCTCACGACATGCGTTCAGTTGCAGAATCGAGTCGCGAAAATTGACTTAATTACTGTTTTGCAACACGGCAATACGGTCGCCACAAGTCTCACATTGTACTCTGCGAGGTACATCCCAGTGCTAACAGTCGCTAGGAGCATTAAACCTGGTCTTCCTAACTACGTAACAATATGTGCATTAATAGAACTAAGCGGAGTGAGACTTATGGCGACAGTGTTGCCATATGATCCTTTTCAGTCTCCTAGTTATCTTCATTCTGGTACGACACAGTGGCATTTGACCTGGTTTATCGCAACAGTCAGTGGCGTATACAGAGTCCAAGATCTGGGCTCTTTTACTATGTCACGTGGTCCTAGGCTATGAATAGAAATAAGTTTACCAACTCATAGGAAATCAGCTTGCCAACTCATGGGAAATCAGGTTGCCAACTCATGGGAAATCAGGTTGCCAACTCGTAGGAAATCAGGTTGCCAACTCGTAGGAAATCAGGTTGCCAACTCACAAGAAATCAGGTTGCCAACTCACAAGAAATCAGGTTGCCAACTCATGGGAAATCAGGTTGCCAACTCACAAGAAATCAGGTTGCCAACTCATGGGAAATCAGGTTGCCAACTCGTAGGAAATCAGGTTGCCAACTCACAAGAAATCAGGTTGCCAACTCCAGAATCACAATCATCATTTCACTGATATGTAGAATTTTATTTACAATTTCTGATCGATTTTCCTCCTGTATTTTATTCTCTAGACTTCAGGCTTCGCAGATAGGCTAGCTACCCTAGAATATACGCTCCTGGCAACAATTACTATTTATTGTTAAAGGTAACGGTAAAGTGCTCCCCTGTGCTATGCAGCACGCCATGAAGGCGTATAGAGGGTGTTGGGTTAGAGCCCCACACTTTCTTGATCACGGCCCAAGGTGGGGGTGATGTGATCAGCACCACGCCCCTGGCCGCCTTTACCCCCCTTCCTACAGGTACCCACTTTATACGGCGCTGGGTGGGCGCCGGAGCCGGTTGAACAGGTGGAAAAATCCCGGTTCTCCCCCGCCGGGATCGAACCCGGGTCTCTCGCATGGTAGTCAGGCGCCCTAACAACTTTTTTTTTTAATAAAAGGAAAACCCCTAAGCTGAAGCTTCCCCCATCACACTTCATTTACTCATATCATTTCACTGAATCTCTATTTCAGGATTTTCAGGACAGACAATCATAAACATCCACGTCCGAGCCGGGATTCGAACCCGGGACCCCTAACGACTGAGCTACCCCGGCTATTATTTATTGTACAGTATATATTTATTATTGTATTATAGACTTTCAAATTATCCGGCAATTTCTATATTTTCATGAAATTTCCATTTTTTTTAACCTAAAATTTGATTTCCCTGCATAAAGGAAAATTTCCCTTCATGTAGCACCACTGCTTATGCCAAGCGCGGCACGGATAGCAGTAAGGAACAAGAAGTTTTCTCCTGTCAACGAAGTTCTTAAATAGTCAGTCGCTTCGACTCCTTCACTCTGCCTGAGTCCAATCGGGTAGGACACCCGGTCCTCAGAAGGGTGCGATGGACAATGATCAATGGCGTACGTAAACCAGTGTCTAAGCTCTTTATGTACTGTACTTAAATTCGAGTTTAAGGCTGTCGCAAAACAACTTCAACAACGGTTGGGTGCTGGTAGATATAATAGAAACAAATAACTTTTGTTAAGAAACATTACCTCGAAAGCGGTGCCATAAGCGCGCAAAATCTAACCTGTATGTATGCAACCCAACACAGCAAACAACCGCTCTCACATAACGTCCAGGGGCGCGTGGCAGGGTTGCCACTAGCATCACTTGGCAGTCGTACCTGAGCAAAATACAAAAAGAATAATGATACTTGCGACGTTGTAAGAAGTATTTACAGTACTCACAAACTGATCAAGACAAAGGATTTTCAATAAATGAGGACTGAAATTCAAGAGTGCTCATTCTAAAACTCTACATCGTGTTTCAACTGTCATGCAATACCAATATCGTCAGAGAGGCGTGCGACAGATGTTGATGCTAACAAATGCTAACATGATGTGCTCGCCAGCTCGTTTTGAACAAGTGACGCTATTGGCAACCTTGCCACGCGCCCCTGGAAGTTATGTCAGAACGGTCATTGGCTGTTTCAGGTTGCATACATGCAGGTTAGATTTTAAGCGATTATAGCGCAGAAACTATGCGCTTTCGAGGTAATGTTCATTAGGAAAAGTTGCTTGTTTTTATTCACTTCAAATGACTCCCCCTCTTTTTTTTTAAAGGAGCTATGACGAAAATGTTTGTTTTTATTTAAGACTCTTAAGTTTAGAGTCATACCCCCTTTATGTATGACAGGGCAAAATAGCCACCACGATATTAACATTAATCACTCAATCATTGTTAAAACCTTAACTATTATTTTTTACGTGACACCCTGTCTGGACGGAACTAGCTCTTTATCACCTTTTTTGCAACCACACACGACGAAAAGAAGGAAGTTCGCATAGCGCCACTTCCTTCTGCGTACGAGAAACTCCCCATATGCGGATTTATAGTCAATAAACGCCATGCATATGTGGAAGTGGGGAAGCTGTGTGGTGTTCCTTCATTTTGTCTTCCTCTTCCCAGTTCCCTGGAAAATATGGTTATTTCCTCAACCTCCAGTTCTCATGGAAGGGTAAATGTCGCAACATTTCATTCATTCTGTCGCGCTCCAAACTTACTGACACGTTTCCCTTCCGCTTCCTTCCAGTCAGAGTTGCCAGGCACCGACGCCAAAAAGCACCGTCAGTGTTGCTATCAATCCAATCGAAGCACGACTTTTTAGTCTGTTTCGTAGTCAACCGAAGTCCTTGTCTGAGTGTCCCTTCATCAGTTTCGTCAAATCATCATTCATCCTCATCGTTACGATTATCCAAAAGTAGAAGAAACTCGACGTAAAATAACAAAAACATACATAAATACAAATCCAGCACGTGAACATGCAAAAAATAAGTGTGCAACGTAAAAGTTGAACTCTTGATTTCTATATTGTTTTATTCGTTGATTAATTTACATTATTATAGTTGAATTTCCGCAGGTAGATATCTATAAATATAACCAAATGTCTCAGAAATAATATGTCTATTTATAATATGAAAATCAATATTGTATTATCATTACAAGAATAGGTAAAAAGACTGTACAAGAACAGAGATATAACAGCACGTATTCATTATCTAGCTCATGTGTAGTTAAGTGGTGTTAGTAGTTAATTAAGATGTTAATATATTTCGATATTAAGTTTCCGAAATATAACGGCATTGGACATTGAAAACATTAAAGTATCAGATCAGTAACGTGCAGATACCCAGAGATATTTAAAAACTAAAAAGATGAAAACATTTCCGACAATATCTCTCTCTGTATAGAGCGGCCCTTCTGGTGCTTTCCTCTGATGAACTGGTACAGTTGCACAAGTATTGCTCGGCAAATTGTCCATGACTATTGTCAATAATTCTTTTCTTGTTTTTGAGGACTGGATTTTTATGTATGCTGGGGTGCATAGGTTGACAGTAGCTTTTTTGGAAGTTTGTTTCAATTCTTGAAGCTCTCATTGGGTAATACAAAGAGAATAAACATGCTGATGGACAATTTGCTTTCTAATATTTATGCATTCCACTCGGGGACAACTTGGAGGATGTTTAAATATTGATTTACTCTTCAAGGTTGGCAGTTCAATGTGTCCTCCTTTTTGCTATTCAAAATACGACAACCCTACTCGAACAGCGGAATAATTTTTGCCCTTGCACACTTAAAATTGACCTCAAAAGTTATGAAAAGATGGTAGACAAATACGCACGCCAGTTTCCTCTCACCAACCCACACGCACATTCAAGCACTGCGTGCTCGTGATTTCGTTTTGGATACAGAAGGATTCTCTCTCTCTTCTATGTGTTTGCATGGTGAATGACACGGAAGCACTAACTGAACCTTGTGCTTTCCGAAGCTTTCTGATCTCGTTTGAGCGAAATTTTATTTACAATTCAACATATCGTTCGGCCAGAAGTGGACAAGTTACTCAAAGGAGTAACACGTTACAAGTTGCTTTACCTAGTGTGCAGTAGCGTGCCCAGGATTTTTGAAAGGGAGGGGTTATGTATGCTTTTTTTTTAAGTAGTCAGCCATCATTTTGCCATCTTTTATGCTTTTAACGTTGTTTTTTCAGGAATACTGGGCCAAATGGGGGGTTATAACCCCCATCAACCCCCCTTTCCCTTGGACACGCCATTGCTAGTGTGCCATTCTGTCCTAGAAGTCTGTGGAGTAAGCGAACGAAAACAAGTCTCAGTGCAAGTTGTGACGCGAGAGCCAATGAATGTGTAAGGGGAAGTAGGAAAACGCGGCTGCAGCTACCAGCAGTTTGCAACAGCGCGCACTGCTTCGCTCCGTCTACTCGCTTTCACCCCTTCTTCACAGTTATGTCCGGCGTTGCTCCAGAGACGTAATATATATGTAGCCCGTGATGCAGGAATCGGCGTAAACACTTTTCCCGGGGGGTGAACATTTCCCCAGGTAGGCAATACCTATCTGATTTTGAATTATTTGACAAGAGGATAACATTTATTTTAGTGTCCACGCAAAAAGTACAGTGAACAGAATGAAATATTTTCATCACTCCTTCCATCCCGACGAAAACGTCCATAGGCAAGAACGTTTCTGATTGCAGGTGAACAAAGTTCAACCTAAGGCCGTGTCCCAAAGGTACAAGACCGTACTTGAAGCGAGCACCTCCGAGTATGGTCTTTGAGTGTTGTCTTCAAGTCGTGGACTGAAAGTGTTGTCTTTTGAATTACACTTCGACTGCAGCGCCAAATACGATCAGTAGATAAAACTGAATACTCGTTGTTTTCCTCGCGTTTTAAACACTTTTTTTCACCATAGAAATCACATAGCATTTTCTAATGTTCGTACACATACATTTCCACACATTAGAAGAACTATAACAAACAACTTGCTGACCGATAACGTATATCTACCTGTGTTGCTGGCTTTCTACCCCCGTGACTTTACGCAAATGAACAACGAGTGCGGAAACCACGTGACCTAGTCACCAACCATCTGTACTGCGAGTGTGCACTTGCGTACTTCTGTTCTTGGCGCTTTCGAACTGTACTAGGTGACGTCTCTTCCGCCAAGACCATACTTTTCTTTGTACCTTTCGGACAGAGCCTAAATTGTGTGAATTTTTGTTTCAGTATGGATATATGGAAACGTTTTAAGGGAAAAAGAAAAGGAGGGATATGCAATAAACGGAAAAGAATGGGGGGAAAGGTAAATAAGGATTTGAAAGAGACAAAGGAAGAGAGATAGAAGTGGAAGAATGGAGAGGGGTGGTGAGAAAAGTAAATATTTGGTAGATACATTTGAAAGAAAATGAAAGAAAGAAAATAGAGGGGAATGCAAGATGAGGAAAAATAACAGCGATAGAGAAAACTATACGGCGTACGCTTTTAGAAGGAACATGAGTTCAGCCAATACGCAGCCAGTGTTGTCGCGCTGTTGCCAAACCAACTGCTAGCGGAAGAGAAGCACAAAGAATTCGTTGTGTCCAATATTCAACTTTTTTATATGTAATGCATGCACGTGATATATGAGTACAATGAAATATATAGTAAAGAATTCTACACAGGATTATATCATATCACTGCAGCATATAAGAAAAACTAGTACCTGAAAGAAGTTTGAAGGTATTTTATTTATTATAGAGGAACTGCAAGGCCATCATCATCGCTCTCGTTTCTGTTTTCTGGCATGTTTCCCCAGGAGATTTGAATAGGGGTTCACCGATTTCTGTGGTAGATACATTAACCTGTTTTATAATACGCAACACAGTATGCATCATACACCACACGCTTTAGCCGTAAGTTTCAGCACGCACTTCTTCCGACACCAATTCCTTGAAGTAAGAATACATTTCAAAACAGTGGCGGCGATTAGGAGGGAGGGGGCAGTTGTCCCCCCACTTCTCGCCACTTTGGTTCCCGCACTATGCTAAACCTTATCTACAAAGGGAAATATATTTTCTTTGCCCCCTCATCCCCGGTTTTGAAACCCAATCGCCGCCACTGCTTCAAAAATAAGATTTCTATCTTGTGAACGTAATATTTTACCCTTGCTGCCTGTACTACTAGTACTAGGTTTCGAGAGCAACATTAATAATTTGATTTGTTTTGCTTTATTTTAATTCGCTTTTCTGTCACTTTTGGCTACTTGCGAAGATGGGAATGAGTGATGATGTAATGAAATTGATGAATGACATTCATAAACATCATGTGCAGGTCGGGATTCGAATCCGGGACCCCTAGCGTCGTAGCGCGATATGCTAACCACTCCACCATGGGGGCCGGCGCGAAAATATTAAATAACACTCGCGGAACACACGCTCTTGCACAACTATCGAAAATAAGGGCTGTATTGCCCTAATCATCCTCATCTTCGCGATTAGTCATAAGTGGCAGAAAAGCGAAGTAAAATAAATCAAATCACTCAATAAGGGATTATCGAATCCTCTCACAACTGTTCTTCGTGGCCTACGAGTAAAATTATCTTACACCGTCCTTGTTACGAAAACGTTGAACTGAAAGTGACTCAGACTCTCAATGTTCGTGAAAGCCCACGACAACGAAGGGCCATTGTTCATATTCAGCCGAATTTGACACCCATAGCTTTACCATGACACAACTCGGCGGGATCAACATGATGGCAACGAAAAAAACAGATGGAACAAGGAAGGAAAACGAAAGGGTAATTGTGTGTGTGTGTGTAGAGATACGTTCTTTCCCCCGTGTTTCTTCAACAAACTATAACTCCGGCTGTACGCGACGGAAATTCGTGGGACTTGGGCAGACAGATTCAAAATGTCGTGCCCCATCGTATGATGAACTTAAAAGTGGCGAGTTTTATGAAAACTTCTTGCGCGCAAGAAAAATACAGAACACGGCGTCTAACTTGCGCGCCGCAGTTTCCTAACTGTACAACGTTGCACTCCTGCTATTGGCTGGTCGCCAATGACACGCTCTCCGTAGCTCCGCCCGATATCGCTTCTAAAACCGTGCGTCGTTTTTTTTTATATAGAAATAGAAGAGAAATATGAGCTAGAGAGAAGAATGAAAGAGGAAAATAAAAGCGAGGCAGAGAGAAAATAAAAGGAACAGAAACACTGTAAATGCGAAATCAAAGAGAAAAAGAAACAAGAGTGTAGAAAGAGGAGAAATAAAAGCGAGAGAGAGAGAGAGAGAAAAGTGGAAGTTAAAGCGAATGAGAAAGAAAGGAGAGGGTTTGTGAAAAAAAAGCACCAGAGGCAGAGAGAGAGAAAAGTAGAAATATAAGTGAATTAGAGAGGAAGAGAGGAATAAATAATAAAGAAATGCTGCAAAGAGAGAATAATTGAGATTATTGTAAAATTTAGAGTAAACAAGGAGATAGATTGTTCCACACATAAGCGCCGATTTTTTTTCGGGGGGGGAAGTAAGGCACTTTCTCCCCCCTCCAAAATTCACCTAGAGAGACTGTATCATATATATTTTCAAATATATAATATTGTTTATTACAACTTTGCCCCCCCCCCTTATTTATTTTAAGTTGACGCTTTTGGTTCCACATGGCATGATAAAAATAAATTTGGAAACCACTGATCTAGCGTGCAAGGGATTCCTTGCTATTTTCTCACTGTCTGTGCGCCGCTTGTCGCTATTTTCTGACCATGATCACCAGGACAGGTGGCAAAATGTGTGGGGATCTACTTCATATTCCCCCCTTGTTCGTCATTGTCCGCTGAAGAAAAAAGGAGGTTGACTGCAAATGTCGTTTTCTCAGAGCAATAATAGAAGGAAGCCGGCAGAAAGTCGTCATATACCAGCGGATGAGAAAGAGGTCATTTCTTTTCGATGAAAGGTGATGGAAGAGCGGGGGAGTCGGGTGAATGTCGAGGGGGGAGGAAACCTTGGGAAAAATCTACTTTATTTCGTTGTAGGCGCGCGCAGGATTTTTGTCGGAAGAAAGCGTGCGAGGCGAACACTCGAGTTTTAGGTTTTAATGTTACTGTTAGACAATGAGGAACACCACGCCGAGGAGAACAGCAGACAGCACCCGCATCCACGTGTGACGATTGCCGGGATTTCGTTTCGTATCCTCCCCCTTCTTCGAACCGTGACGTCACTCGGAGGTAGAGATTCGAACAGGAGTATCGCGAGGTAGCTTGGCGGGCTCGATAAGTGCATCGAACAGTAGCTCAGTGTTTTGTTTCTTTTAAAAGGTGCTGAACGACTATCAGTGTTGAGTTCATGTCGTGGAAGAAAGCTGCAAAGTACAGTGTCTGACAGTAATCTCAATATGAATGTTGATAAACAGCGTTGAAGTTCAAACGTTTGGCTGGAACAATAACAGCCGCTAGTGGATATAATGATTTTAGTGTTCAAAGTGGGGACCACAAAAGGAAGACCTAAGTGAGATAACACGAAAGTGGACACCTAAGTGAAATAAAGAGTAACGCATACATTTCCGCGAACTAGTGAATATTCTTGAGCACCGGTTGTATTTTTACCAATCTTCCGAAACCCTTACACACTTAATCCATCTTAAGCCTTGACGTGAAAGGCTTTTCAAAGCTACCGTTGTATGGTTTTCTTAACTGTGTACATGTGTAATTTGGCGAACCGAGCAGTGTGTTCAGATCTTCACGTTTTGTGAGCGTCTGTTAGCGAGTTCTTGAGGATCTT
This sequence comes from Lepisma saccharinum, assembly GCF_977018435.1. Lineage (NCBI taxonomy): Eukaryota > Metazoa > Arthropoda > Insecta > Zygentoma > Lepismatidae > Lepisma > Lepisma saccharinum. Next base: position 2,728,367 of record NC_139241.1, on the reverse strand, counting down.
CGCACCTTGCATGCACCATTTCTGGGCAGATATAACATCTAGTCTTGCTATAACATTCTGTGCAAACAAATTATGTATTCTTGGAATCCGAGCGGGCTAACGTGAGAAAGACAACCAACAATGGAATCTTACATTGTAGCAACTTCGTATTGTTACTTGAAAAAGAACACTGTGCTTGCCTTCTACATAGCACATGGGAAATGTGGTTCTGTCAGTGATAATAAGTGACTATTTAACTACATTCGCGGGTGCTCTTTGATGTTTGGTTCTTGCAATAGAGGTGGCACCAGTAGGAATGGTGCAGGTGCAAGATGCCTTGCAAGAAGAAGTATAAAGAGCAACAATGCGAGTGCGACTGTCTCCTGTGCAGGGAGCTGCAGTCACTGCGCCCTTCGGCGTCGCCTTGTGGGGATTCCCCTCAGTGTCAGAAAAACAAAAGCAAGCCCAATTTCATTCTGAGGCGTCCCGACGGCAGCCAGGAAGGATATTCGGAAAACGGTGGCAGTGTTACTATTGTTGTGAACAACAATACCATCACGAAGAAGATCGAGGACGCGTTCAGCTACAAGTTGCAGGATGCCTTCGAACGGGGGATGGGTGAAGATGTGCGGTAAGTTGATTTTTGCATCTGTTTTTGCATTGTTGTTAGCGTTACACGGAAAGAACGTGATATGTTTAATTTAACAAAACAGGGTTGCTAAAATCTAATAGCACGGTAATCATGGACTTCCGCAGAATTTTTTTCCAGGGAGGGGCAAGCAAGGTATTTTTTCTAGGGGGGGCAAATTAGGCATTTTTCCCCATAATAGTGATGCCTCCTCAAACAACGCCCTTATAATAAGTAACATGAGTTACTGTGACTGAGAATGAAATTATGTGTGAAATATATAATTTTTAAGTGGACATTCATTTTCCAGGGGGGCGGTATCACCTCCTTGACGTCCATGAGCAAATTCTTTGGCAACTCTAAACAAATGCCCACAATTACTAAAGCAATTTTGATCTTGAGAACCTAACAGTTTCAGCTGGGACTCAAGGACTTGCGCTGGGTAAAAATTACCCACAGGCAAAATTGCTTCTGAAGTCAGAATTATAATTGTTCTAAACAGTGGCGGCGATGAAGGGGGCGTAGGGGCCGTTGAACCCCCACTTTTTGCCCCTTGACTTTTCCTCTTAATGCTACTTTTTTCTACCACGAGAAAAGGAAACTGTCCGTTACCCCGAAGTTTTGGCACTGGTTTTAAAACATGTAAACCTCCATTGATTAAACTAACTTTATTTATTTTGAACATTCTTATTATATTACGCAATTAATTTGATAAAAACGATAAACAAGAACATGTTCAAATACCAAACTGAATCGTACTCGCACAGCTGATTCAAGGACCCGACAGTCGTACGGGTTCACTGGAAAGGTACTGAGAGGGGTGGCATGCACTCATTGGAAGTGATCAGAAAATATATTACAAAATCGTCTGGGTAATTTTAACTGATACGCGCGTCCGTACAAGATAAACAAATATTTGTTTTCCAGAACTTGTTTTTTTATTAGTCCAAACATTTTTCTCTGTTTAGGTTCATTTGGAAATGAACTTATGAACTTGTGGGAACCTTTTTTCTGGATCAGTTTAAATACAGTAAAACCTCGTTAATCCGAACTAATAGGGGATAAGTTGACCGGTTTAACGAAATTCCGGATTAATTGAAGTAACCTAAAAGAATAGTAGAGAGTGCATTAACACTCAGTTTATAGCAACAAAACACGTTTATTATGGTGTGTTTAAAGGGCATAGGTCTAAATACACTATACAGTACAGTCACATGTAAAGCAATACTGTACATACAATGCAGTAGGTACATAAGCGATACCCATATTATGATGTGCCCGTCGGACGAGGCTCTGCATCACTCGAAACTCTTGCTGTTGAAGTTGGTTTGAATGTCTATATTCTGTTGGGACAGTTTGGAATGTATGCCGAGGGTATTCCTGTGTAAATGCGGCTTCTTCCCGAAAGTCTGCGGGAAACAGAATTTCATCAGTGGTTGACTGCCTTTTCTTTGGAAAGTTCTCCCATGGACGTTGGATGTACGTATTCTTAGCAGTTACGGAGCAATATGACGAATGCGAATGTTGACTTCTAGCCACATTTAAAACCTTGCACTCTGCTTTTTCCCCCTTTTGCCAGTCCGTATTAACGAGGTTTTACTGTACTCGATTTTTCGTGGAATACCAGCCTGGGCATGTTGTATTCGAAATGAAATTATGAACTTGTGATTGAGTTGCAGATTTTGATAATGACAGCATGAATGCCAATTTTTAATACCTAGAAACGCGCATAATTTATATTTTTTGTTATATATGCACATTTCTTAGCTCGTTATTATGCGTATGTGTGGATTGTGGTGTGCCAAAGTGGGGCGGGTCATAATTCCCCTTCGTCAGTTGTATCAGATGTTCGCTTATCTGGTTACATTCATTGTCAACGTTTCCTTTTATGCTCAGATTATGTGCTCAAATAAGGAACTGGACCTACAGTTTAAAGTTGCATGCGCGTGGAATTTGCCATCACCGAGGATCGAATCTTTGACCACAAGGCAACGGATTTATATATGTGGAGGCCCGGGGCTATATATAATTCTAATTATAGCTTTTAGGTTAAGTTATGTCAGATATACTTTTATTTATTTATAGGGCATTTAAAATCTTTCGTTTTTTCATTTTGTAAACCTTTTTTTCCAGTGGATATCCGGGGCTGTAGCCCTCCAAGGCTCCCCTTCAAATCCCGATCTGATTAGCACTGCGCCATTGCGGAGTTCCTCGTGTAGAAGTATTCCCATGGATAATTTAGTTCATGTGTTTAATCAATAATTATTACTATGATGTATTGCTGCTACTGCTGTTAATCAGTTTTTATCAGTAACTTGACTGACGTCACAAGAAGTCCTTGCAACGTCCATAAATACCAGAAGAATGAACTTCACTTCTGTATAAGAATGCTTAAGTTCATTAGTCATAGAATACAAAAGAAAAATAGTTTGACATGTTACATTGTGTAATCTTTAATTGGTGGAAAGTTACCTTGGACAGTATCATTTTGCAAATACAAATTGATTGGGCCTTCGATTTACACGATGAGCCAGCTTTCCATTTTATTACCGACCTTGTCAAACATCTGTCCTAAATATAAAGATGCGTTAGAATTCTATACTTGGTGTCAGGCACATATCTAGAAATATATATATTTGGAGGGGGTTCCGAACCGTGTAGTAGTAGTAATAAAAAAGCTTATAGTTAATTTGTATTGAATAAACGTTTAATAATGAAAATGAGCCAATCATAATGATCATTATTATTATTACACGAACAGTTAATATATGAAACAAGAATGGCTGTAGATGAATGGTTAGAAATCTCCAAAATTTCGGTATTGATTCTCGAGGATAATTGGAAAGAAGTAGCATCGGGCTCAGGTCCAGAAAGCAATAAAAACAGCGACGATGGGATTCGATGCATAGACCAGCGTGGCTCAATGAAAAGCAGTTTGGAAGCCCTTGGAACTGCAATAGGTATTAAACGGCAGGGAAATTAGTTTTCATTGTTTTACAAATTTTTGTCGAGACTGGAAGCGAGATTGGATCCTTGCCAAGGTGGAAAGGAGACTGGAGCTGTTTAAATATCCGAGAACGAGAGAGGCTTCCTCGTTGACGAGACGAGACTGGTCATCGATACCATTCCCTCTCATTTTGTTCACCCGACTTCATTTTAAAAGTAGGTGACACGACAGCACCTCATTGTAAAGCAGTGAAGTGATACGCCATTCCTAAGATGCTTGGAAGCGTAGCGTCAACTCGGGAAGATACAAGCTTCTAATTCCCGGCGTTGTAAACGTGTCTTTTACTTAACAGCGTCCTCGCCTTCAGAAATTAATTGCAGTGCTAAGGGCCTTGGAGAGATACATCCTCAATCCTCAATGTCGTTCCTCTCGGTAATTCCCGTTTGCAGTTGCCTTTATCTTTCCTCATTATCTACCAAGTGATTATGGATTGGAATGCATGATTTGCAACTTCAAGTGTCGCGAACTATCCAACAGCGTGGTCTTCAGGCCGTGTCCGAAAGGTGAAGAGAATATCCTTCGACAACAGTCTCGCACTTCGGTTTTTAAGTCGTGTGGGCTGGAAGCGGAAATCTTTCGAATTGCAGTTCGAGTGCAGCGCCAAATACGATCGGTAGATAAAACTAAGGACACGTTGTTTATCCAGCGTTGTAAAGATTTATTTTTCACCATAGAAATCACGTAGCATTTTTAAAAGTTCGTTATGCTTACATTTCCACACATCAGAAGAACTACAACAAACATCTGACTGATTTTAGACTTCCATGATTTCAAGCAAACGAACGTGCACGAGTTTTGTAAATAATGCCTGAATCACACGAGGCTAGATGTCCTGCTGGATTTTTCAGTTGGACTTGGACTAGTGCAAATTGTCCATGACTATTTTCATTAAGCTTTCTCTTACATCCTGTGTGTTTTTAAGCGATGGATTTTTATATATGCTGGTGCAGAAGTTGTAAACAGTTTGTTTGTTGAGTTTTCTTTTAATTCTTGAAGCTCTTATTGGGTCAAAGAAAGTGCCCGAATATGGTGGTGGACAATTTACACGGTAATACTCGTGAATCACACTGTAGCCTACTAGCTCTGCACTGTCTGTGCGCCGCTTGTCGCTATTTTCTGACCATGATCTCCCGGACAGGTGGCAAAATGTGTGGGGATCTACAAGTATGGCAACAAGCCTTGTTGTACGTGCAACACGGGGCGGCAAGCTCAAGGGGGCGTCAAAATGTATAAAAATGGAAGCTGCATTATTTGAGGCAGTTTGGTCGTCTTGGGGCGGAGAAAATTCAAATTAAATCCATTTGTCAATTCGTCGTAAGAGATTTAAAAAAATATTTGTTGCATTTGTAATGGTAAACTAAGGTATGTATATCTGATAAAAGGAAAACTCTCGGTTGCAGAATATCGTAAACGCAAACGAGAAATAGAGCGCAATATAGAAAAACGAAGTGGAGTTTTGTACAAATTTCTGAAACTTGAGGCAAGCGATGTAGTGAAATCCGAAGAATTCGAAACAGGTAGGTGATTGTGAACTCGTGGCAGGTTGTTCTAATTGCGATCCTGATGATAATGGTGTATTTCAGCAAAAAAGTGAAAGAGAATCTCCTTTTGTCAGTGCTCAGGATGTAGCGGAACTGTATGAAGAATATACCTGGGTACAGATCCAGCGAAATTAGACTATGGTTCTGTTATTCGCCACTTCGCAAATAGAAAAGCTAGAAAAGTTCATTTGTAAGCTTTCCAACTTAAGGGGGAAATGGTACGAAGTTAATATGTAATCATGAAGAAATCGTGGTTTACAAGGTGTACATAATTGTACATACATAGTTTATTGTAAATAGTGATGAAGTGAAGATATGTTACTTCACGTACAACGTTCAGGAAAATGTACATAATTGTGGACAGTATAAATAGTCATGAAGAAATAATGAAACAAAACAGGAGAGGTGAGAGTTCTGCACGTCGGCAGAAACTATGTTGAGTAAATTCAACATATATTTTATTATTATTAGGCTTAAATATAGATTATTTTTTATTTATGAATAACTTATCTTCTCACATTATGTATTCTTTCATTTTATTATATTAAAAATTGGTTATGCCATGTGAAATTGCCACGGATAACAAGCTTAGTTGTTCATACGTTTTCTTTGTACGTATTTTGGGGTGGGGGCCGCAAGAAGTAAAATTGCACGGGGCGGCAAAATTCCTAGGGCCGGGGCTGCTTGTATGTATACTTGGCATGAGTTTACAATACCGGACCACTCTCCAATTTCTATAAAATTTCGCCTACTTACTAATTTCGGTGTCCTGATGACTTATCTGTAGTTCATATTTGGCGGTCACTTGTTACAATTGTACATTTATGGGTACAACTTGTAAAATAACCTTGCGATTTACCACGGTGATTGTCCATACACAGCAATTCGGAACCATCTTTCTTTCGCAATTAATTAGCTAATGGTCTTCCTTTACGCACAACAATCTTGTTGACGACAGACGAGGAATGCCTACGAGGTTAGGTTAGGTTCCATTAGCATAAATACAAAGAAAAATTAATATTTTAGCTAAGAGAACTATACCTTATCTTGCCTGTTGATTTCTTCATGTTGGGAAAATGGCGTCTTCCGTGGAGCTATTGTTCTTATGGTAGGGTTACGTTACGTTAAGAAAACATAGTTTATTTAATTTTTTTCTCGATTTCCATACTTGACCGCCAATTATTACATGCAGATTCGTGATTAGGAGTTCACAATTAGTGAGTAGGCGAAATTTCATAGAAATTGGAGAGTGGTCCGGTATTGTAAACTCGTTCCGTATACTTTTGTTCCCATAAGACATTGCGCACTGCAGACAAGATATAAAAGATGGACGAGCGATTTGAAGAACGTTGTAGGGGAATTGCTACGACTATTATTAATCATCTTTTATCTCTGACCTACAAAAAATTGTACATAAGTAATGCTACTTTTTTTTAACACTAAGCAGCTGTTTTACTATTGTTTCCGGTTTAAAATAACTTGTGCTGTACTGGAAATGTCATTAAACAAATAAATTTGATACCTCAGGCAAGCAAAAATGTAGACCAAAGCAGCTTCGTTTTCTAGTCCAAGCTACCGGCAGTAGTTGAAGGTATTTTCTGAGTCAAAAGCTTTAGTGGCACAGAAGATCATTAGTTGTTTGTACCCGTGTGTACTAAGAAGGAATCTTAGCCACTTGTTTGTGCGTGTTCGCACCTGCCGCATACTTTGAACAGTCTTCACACGCAAGCACATAAGTATACAAGAAATTGTGTTCTGGTGGTAAGAACACGCACTGAAATTCCTGTACTGGCTAAAATTGCTGTTCAATTGTATAGCGCTTTCCTTGTATATTTAAATGGAGATTTCAAAGCGATCAATTATATAATTGCTGACTCGATCTCCAGGTATAATGCTAGACACCGTTGTCACGTATTTCATGCTTCAGAAAAAGGTGAAGGTATGTACACACGGGGACAAACTAAATTTGAGCAGCAAACGAACACATATTTATTTTCATATCACATGTAACTCTAATTACAATAGGGTCCTGGGTTCGAATCCAGGTATGGGTGTTCTTGTCCCTTCATCAATTTTATCATAACATCTATCTTAGTCTTCATAATTAAATAAAAGTGGCAGTGAAGCTTAATAAAATAAAATAAACAAAATCGTAATAGAGAAAAATAATATTAATTTTTAAAAAAACAGTGTGTGTGTAAAAAAATATGCTTCTATTTTTTACGAATGATTAAATTCTATTGGATTATTTCATTTGAGGTGAGAATTACTGCTTGACATGTGTCCCTGATAGGATTGCCTGACGTCATGTGAAAATTTGTTTTATATATTGCTCTAATGATATATAATATAATGCGTACTAGAACATATACAATATTTCATTGTTTTGTGTTAGTGATTTTACAATACTATTCAGTGTATCCTATATTGATTTGGCTTACTTTAATTCGCTTCTGTCACTTTCGGCTAATCGCGAAGATGAAAATGAGTGACTATATGATGAAATTGATGAAGGGACACTCACAAAGAATACCCATACCCAGCCCGGGTTTCGAACCCTCAACCTCTGGCGTCGGAGTGCGTTGTGCTAACCACTGCGCCACGGGAGTTTGCTATTAAGAAAGGGCAATGAGGATACAAATGTCAATTATCAAGGGGAGAAGCTTGAGACAGTTTCCGGTAATTGTTCCTAATGAATACTAAGACGTGATAAAAAAAACTTTATATGTTAACAAATATCATGTTCACCGGGATCAAATAGCCCCAATGCTGACGCATCCATATATATTTTTAAATAATTCAGTGCCTATAGAAATGACAGAATACTGGAAACACTTCACTTTTTGTTTGTCTCTGTTTTTTCACCTGATACATCTTACACCTTAGGATCTATTCTGTGGTGAAGTGCCAGTTTTCTCTGTTATACAAGAAGCAGCGGTGCACAACGATTTTCCTCCCTCGTTTCCGCTCACTCGCTTGCGTGATTTTCCTCCCTTCTTGGATGAAAGCTGGATTTCAAGGACATTACAACCCAGACCAGTACAACACAAATGAAGATGCACAACTGGAATAAGCAAATCTAAAAATTAGCGTGAGAAATGCTGCATTTAAATTTCCTAGTAAGTTTTACGTAAGGTAGACGTTCATCTTCCGTGTCTGTGTAATAAAAAAAATAGTATGTGGCTAATTTTAATTCGTTGATGTTACAGCGAGTCGTAGAGTAGGTCTGCTTGCAGAGCCACCTGTCGACAGGTCGAGATCTGTTGGGATTGTGGTAGACAAGAGGGTCTAGGTCGAGTGAAATACATAAATATAACCCAGCAAACTGTCCATCACCAAGTTTACTCCCATTATTTTACACGGAAAGAGCATCAAGAATTAAAACAGAACACCAAACAAGCTGCTGACAATCTCTGCACCAGAATACGTAAAACCCATTCCTTAAAAGCGCGAGAATGGAAAAATTAACGAAAAAGTCATGGATAATTTGCCGAGCAATATTTGTGCATCCCACTGTATGATATATAACAATGGGCAAATTGTCCATCGCTATTTTCGTTCTATCTACGTCATTCTAAGCATTTTTAATGAACAGAATTGTACTTAGACCGAAGCAGAGATTGTCTTCTGCCTATTTGGGCTCTCGTTTAATTTCTTGAACCCCATGTTGCGGAAAATAACTAAAGAACACAGGAATCGACAGTTTGCCTACTATTATTTGTCTGTGGCTGTACCAGGCAGGACGAGATACACACTTCATTTTATAATCTTAACATAATCTTCTTCTGTTCTCTGTATGTGAAATTTATGCCCGTGTTTCGATACAAGAGAATATTTTGTGCCTTCTGTTGGAAAATACACAATATGTTAATAATTAAAAGCAGAGTATTGTATCACTTTAAAAGCTTCACTAAAATGAGCCTAAGTTCACTTTTATTCTCAAATTGAGTTTTTCCTCAAAATTCTCATTCCATGTTGTTGTAACGAAGATGATTAGAAGTGTTAAATATTATTGGAAGCGCTGTTACTGATTCAGTTTTCCTTGTATTTCAATGATGTAACTATTATATTGTTGTAAAAAGATTTAAGGATTATCTTAGGATATTATCAATACAAAACAAGTATACATATGGGATATATTTCCCTGATACTACCAGAATTCCCCTCGCTTAAATTTAGATTGAGCTAAACAGGAATTAGACGAAACTATAATTCCAGTCTCCGAATACAGGAATATGTTCAACGGTCTCAGCTATATCTAGTTCGCTTTAGATTTTTCTGCTAAGCAAAATCTTCACTCCCAGATTTCGTTCAAAATATCACTATCATATTGGCACAAGGCACATAAGGGAAGTCGGACAAACGAGAAACAGTTAAGAAAAGAATGAGCAATTTGGATGATTGACGCCCGGAAAATGGACCACGCCTTCCATGCGACCACATCCCTTCGATTCCATTGTGATCACTCGAGTGGATGAAATTGCCAAGGGATGGGCAGAACAATCTTCCCTTCCAGTACAGTTATGATACTTCCTCCGCTCAAATCGCCATCGAAAACAATTGAAAACGATGTTCTCGTTCGCTAAGAGGCGCTGGTCATTTTCTCAGCGGGCAAGTAACCCAGTCTCTTGTGGGAAATCTGTCAGTCAAGAAGTTTCGAAAGATGGAATTCTCAGCACTCGTTTGGCCAATGCAGAATACGACCGGAAACGTCACCGATTCATATTTCTAAACGTGAATCTTGACATTTTTCTTAACAGCATTCAGACTTCAGGTTACGGCACCTGAAAACAATTGTAATTTTATCCTGTACGTATGCAACCACGCAGCACTCGAGGTTTCCTCTCTAGGACAGTGTGCAATGCTCTCCTTTTCTCTCTTTTTCTCTGAGAGAAAGAGAGAGAAAGAATAAGCAAGGAGAGAGTGAGAGAGATATCTTCCTCATTCTTTCGTTCTGTTTTCACTTTTTCTTTCCCCCTGCCCCCCCTCCTCTGTTCTCTCTCCTTTCTCTTCCCTCTTTCTCTCTCGACTTTCTCTATTGGACTCTCTCTCTGTCTCTGTCTCTCCCCTCCCTCCAAAAAGGTAGAGAGAGATTTATTGATTGATTTGGTTTATTTTACTTCGCTTTTCTGCCGGTCGCCTTGGCGGAGTGGTTAGCATATCGCGCTACGACGCCAGGGGTCTCAGGTTCGAATCCTTGTCTGGGCTGTTTGTGAGTGTCCATGCATCAATTTCATCATATCATCATTCATCCTCATTTTCGCAAATTAGCCAAAACTGGCACAAAAGCAAAGTAAAATGAAGCAAATCAAACTCCGCTTTTCTGCGAAAATGAGGATGAGTGATGACATGATGACATTCACCAAAGGACATTCGCAAGAAACATCCATGCCCAGGCCGGAATTCGATCCCGGGACCCCTGACGTCGTAGCACGCTGAGTGAGAGAGAACAAGAGAGAGAGAGGAATGGGGTTGCTTCCTGGCGTGTGAACTGGACAAATCTACGAATTCTGCCTTCAATACTTCTAATCCGAAATCTTCACTTACGGTAAGTAAGTAGTGGCAGAGGTGTGGTTTGAAAGTGAGGTTTAAGCTTTGAATCAGCCACTCTGATGGCATGAGGCGTTTCGAAAGCGTCCTATCGTTTTTAGTTAAATAATAAAAAAGCCACTGGCACAGGTCAGTAGCCAGGCAGGGTCGCCAGGCCCCCCCCCCCCCGGGCACTCCACCAGCCCCCTTGACATTAGGTAAAACTATTTTGTTTTTTTATTTGTTTGAGATGAGGAGTAAAAATGTAGACAGAATATATTATTTGTTCACAACTTTGTTCGTTCATCTTGTTTATGAGCAGAAGTCTAAGGTTCACTAGACTTTAGAAAGTTCTTTCATAAGGAGCCTTCTTTATCTGTATCTTCCCCTCTTCCTGTTGCAGCCTCTCGTTTGACAGAAATCTGTGACTTTGACGTCATCATCCACATTCCTTCCACATCTGCGTCAAATGTCAACAGATCCCAAGTTTTGGGAACGACGGGGAGTTTTATTGCTTCGGCCGGGGGTGGAATGTACAGTAGGCACTATGATTGAAGTGAATATTGTACATTTTAACAAGTATGATATAAATATCTGTATCATCAAAAATAGTATGGAGTGTGTATTAAGGGATGGTGTCAGTATAGCAGTAATTAGCAGTAATTAGCACTTAGAAGATAGGCTCTAGAAAAAACCCTCTAGTATTTGCGTGATATTTCTAAATTTTATATTTTAAATTAACTTAATGACCCCCGACACACATAATTTACCTTCATTTAATACTGTTAAACTTTTGAAAAATTGACTTGGTTTACGAAGCCCTCCCTGATAACCCCTGGAGATCAGTTCTAGCTACGGGCCTACACTGGCAACGATGACCTGCGTTGCATTCTTGCATATATGTACATACGGGATAGGAAATTGAGTTATTCGGAGAAGTGTCGAAATGAGGTATGCAGAATTGTTTAAAATTGTGTCAACAGTGTAACTGTAATATTTTTGTTGCATAAACAGTACTTTATAATAGCCAGTCAAGTAACATCTGTGTAAAAATAACTACACAAATGAACATACTTGTATATCCGGACTTCCAATAAAACTTCTCATAAAACTTATTTGATAACAATTTTTCTCTTGTGTCCACAATTTTGACTCGAGTTACCGTACTAAACTAACGAATGATTGGCTACAGTAGTGTCACGAGACGAAAATAAAATGCTGTGTAATGAGAAACGCCAGCAGTCCCCGGGTGACGAGAGGTCGCCAATAGTGTCGTGATCGAGGGAGCGAAGCGCGAAGTGTGTTGCGAGTGAAAGTGTTAAGTCGGTCCATTTAAAAGGTTTGGCCCAATCCACTGAGGACACCTTCGATGGACCGATACAGCGCCACGTCGTGACTCAGCCGAGGAACCGCGAAGGATATCAGGTACAGTGGTGACACTTTGGGTTTTATCCTTGTCAGTGTTTAGATATCTTGCTGGCTCGTGCGTCATCTTCCCCCCTTCAGTTGTGCGATTCTATTAAATATTGGTAAAGGGCAATGAGTGTAATTTATTCCATTCTTCATACACACATCCTCTTGCAGCCAAGCACTTTAAGCCGGCGAACAGCCTAAACGTAACAGTAGGATACATAAGTATTACCAAGAAAATTGTCTATCACTACGCCCATGCACTTTTTTACCCAGTGAGAGCTGCAGAAATTGAAATGAAATGCCAAACAAGTTTCACATAACCTCTACATCAACATACGTTAAAATCTATTCTTTTAAAACGCATAGGATTCAATAGAAAAATTGATAAAAGTAGCCATGGACAAATTGCCGATCAAACTATGTAATAAGCTATTAGAAATAAGTTTGAACAGGTCTAAAATTAGGCGTCTAACTGTGCTTTTGTTGGGGATTTAACCCTTAACCGCTGTCGTGAACGTTTCGGCACTAACACAGTCGTGCGGTCCACAGCACCTCTAAGAAAAAAGGAATGTAACTATATGAGGGCATATTTTAAATGATGTGAATTTAATCATGTTGTATGCTTTGTTATTCACTGAACACAATTACATAGTTTTGAGAGCGAAACATTCTTTTTTTAACTTTTTAAAAATAATATTTTGTTTATATTGTGAGTTTAAGGAAAACAAATTTACTAAACCAAAATATATCTTAACTGAGTATTTACACACAGCTGATCAACGTGAATTTAGTCCTTAGTTATTGTTAACATTCATTCTTCAAAACCACGGTTCTCTATATTCAGTAGACTATATACCACAAACAAAAAAAATCTGCCATTCTCTTGTCTATTGACCATAATAAATCGTCGGTGATTTTAATTCTCAAACACAGTCGTGACGTCCGCGGGACAGCAGTATATAAATAGAACACCACAGAAGCAGATAATGCAACATTTACCTTCACGCTTTCACAGCACACTGAAGTTGAGGAAGGTACTGAAAGATAGGTAGCCTCAAGGTCAAAATTAATGGCGGGGTAAGAAGCAAAGGAACGCACCTGTCCGTGGGACGTTACAACTGTATTGAGGGTTAAAATATCATAATTGAAACGGTTGGTAAACGTCATCCCCAAACGATTGATACTTGCAAGGAAATAACTTCCAGCTTTACGTGAGAGGCATTTTACACACCAAATTTTAGGTTATTCACAATGAACTGATTTCATAGGAATAAGACGTTCTTTGTGGTATCTGCTAACATTTTTTTTAAAAAAAAAAACGACAACTTGAGTAAAGTGGCATATCCTCAATGCATGAAAAGCATCAACAAAAGTGTGTTACATGTATGACTTCATTTGTCTGTGAAGAATATAGGCTGCAGATGTTAGTAACTTTTATTGGTGAAATGTACAAATTATATGCATTCACAAACATCTAAACATTAATGCAATTAAAAACAGTAATAATTTCCACATTAATTGATTGTTAGTTACATGGAGTAGGACCATTGTTTGTGTAATGTCGCTGTAGTTCTTGACTTACGCTACTTTTCTCCCGATAGTGGCTCTTCATTGGTCATTCTAGTTACGCAACGTCTGTAGTGAAATGTTTGTGGTGCAACGAAACAGACAATTTTGATTGTGAAACGAAAATTTTTCAATGCAGAAGGGAAGAAAAGGTCTCGCAAGGGTGTACATGCTTGTTCTCGGTTGTTCCTCTTGAAACATCGCAAGCTATTTCGTAAGATAGCTTATGTTAGCGGTGGGAAGAGTGTTATAAATTTGAGGATTTTTTCGAAGCGCGGACAATACGTTATTAAAGTCCGCGCGTTCATTATATCCCCATCGGCAACCCTTTGATAAAACTTAACACTGGAAACAATAGCCAACAATAGCCAGACCGCTTCCGATAAGCGCGTGCACTGAGACGTTGTTGCCACATTTTCTTTACATTTCTTGTAGTTGCAAGACGGAGCAGGCGGGTGCGTGAACCTCTCGTTATTTTTGCGCCATAACCACGTGCGGGGTTGATTTTCTTAACTAGTTGTGTTGTGTTATGGTGCTGTGTTGTTGCTTTGTTATAGTGGTGTGCTTTTAGTTTTTTTTATTAGATTTTGGTTTTTTTATTAGCATGTGGAGACCGTGGGTTGCAAACCAGGTTCCTTTAGCAAACGTTGTTGCGCAGGAGAATTTAGCTGACGAAAGTGACCCCCAGCCAAGTACTAGCAGCGGCAGTTCCAGAGTGCTGAGGAAAAGGAAGAAAATTCTGAACAAACAAGCTCAAGAATTTGTATGCAGTGTGCACGAATATGTCTCCAGGAATAATTCAGGAAGAGGACCAATATCGGAGACAGCAAATATTTTGAAATTAGACAGGAAAACAGTGCGAAAGATCACAGAAAGAGGCCCAGTTACACCAAAGAAGCCTGGTAATAAAAATAAAAAATTTCATAAAGTGGACGAGTTTGTTTGCGATTTTGTTAGGAGAGAGATTTACAATTTTTTTTCTAAAGGACGCGCACCAAGTGTCTGTGAATTATTAACACAACTCAAACTAATATCAGACTTTCCTTACAAACAAACGACGCTTCGAGAGCTTCTGAAGAAACTTGGTTTTTCTTTTCGTCAGCTGAAGAAAAGAAATGCAATAATGGAGTCGACAAGAATTGTTGCTTGGCGGTATCGTTACCTTCACAAACTCAACAAGTTGAGATCAGAAGGCTGCCAGATTGTTTATTTGGATGAAACTTGGTTCGACACTCACGACGTCGTCAAAAAAGGGTGGGACGACGGTACTTGCAACTGTATTTTGAAGTCGCCGTCAGCACGAGGAAAACGCATCATGGTGCTCCATGCTGGGAGCAGCGAGGGGTGGGTCCCAAATTGTTTGTATCTTTCCGCTAAGAACATTGGAGATTGTAAAGCTGATAGTCACGACGAAATGACCGGACAAGTGTTTGAAAATTGGTTTACCAATAATCTGCTGCCAAATTTGCCAAGTGATAAGAAGTGTATCATAATTTGCGATAATGCAAGTTATCACTCGAGGCTGCTGGTGAAAATCCCAACTATGAAGACAAAACTGCAGGATATTATTTCCTTCATGGAGAGGCACGACGTTCCAGTACCGAAACCTGTTCCTATAAAAGCCCTTTTATTAGAAATAATTAAATCGGAAAACATTACTAAAAAGTACGTAGTGGATGAGCTTGCAGCCTCACGTGGACATGAAGTGTTGCGACTCCCTCCCTACCATTGCATGTTTAATCCCATAGAACTGGTGTGGGCCAAGTTAAAATCATACGTGAGGAGAAACAATGTATCGCCTACTGTAAGTGCCAGTGTATGCCAGCTGTTGCGTGATGGGACAGAGACAATTGATGCTCAGCTTTGGTTGTCCTGCATTCAACACACCATCAAAATTGAGAGAAAATACATTAACCACGACACGGATAGTAACCAGGAGAGATTCGTGATTCACGTGGGAGACAGCGATGACGATGATGATGAGTGAAGGTAAGTTAACTATATATGTATATTCTAAATAATATATTTTTCGAGTAGAAAGGTTAGGGGTATTTAGTGTAAATATGAGGATTTATAATATGCCTCTTTCCTATCTTTATTAATATTGTCCTTTTTAATATTTATCTGTATTTCTTTTCTCTTTACATATTCTTTAATTTGTTTGTTTCTCTTTCTTTTTCTTTACCCTTTCCTTCAATTTGGCAACATCGCTTTCCTACTCCAGTTTCTTCAAAAGAAAACCGCCCGCTTGGGTGTTTCTTTTAACAAAGAGCACCGCTCCCTTTGTTAACCGCTGGGGATATAATGAACGCGCGGACTTTTACTTAATAGCATTAAGTAAAAAAAAAAATCTAGCAGACGAAGCGTGGACTCGAACTTAGAGGTTGTAAAACAATTGATTCCCTGCCACGGAAACAATGTGCGTGTTGTATAATCCCTCTACTCTTACGTGAAGAAGTCAGCGGGATGTGTGCAAGGGGAACGTGTTCAGTTGAGAACAAACGAGTTTTCTGGTTATTGTTCCTAGCTTGTTTCCGATACCGTGGTGTTTAACTCAATGCTCTGAAAGACAATGCAAATTGTGTTTGCAAGTATTAATTAGTCCACTCTTTTGGTTTTCTAATTTATCTTTTGTAAATAGTTTTGGTATCTTATACCGACCAGGACATTGTAGAGAGTTGTGACTGTCTTCTACATTCACAAATAACTAATATGTACTTGATTTCTATTGCGTACAAGTTTATAAAATGGACAGGGAACTATTGAGGTTAAGAACGCTGTATCAATGTCGATATTTGTTTTAAGTTCTTGATTTCGATTAGTTTTTGTTATATGTAAGAAAATTGACTTAAAATGTCTTGTGTCAGAAATCGAAAATGAGTTTATATCAAATGTTATAAAGTTAAATAATATTTTGAAAGTTGAGTTGTGTTGTTTAATTCTTGCAATGTAAGTATAATAACATTATGAAAACCAGTTGAGCGCTGAGGACTTGCAATTTAATTTTAAAATTGTGTTAAAGTCTGCTCATCCTTTGCGTACAATATATATTCAGTGTAAAGTATCGTTGCAGAGTGCATGTACAGTCACAAAGGCAAAAGAGAAGATTTTGATTTGCAATAGTAGCAGATAATGATGATATGGCTAGGATTTTCATGACTCAGCATATTTCTCTTTTGGTAAAGGTGATGTGTTCCCTAAATATATAGAAATTCATTATTCATATTATGATTTTCATGGCCTGCCCGATAGTGGAGGCACGTTGCACAGTGTTTCTTATTCCACTTTAAACTGTGCACAAAGTTGACTTAAAACTACACCTCAAATAAACAATTATGATAATAAGGAAAATCTGTCTTCCTGTCGCCTCCATACTATTTCAGACCGAAGCGATAAAGTCAGCTCCGGTCTGCACAAAAACATTACTGTGCATGCGCAACTAACAGACCGAGGTCACACGATGAGAAAACTGCCCAGCCCAAAGCAGCATGTCGTGTCGCTTGTAGCTTCGGTCTAAAAGCTTTCTTAAAGTTCCACGTTTCTGAATTCTTTGGTAGTTGAATATCCAGTATAGGTAACCAAAGTATATGTATTGCTCATATTAGAAAAATCGATTGAGTGCCACGTTGAAAGATTATGATAAATAATTCTATGGATTCGAGTATCTTGTCATCTCGATATGAACAAAGAATCTAAGATTTAAGATTGGAATAACTTCAAATAGTTTCGAACCACAATAATTATGGAACTTTGTAATTTTATGTAGTTAAAGCACATGAATTTCTCAAATGACCGAGTTGAAATAGTATAGAGTGAAAGAGAAGCCTTTTTATATTGGGTATTAATATTCCCTGCCTCAAACTTGTGCACGCAAAAAATTAAATATAATTTCATTGGTATTGGAATAGAAGAAATCTTTCATTTATCTAGGAGTTTCAAGTAATAAAAAACTTTGTTTTTTACACAATACATGCAATATTGGCAAAATGATCGTCATTTAAAAAAGTGTAATAATTTTCTGAATGACAGCGACAATGGTTCTTTATTAGCATGCAATGTCTATTGAACATTATCCATTGACTAGTGTGTATAAGTACGTAGACTGCATTCTAATTTTCAAATTTGCTGTTTTATTTCACATGGTCAAAAATGCCCTCAGGTTATTTGTTGATTTCTGTATTATATTTCCTCGTATATTAATGGCATCGTTGAAGTAGTTACATTTTCGTTAATTTTATGTACAAAATGAAATAGATGGAAACTTGAGAAAAGTTAGGAAAGTAGGTGTGTAAATTATTCCGTTCTGCAAAAGGGGGAAGGGGGCAAAGCTGGTATCACATCCGCTAGGCCTGCAAAGCAAACTTTGGATTTTGAAATCTCTCTAAATGAGTACTGGGTTTATATGGAAATGCGAATCGTGGAATTTGAAACCCTTTGTAATAAATTCTGAAATCAGCTTAAATACGTACTAGACCTGTGGAAAGAAATGAATCGAATAAAATGAATTTGGAATACGGTAAAACGAATCTCGGATGTATAACTGCCAGGGTTGGCAAAATTTGTGTTTTTTTTAAAAGAAACAAAACAAAGTTGTTTTTTTGTTTTAACCATGTTTTTAATGTTGTAAACTGTTTTAATCAAGATCCCAAAAAACGTTTTAAAGTAATAAAAAGTTTAAAATATAATGCCAAAAATATTTATTTTCTAAGAATAATAAGTAGGGACGTGAAAAGTAACAACGAAAAGTTGAGGGAAGCAAAATAAAGTGTTTAAAATTTATTTGGGTAGGTAAAGGAGGCAAATTTTCGGTGTTTCGAAATCGCGAAATAACGCGAATTATGCCAATTTTCATAATAACACGGAATTTTACACTTTAACTCGAAAAACGCCGCGAAATATGCAATATAAACAGGGGATGACACTTCTTCTGTTCAGAAAGAACTACCTGAAGCGCTGTTCTGTCGTTTGTAGTATAGCTGGTAATAGTTCGATTCAAAAGAGATTGTCACGCTTCATTTATTGTAGTTTGGCGCAGATTTGACTGACAGTATTAACCTCGCCCTGAAATAGAATTCGCTGGGGGAATATTCCCAGAAGTGAAATTTCGTAGGAACGGGAAAATTTTCAGGGAGAAGCACCTGTTGTGTTTCGGACGGGGGGGAGTGTGTATGTTGTGTACACAAAATAGTCGGGATTTTTTGGTATTGTTAGGGAAATGTTGTGTGTGTGATTCTGTTCAAAGATTTGGGTGTTATCATTCAATAAACATTTCACATGTATTGGCTGATGAGATGAAATAGTTTTTCTAATGGAAGAAATTTCGATATTTATCACAAAGGTGGCCATATTTCTTTACATTAAAACTAAAATTTGTCTCAATTTTCCAGAACTGAAACAATGTGAAAATCTTAAGCATAAAAGGAATAGTAAAAATGCATGTAAAAATAACACTGAATTTTACCCTAAGCCCCGAAAAATAACACCGAATTGCAGTAAAATAAAACTAAAACTTCACGTCCCTATTAATAAGGAATCTGTTGATCATACAAGGAAGTATACAGAATACTAACTAGTTATTCCTAGTTATAAAGTAGACACTTGTCTAACTTCTTAAAATACCTATTTATGTTAGTATTAAATCTCGCATGTAGGCTGTTCGGGAAGCTTCAACTTATCCACAGTTGCCAGGCCTCACTCAGTCCACGTGGTAGCTACTATGTTTTCAAAATACATTTTATCGTAAATGCAACAAAATATTGAAATTGATAATTATGTGCAGTATGTTAAGTGAGGAGCAAAACTGTTTCATCCATATAGTATTCAACATTTCTAAAGAAAACAGTCATCTGTTTTAAACGTTTTGAACATGCCAACCCTAATAATAACTCTTTCATAATTCACCATTATGAATATAATCGAAAGTAACATGACTATCTGAATATTACTTTGGAAGAATGATAATAGCATACCATAATGTCGGAGATTTGTATTGTCGCGTCAATGCACCTTCGTGTTTTGGAATGCCAGAGACATAGCCAACGGAAAATGGTTATTAACATGTAATTAACCTCATCCTTTGCTGCAAAACCCTTGTAAGCTTCGTGCTTTAAATTTTTTTCAAAGTAGGCCGGAAGTTGTCCATTGCGGACAAAAGGAAATTCATAACCTTGCGCAGTTCCAATCCAAAAGGGATCGTGAGCTCAGCTTTCATTATCAGAAACACAAATCTCGTTCAACAAACAGAAGAAGCGCCCGAAGGTGCGATTGTTCAGCGACATGTAAAATATGACGTTCCACTCATCAACAATACAAGTCTTTTAATTTTGCCTTCAGGCCTTACACAACGCAATTGAAGCGAGAGTATATTTTAGGGATGCCAGCTGGTTAAATGAAGGAAGAGGAACTGGCACCACTGCTGAAGTATTACGTGAGAAATTTTGCATGCGAAAAATAGTCCATGAGGAATTAAGGAGATGATCGTTGTACAAATGAAAATACCATAGGTATAAGTAAGGAAATATTAATATAGTCATTCCATGCCAAATCATCACGAAGAAAATGAAGTTATCAACCCGACCATCTCAGACTTTCATGAAATTTGGTAGGATGGTAGGGAACATGAAGTAACTTACATGTGTAAAATTCTATCCCTCAGTGATACAGGGTGTTCATACAGCAGGGTTGCCAACTTCATAAAAAATGTAAAATTTATGCTTAAAAGGCCAACAAAAAAATCATAACTTTTCTTCTAATTATGGCATAACTTTCACCTTGGGCTTATTTTGAAGCTACCGAAGCATAATTTTCATAAAAAATAGTCTCATATGAAAATACTGAAATTTTTATTTCAAGGTCACACGATGCGACATTTGTCCTGGAATACCTAATAAAACTTATCTTCAATTTTTGTGGAAATAAGGTATGTTGTACAGTTAAATGTAAGTTTCAGTTTGGGATGGCTTTGGGAACAGGAATAAAACATCTGATACGGTGAAATACGGTTCTATAATAAGATCAGTTGCCAGGCCAGCACAAAACCGGCCACTTCGCATAACATGTAGTCCATTGCAGATTTTTCATAGAGGGCTGATGATTGATTGCACGATGGGTTTCATCATTTCCTGATTATATCCATAACTGATCGCAGATGCAAACTCTACTTCCAAATACGCTCGGCTATCAAAGAATATCTAGCACCCTAATGTTTTGAAACTGAAAAGCAGAAGCATCCTGTTATATTTCTGAGTTGAAGCAAATGTAGATATTCTTCGGAATTTCGATGAAGCCAATGTTGCATCCTACTACTGTCAGATTTTTTTTATTCCTGTTCCCTAAGCCATCCCAAAATGAAACTTACACCAAACGAAGATTACATTTAACTGTATAACATACCTTATTTCCACAAAAATAATTGAAGATATGTTTTATTAGGTATTCCAGGACAAATGTCTCATCCTGTGACCTTGAAATCAAAATTTCAGCAGGGTATTTTCATATGAGACTATGTTTTATGAACATTATGCTTCCTTAGCTTCAAAGTAAGTCCAAGATGAAAGTTATGGTATAATTAGAAGAAAAGTTATGAATTTTTTTGTTGGCCTTGTACGCATAAATTTGACATTTTTTATGAAGTTGGCAACCCTGCTGTACCAACACCCGGTATCACTGAGGGCTAAAATTTTACACATGTAACTTCATGTTCTCTACCATCCTACCAAATTTCATTAACATCTGAGATGGTCGGGTTGGGAGCTGTGATTTGGCATGGAATTTTGAACAATATCAAACCTTGGGTGAATTTTTTTTACACCGCCATACTCACACTTGTTTTGGATTGCTGGATAGGTACTTTCTCAACAAGAATGTTAAATATAATTACGCTTGTCTAAACCAAAGTAGCAGTAGTTCGTGCACAAAATAGGGAATTTAATCTGACCCAGGTTGGAACTCGAAACCAGACCCTTCTTTGGAAAGATCATGATTCGATCACTGAACGCACTTGGTCAAATATTACTGTGTTATAATGGATTTACACTTCCTATTTTTCACTTAGTTATTAACTTCTTTTATTGTCATTCAGTGACACTAGAGGAGGGCCCAGTTTTGCCTTTATTATTATTGTGATTGTATATGTATTAACACAAAAGATGTCCCGTCTTTCTACACCAATCACTATAATTCTTAGATCTGTGTGATCATTTTCAGATTTTTTTTAAAAATAATTCTGTCACATCGGTTAACTGACACTTTAAAGTTTGAAAATCAATAGATTTTCCACGTTGTGATATTTGTACTCTTCTAAATCTGAGGTACAGTAGGATGCATAAGTATTACTCGGCAAATTGTCCATCGTTATTGATAATTTTTCTCTTGAATCGTACGTATTTTTAAGGAATAGATTTTTACGTATGAGGTTGTCAGCAGCTTGTTTGGCGTTTTGAAGTTCTCATTGGGTAAAATAAAATACATGAATTTAGTGATTGACAATTTGCTTGGTAATACTTATTTATTCAACAAAGGATTCCAAATGCAGCATTAACCATTTTGTACTGAAATGTACCAACAATAGAAAATAACAACAATAACACCAAGAATAGTAAAAAAAACTAAAAATTACATGCGATAAAGTGACTTACATATTTTTGATTTTCAAAAATGTCTATTTGGCTTACTAATTTATTGTATTGGCTGGGTACTCTGTGAAACAGGGAACGTTGGATGAGGGATGAGGCATAATCTTGGCCATTGGCAAGCAAAAACATGAGTGGTTCTTGTTGTGCGTTACGGCACTCGAAAATGAATTTCTTGGACAAGGCCATCATCACCTCTGATGTTCCCATTGGCTATTTTATGCAAGAAAATATGGTCTGTCAGTTTGTCCCTCGTGAGGAGTATCAATATTTAACATTTTCAGAAGGATGGGCGTTTGCAAATGTTTTGTGGATGGAATTCGGTGACGAATAAATAAATTTAGAACTGAATTTAGTCTATTTGAATTTGTTGTACTTCTATGGACCAGATCGGAGAACAGTACTCAATTTTAGGTGAAACGAAAGATTTGTAAAAAGTGCTGAGAGCAGACACTGCACTGTGAGAACCAAGTTTAAGTTCTATTAACAAGCACTAATTGTACTGAAATTATAAAAACTTAACAGTAGAATCGTGAGTAGCTCGTTGAAGCTACTTTAGATGAGTAATTAACAACATAACATATTATATGTATGGCTATAAGAAATTGAGAGGAAGAATATCCCGAGTGTAAATATGATGGCAGCTCTAGTTTCCGTTTTTTTCCCTGTAAAGCAAATTATGCACGTGACGTTTGTAGTCACTTGCACGTAAGTAATTGTGCGCGTTTTGATTGGCATGAAACGAAAGTTGTCGTGTGGGAACACTTTCTACTTGTTCGCTTGTTTTTATGGTGCGAAGTTCCCAATCTGAATTGAAACGCCATGCTTGTACTTTTTTTTTTAACAAAAAAATCTCTTCATTAGCGAGAAAATATGCTGGCGGAATTCCCTTATTTCGACCTTTCTTTTTTCCAATTCATTTACTCTTCGCAAAGCGTATAGAAGAGCAAGTGTGATCATTCTTTCGCGAGCTCCGTGTGAGATAGGGAGAGTTGTGTTACCTGCCACCGCGGCGCTACAGTCGTTGAAGATCTTTTCTGTCTGTCGAATCTCTACTACTATCTACTGTGGGAAATATAATCATTTAAATCTCTGCTGGAGTCGTGAACACTGTTGCCAGTTATAGTGGCTTCGGATTACGTTACATTATTTTTATCGATGCTTCTCCTCTACAGATTAACTCTTCTTCTGTGGCGTTGTTTAGATATATGTATTACAATTATTCTAGCGCTATAATTACAATTTGTTCAGTTGCATTATGTTCTAAACACATTATACAGGGTGTTTAAAAACGATTAATCGGATTTAAAATTGTCATACAGTGTGTCCCAAAATAGTGTTTACACTCTTTGAACGTTAAAAATGGGAACACTAATAACAGCAAGTGTGAAATTTTTTGCGTGTCACATACCTTAAAGTTATAGATGTTCATTGGCAGCAATACTTTGTCTGCAATGCTATAGAACGGATCAACAAACAGCAGATATGGTTTCCACAGGAAGAGAAGCACAGGCAGTCTCAATAGCATGTTTCATGTCATCCAGTGACCATGACTTTGTCGGGTAGACATCGTTCTTCAGGGTACAATAATGCCTACCGCCTGGTGGGCTGTGATGGAACTAAAAAAAACAAATGCCTACACCCGTTCACACACACACACACTCAATGTAGATATTGCAGCTTCAAATACAAAAAGTCCAGTCAAGTTATCTTGAATAGTTTCTCTGTTATTAACATTCAAAGAGTGTAAACTGTATTTTGGGACACACTGTATATTTGGAGTTTACGTCATACTGGTAAGTGATACGTTACTCTGAAAGAAACCCCACAACAGTTGTAAGGGCTCCATGTGATCCAGGGGCGGGGAATTTTCTTCCGCACCCCCTATCGAAAACCTATATTCTACCGAAAACATTACAGTGTCATATTATGTCATGTGGTTGTCATATTGAGGGCTGAATGTTAGGTACTGAAGTGAGACTGCTGTTATTATTTACAACAGGCAAGCATTGATCCTACTTTCAAAGAGATTCCGCATTTATCTTCCTGTACATGGTCAACCAAGTTAGTAGTAAGGTGTGTTTTATACAGCGTATATTGATACTCGTGTAAGTTGAATTGTATGTTTCGCAAATATGCTGTATAAGGAAACAAAACTGCCGGAGTGTGAGTGTACTGTCGGCAGTCTATAAAGATCAGCGGCCCTTGTCTTTATTCTTCAGAATTGTTGTTAAGAATTGTTTCTTTTTGAGTTTCAAGTAATTAAATCTGTTTGTGTTTTTCGATAAATGTATACAGCTCAGTGTCAGTTGTATGTTTTCCTTTGCACTGTTGATACACGGTTTTGTTGTCCGCCTACGTGCTATTTTCTTCAAGTCGCAATGGAACAAAAATTTCAGTTCCTTTCAAGTATCATCAGGTCGTTCTCGGGAAATTATTTATCGTGACGGTAGTTTCTTTGTTAATTCGTCCTAGTAAATGTACCATTTCAGACATTTTCAAAGACTGTTACGAATGGTCCAAAAATTCCCGTGGAAATGTTAATAGTTTGTTGTTGGGAACATAGCGGCCCAAGGGATTTTAACTAAGAATTTGCTGTGTACTTAGCATTTTATCCTGACGGGCAGACGGAAGGTAGGCTACGTAGCCTATTATGTAAAACAAACGCACATGAAAAGAGGGGTTGCAAAGCAACGGGACATTTTCAGAAAAGTGAAGCAGTCCAAAATAAAAAAAAAGGGAATTGGTAATTACATGAAAGTGACTACATAATTTCGTATTTGTTGTTATTTTGTTTTTTTTTCAAATTGAAGAACTTTAGGTTGCCTAGTAGTGATCTCTTTCGTTTACCCAACGCACACAAACTGAACACTCGGCAGTTGTTGTCACCTATACACCGTATTTGACATTTTGTACCTAAATTGGTTGTGCCTTGTAATCAAGGGATTCCGGGTTCGATATCCGGTGGAGGCACATAGTGGTTCGGATCCCACTTTAAACTGTAGGTCCAGTCCCAATTAGCCTATATGTGCATAAAGTAGACTTTAGACAATGGATGTCATTCCAAACGTGTACATCTCAGTCACGGTCATTTATGTAAGTTTTTATAAGAGCGTTGCAGGAACATGGTAACTTCAAGTGGAAGGATTTTTTAGAGAGAGTGAGCAACACTATTAGGGGGGGGATATACCTCGACCCCTCTCCATGGAAAAAATCCTCCAGTCGTCCAGATGTGTCATTGGCTGTTCTTTTCAAATTTCGAAACGTCGTTCTTGTGCTAAATTCAGGCAAAAATTAAGCAAGTCGCTAGTATTCTTCAGTTTCATTAGCATATTATCATAGATGGTTACTAGAAGTTGATTTATATTTGATTTAGGTACTACAACATGCAATAATATTTCACATTTTTTTATTTTTTTTCAACGTCACACCCCCCTAAATTTCATTCCGCACCCCCTCAGCACCCCTAGATGATTAATCCTGGCGCCGCTGCTGATGTGATCTCTTCTAGTTACACGAACAACATCAAAGTCAAAGCGCTAGAGGAATTTCTTCATTACTCGCTCCAACATGTCTGTTCTCACCGAGTTACGATGCGATTTTTCAGCCCATTCACAGTTGGCCTCCTAGGACAACGGATCGTATTCTGGGAATACGTTAAGGATGCTTTGTAGCTTATACCGCTCACCAAAGTCTGGATAAGCTGAAAAATCCCATCGCAACTGCTGTGAAGTCAGTGAGTAGACATGCTGGAGCGAGTATGTCACGAATTCAACTGTCACTGTCGTGTAACTAAAACACGACACATGATGCACTTATAAGCAAGGACTTATTTAGAGGAGCGGGGGTCCAATTTTAGCTTCAATTAGTGACTATATATTTTCTGCTTTTCTCCTGTTTCTTGTTTCTAAAGAACAGGGAATTTTGAAACCGAAAAGGGATTTCTTCGCATACGAGAGGGAAATTTTCTTCTGGACCAGGATTATAATCGAGGCAGTGGCGTAGCGCAGTTCTCTTGGGCCCCCCCGCAAGTAAAATATTGGGGGCCGCCCTCAGTGGAAAGAAAGGAGAAACATCGAGATGATGCCAGAGTGGAGCGGACACACAATAGTTAGAACCCCCCCGTTGTAAAATGAATTAACTTTAACCCTTCCTTCCCATTTTTTGTCATCGACTTAGGCTATATATCAGTTTAGTTGTTTGTCGAAACTAAATCAGGGTTGTCTGAATCTCTGATAAAGAACTGGATGAAGAAATGAGAAATGTTTTCTCTTACTTCAACGCGGTCACACAGCCAACTATTTTGTTCGAAACGTTTTTCTTATGTAGGTTACTTATAATACACATATATTTAAACAATACTGTTTGGGGAAATTGTTTAAAGCATAGTAAACACTCCTTTTTTGGACTTAGAGGTGGATGCACCTTCAGCCCACAAAGCCATCCTCTGGCTATGTCAGACCAAGATTCAACGTAAGAGCCTTCACATTACGCTTCTAATACTAATAGTGAGTTACATACTCAATCAAACTTATCATTTCAGTTACGAAGGTTGAACTGGACCTCTACATTGTCGATGGTGACCTAATATCATAAGGTCAATTGCAATCTGTTGCTAAGAAATAGAGATGGACTCAGTCTTGAGAGATAGAATATTAAACAGCGACTGGACTTTATTCACTCAATGAAATGCCGATTGGAGGGATTGGAGCACTTAGAGCACTGTATACGTTGTACGCCCTGCGTGGCGGAATTGGGGCTACTGGACCTAAGGCCAAAGGGAAAATTGCCCCTGGGCTCAACATCCAGAGTTTTTTGGGCCCCTTTGAAGTAAAATGTAACAGGTGTGGACATTGTGGAAAATTTATCTGAGGTCTTATTTCAATCTCATACTGAGGCTTGGGGGTCCCCATGAACATATTTGGTGGGAAGTTACATTTTAAATATCACTTAATATTAATGGTAATAAAAAAGGTCGTAAATTATGAAGTGTGTTTGTTTAGGTATTGTGTAACAATAAGGAGGCATCGACCGGTTGAACAACTGAATCTTTCTACTCGATTCACAACTGTACTACACTATACTAAGTTTACGAAAGCTATGAGATGAGAGAAGTTCCTATCGATTGCCACCTTTGAGCAATGAACTTTGAGACCCATAATGTCAAGTTGCCCGGGTTCCTCTGGCTGAGACAACGCCCCACTGCTTATTATCGCAGACGTCGTCATATGATATGTTACTGGGAATCAAATTTCTGTTTCGTAAATTCATTTTTTAAATAAGCGACAGTAAGTACTGAATTTCTGGGATTATATAAAATGTCAGGATCACAGAGAGAACATAGCGGGGCCCCTGCAGCTCGGGGGCTGCGGGGCGGCTGCTACGCCACTGAATCGAGACCCGCCCTCCTACTCCTCCGCCCTTGATGCAAATGGCAACTTGATTGAATGAACTTGAAGCACAAAATTCAGTAGTTCCGTGTCGAGACTCAACAGGCGATCCTCTGCAGTTCTAAGATTAGGTGCAAAGGGGTCAGTGTGTTAGATGCCGCGGGATATGTCACGCCTTCGCCAAGGTGTGGGAAAAGGAAGGTTAGCACGGTAAGGCACCGCAACGACATCTGGCGCAAGCGACGCGAAACGCTACAGCTCCTTGGCTTAGCTTATCTGCGCGTCGTTGTCAATGAGAACAGTGGCGCATCCACGACTGGTACTTGGAAGAGTTAATTTTTTGCCGGAAATACATTCTAAGAACCAAAATTTTGCATAATTCTTATATAAATAATATACCGGGTGGGCCATAAGTCAGTTGTCAAAAATGCATTTGGTGCAATAACAACAAACACAAACACCACACAATAAACAATCAATGTCACACAGAACCTCACACAAAACTCCAATAACTGCTAGTGTCGACTGACTTATGGGTAATACGCACTAGTCAAGTTCACAACTGACTTCCACTACGCTAGGCAAAACAAAGTCTAACGATTGCTAGTGACAACTGACTTATGGTCCACCCGGTATAGTATTGAAAACAGGAACCTAGGTGCTCTTTACATCCCTTTTTAACTCTACGGTAAGAGTTTTACATGAGGGAATAAATACGTATTTCCTCGCATGCTTCGAAGGGTTCTAAATGGCCATTCGCACAAAAACACCCCCAAAATGTATCAATCGAAGGTCTGTGGTTTAGCGAAACATACTGGAAAAATGAAAGTGTTTGAGCTGGAGGCCCGGTTTCTATTCCCGGGGTGGATGATATAAGGTCTGAATTTTCCGGCTCGGGGGCTCACCAGCCTCAAATCAATGGGTACCTGGGGGCAACCCGGGGAGGGGGGTTTAAAGGCGGCTGGAGCGTGGTGCTGGGCTCCAAAATGGCCCAGATCGAGAATGTGTGGGGGCCCTACCCCCCATCCCTTAAATGTGCCTTGATGGCACGGTGCTACACGAGGAACTTCCCCTTACCTTGAGCCTCTGTTCAAGTCCACATTTATGCACAGAAAGGCTAATTATGGCTGGACCTACAGTTAAGTGGGATCTGAACCACTATCCATCAGATATTGAACCCGGGACCCTTTGATTACAAGGCGACTACATTACCACAAAGCCATCAGGGAGGAAAAAGAAGGTAGCACATGGATTAGAATATCTTGTAAGTAATTTATGTTTATTATGTACCGTGGCCGTTCGGTCTAAAAAGGGACGGTCGCAGTTACCGAGTCTCCTAGGGGAAGCGTAACAACTTTTCTCCTGAGATTTCGATCCGTGTATGAGACCGGTGGTCACCCACCATCGCGAGGAAATTGGGGAGTTGCGAATGAGTAGCGTATCCCGGTCAAGGAAACCTACAACAACGACTTGGAGGTCGTCGTGCTGACCACACGTCACTCCGTACAACTCGGGCCAATGAGTGAGAAGGATCAGGTGGGAGTGAGGCTGGCAATCGGTTATGATAATAGATGTTTATTATGTTTAATCCAAAATTATCATTTAACGACAGTGGCGGCGATTAGGAAGCCGGGAGGGGGGGTGCAGTTGTCCATCCACTTTTTGCCAAATTTTCCTCCAATATGCTAAACCTTATCTACCAAGGGAAAGTAAATTATCCTTGTCCCCTCCAGTTTTGGGACCTTGCCCCCCAAATATTGGAACCCAATCGCCACCATGATGTAACGATATTGCTTGATTTTCTATTGTATGCTATTGCTTTAGCATTCGATTACTGTGATTAGTGTTTGACAAACATTTTGTATTTTATTATGTTCAATTTCTTCATTTTCTTATTTTACCTTGTCATATTTTGTAACCAACTAGGGTTGCCAGACGTCCCGTATATTCGGGATTGTCCCCTTTTTTAAAGAAATGTCCCGGTGTCCCGGAAAATGTTCTCAGGACGCCCATTTGTCCAGTATTTAGCTAAAGAAGAAACGAATTCAAATTTCAAAATCATTTTATACAACAAGAAATTAATAACAATTTATAACTAACCTAATTGGATACCAATTACCATTTACCACTCAATCCTCATATTAACATTGGCGTAGAACTGCTCATTGTCGATATGACAAAAGCAGTTATGGTTCTAATACAGCTTTTCTTGGTCAATGGAATCAGAGTGGAGTGGATAATATTCAGGGCTTAGGTGATGAAAAGTTTTATTTATTTTCGTCATGCAAAAAAGAAAGTGTTCTTATAGTAGTGATTATTCTAAGCAAAGGTCCTCGTAATGGACGCCCTTGTAATCAAGGGGTCCCGGGTTCGATACCCGGTGGAGGCACATAGTGGTTCGGATCCCACTTTAAACTGTAGGTCCACTCCCGATTAGCCTTACTGTGCATACAGTGGACTTAAAACACCAATTCAATCAATCAAATCTTAAAGGACGCCAAGTGTTCACTCAAATATTACCTATAATATATTTTGTCAAAATGTTAAAAATTAGGCATTAACAGTGCTTTAAACTGCAATTGATTTTGTAATGTTTAAAAATGTTATAAAAATAAATTTAACTATATCTATGTATATATGTCCCGTTTTTCTTTTATTTTAAAAATCTGGCAACCCTATACCAACGTATCTGTACATTGCACTGTAAATACTGTAATGAAAAAAATAAAATGAAAATGTATTCGTATCATCACGATAAAACTCGTTATGTGAAGTAATATTTTTTAAAAAGAAGAAAAAATACAAAAGCCCTATCGTCAACTCTGACTCATGCTGACAAAATGGAAGCACGACCGTTACTGGCGGAAACGTTAGCCAAGCGTCCTTGAGTTGAGAAGATAAACACTTCAAGAGTCATCACAGTTATTCTCTACACGTTTCCATAATTCATCCTTACTTTCCATTTTTATTTCACGAAAAGAAAGACCACAACAATGTACCGACAGGTGAAAGTATGGGAAGACGTGGAGAATATATGGCTCTAGTGAAAAAAAAAGCCATTAACTACCATTATACCGTTTATGGTGTTCTTGAGAGTAACGCTTGGTTATCAACAATTGACGAGGATTCACACGTTGGGGGAGAATGGAGGTTTTTCTTTTTGATTTTGTTGTTATCATTTTAGCTTTCATGTTCAGTTCCAGTAGTTATTACAATGTTCAGTCATTAAAGATTGTTTTGTTTCACAGTGCCTTGTACACTTAACGCGAAGAGTGACAGTCTCGCACCAGTCGTGCATTTATTTCAATATCGTCGGAATGAGCACTGCTACTAAAGAAACAAAACATAGAACAAGAGAGTATGAGTTTCTCCCAGGACCGGCTCGAGGGGGGCTTGCGCACCCCTTAATTTTCTTCCGCACCCCCTTAGTTCAAGAAAACACAAACCCTTAGAGTGTCATATTATGTCATGTCGTTATATTGACCGCCGAATGTTAGATACTGAAGTAGAGTGCATCACACATAAATTTGCCGTTGCGTAGAAACGAATTTTCGTTTCGTCTCCCTCTCTCTTAGCATCACGTGTTCTACCCTGCTCGAAAACCTTCGCTATTGTTGCCATATTGTCATTCCATTCCTGGACACACTCGCGCAAACATCATTGAAAACAATTGAATAGCGCTCCAGCTCGCGGTTCCCACCGTTCGGCAGGGACGGTAATGTGGCAATATAGCACGGCGTAGTGCTTGCTTCTTTTATGCAGTGCATGTTCATTGGCTAGCTAGTAACTAGTGTTGCCAACTGTAATAATGAAGCACTATTTCTGTCACGGAAGGGAAAAGGCAGGTAAAGTGGCGGTGAGTTTTGTTGGATTGGAAGCACCATATTTTTATTTTATACTAAGTATTTGACCGGTTTGACGTTGTGTGCGTGTATTGCGTGTGTCAGGCACGTATCCAGGAATTTCTTTCGGGGGGGGCTCAACACCATTTTTTTAAGGGGTATATAGTAAGAACCTCACAATTGTGTGTTTAAGACCAGAGGTGGCAATTGGGTTGCAAAACGGAGGGGGGGGGGGTGTGGAGGGCGTTTCAAGGAGAGTTTATTTTCTCTTGGTAGCCAAGGCCATAGCCAAGGCTTAACATTAAGAGGTGATAATGTTGAGGCAAAAAAATAAAAAATGGGAAGCAACTATCCCTTAAATCGTTGCCACTGTAAGGCTATCATTTTAATCAGAACGTGAAATCGGAACATTTTTTACCACTCGACTCCTCTGTTTCCATGCATTAATATTGTGTGCCGGAACCATCTCAGTATGTGGGTTTGTCCATTTCTTCTCATCAGGCATAAAAATATCTATGGTGTCTTTGAGTGTTTTTACGAAGCTGTTACACATGCACGGGATGGACAATCCACTCGACAACGCGAGATTCAAATTGTGGGCTGGAACTGGACTGGACGCAGACAGCTCTCGAATATTTCTCTCTGATTCGAGCCTGAACACCATTAACGTGTCTTGTCCTCCCATGTTTGCAGCTCTTATAAAAGCCGAAAACCACCAAATTGTTCAGATTCAGGCCTTCGCACTCACAAGTGTTCAAAAATGGCTGTCACAGCTTCCGCTGTCTTGTCATATCGGCACGAAACAAAGGAAGTCTTCTCGAATACAGGTGAATCACGAAACAATTAATGCACAGTGAAAACCCTTCCTTTCCCGACACATCTAATTTTTCGTCTCCCAGTATGATGAAATGCTTACTCATTTATCTCCAGTGACGTGCCCAAGGGAGGTTTGGTGAGGTAATAATCCCATTTGACCCAGTATTCCTTTTTTTTTTTAAAAAAAAAAAAAGAGGAACGTCAAAGACTGGGAAAAAATGGCAAAATCAGAACTGACCACCAAAAATAGTATGCGTAACCCCTCTCCCTTCCAAAAATCCTGGGCACGCCTCTCTTTATCTCGGACACATTTTTTAAAATCAACTCACCAGAAGTTTTTATCATCGTATTGGAGATTGAAGTAAAATGCGTTCTTCCTGCAGGTTTGGATATGATCCTTTAGGGTGCTGTCGTCTGCCTGCCTTCACACCTAACCTTAACAAGGCCCTAATTTTCCATCCTTGTGACTTGGATTTTCAAGACTTAGGAAGGTTTCAGAGCGAAGGGACACGCGATACATGTCGATTGTAATGAACCAATCAACAGCAACGTTTCACACCGTAGCGACACAAAAGGCCGCACAAACCTAATTTCGACTTGTGAAATCCTCAGGCGACACGGTGTGAAATCTCCCTTATTAGGCCACCGTCATTGTCACCTCGAAGTAGTAGCTCTTGTTCACCACAGAAAAAATTATTCTCAACCGGTGGGAATACTCCTCAGTTTTCTTCTCTCTCCTATATTTTCTGTGCTTGTTCACTATACAGGCAACACCTTACGATTTGATATACACAGGACATGTACTATGTAGACATTTTAACGAAAAATCAGTTGAAGTCAAGGATGGCTAGGTGGCTCAGTTGGTAGAGCCCTGATTTGGGTTCTGGTAGAGCCTACAATTTCCGCCTAAAATGTCTACATATGCAACATCTTGCTTTCTCTTCTCGACATTCATAAAATTTTCGGCTGTCTCTTTATGGTAGTTAAGTGTTTGAATTTGTTTCGAACCCAGTAGGCTTAAACAAAAGTATTTTTTTATGCCATGAAATTCTCGGACTGCATATACGAAATTTAGTTCTGGCAAAACTAAATCATCACTCAAAACTTTCCTTTTCAGTTGATCTATGCAGTTTATTTCTGTTTTAATAAACCACTGCAATATCCGGTCCTGCTGAAATATTCACTTTAGAGAGAGACAGACCTTTGATCTCTTCGGCCCTCGAACCGAACTTAGCACTACACTGAGGCCCCGGAAGTTCTGTTGTCCTCAACGTCTTCATTTTCGAATCACTATATCTTATAAAGCAACCAGAGGATGCTGACTGATCTGATCACCAATCGACTGTATGAATTGTCACACTTACCTCTGAAATCTCATTAACCGATTCTTTGTACAGATCAACCGAAAAATTGAATCCGCGTATTTATATCCTCATTATATTCTAGAAAGTTCCGCAGATAAAACGATTCGTTAATATCGCCAGTAGTTGACTCCTTCTCTCATTCAAGAACGTGCCCTCTCCCGCCTTCCAGAGATTAGAAATTACAACGAATCGTCCTACGTGTGGCGCTACCTTTGTTGTGCAGCTTCCAAATGCTGACAAGTCTCTACATAGTGCTCAAGTGCGTTGCGACAACACCGAACGCGCAAGAAAAGTGTACGTGCTATATTATCAACAACATTGTTATAGAACATTCTCCGTCTTGCCTCGATAATTGTCTATCTCCTCAAATCATCGTCAGATTATTCAAAAAGCCAAAAACCTGATTTTATCTAGTAAAATAAAAAAAAATCCTTGGGGGGGGGGGGCCTCGAGCCACCTCAACCCCAGCTTGGATACGTGCTATTAACAATAACAGGGCTATAGAACATTCTCCATCTTGTCTCGATAATTATTTCTCCCAAATTATCATCACATTATTCAAGAAGCCAAAATCCTAATTTTATCTAGTGTAAACAGAAAAAAATCCTGAAAGGGGCTCTAGCCTCCTGATTCCCACCTTGGATACGTGCTATTGACAATAATAGGGTTATAGAACACACTCCGTTTTGTCTCGATAATTATTTCTCTCATATTTATAAATTTATTATCTTCACATTATTCAAGACGCCAAAAATCTAATTTTATCTAGTGTAAATTGAAAAATTTCCTGAGGGAGGTGGGGGCTCGAGCCATTAACAATAACAGGGGTATAAAACATGCTCCGTCTCGCCTCGATAATTATTTCTCTCCTTACATTATTTTCACATTATTTAAGAAGCAAAAAAACCTAATTTTATCTAACGTAAACTGAAAAATTTCCTTGGGAGAGGGTCGAGCCCCCTGTGCCCCATCTTGGATACGTGCTATTATAAATAACAGGGTTACGGAACATTCTCCGTCTTGCCTCGATAATTATTTCTCTCCTTCAATTATTGTCACATTATTTTATTTCACACCACAAGAAATGAAAAACCTTATTTTATCTAGTGTAAACCTAAAACTTTCGGGGGGGGCTCGAGCCCCCTAAGCCCCCCCTCTGGATACGTGCCTGGCGTGTGTGTATGTAAAAGTGTGTGTTTGCTAATGAACGTTAAATTCCATAATGCCTCCAGTTCTGTCGAAGTTGAAATCAAAAACCTTGCATAGCCAAGCTCGGGAAATTCTAAGCAACGTGCACGAGTTCATGAAGGAGGAAGCCAGTCATGGTGTTAGCATCCCAATAAAGCATTTTGGCAAGAGAGCAGCGAACAGCAGCAACAAATTGTTCATATTTCATAATTTTGGAATTATTCAAAATAAATAAATTATGTGGCTCCAACATCATTTCAAGTCTGGCTCCGGCACGCGTTCTTGTGGAAATTGCATAGAGGAGGCTGTCATTTTTGCTGCTTAATGCGATACATATTGTTTTCTGTGTTAAAATTGCCATGCTTTGATGGGTGACAAAGTTCATAGCAGGGCCGGCGGAAGGGGAGGGCGAACCGTGCCATCTCCCAGAGCGGCAAAATTTGAAGAGAAGAAAAAATAAGCCTATTGAAAACTGTGATCGAGCGAGATATTCTTTTGCGCTGAATAGTATTGAAATAGCATAAGAAGTCTCATTATTTATTTTATATTTTGATGTTTTAGTTAGGAATATATTGATTTTCAATTTTCCGTTGCTGCGTAATGACCGGGGGGGGGGGGGGTCGAAATAGAGCGGCATCTGCCGCCACCTCCCAGGGAGGCAAAATGACTAGCGCCTGCCCTGGTTCATAACAAAAGAAAAAGCCGCGCAGCTTATCGTCTAGTGGCAGTATATGTACTTGTTATTGTTGTGGAAGCCGGCATCCTTTGTAAATGTACAACAAAGGCAACCGACTGTCGCCGATCTCAGAGAGGAAATAATAATACTGCTTGAGGAGGAGTGTTATGGTGCAATTGTACCGGTTTAACACGTTGGCATGTTATAATCTGGCGTTGCAGTTCCATACCAGTGTATACGGGTTTTGGGAGTGAAAAGTTAGAACGCCACCAGTGCATTAATGCAATGAAAAATAATATATATATTTTTTTTATAATGTTTGAAATCACTCAAATAAGGAATCGTATGAAGAAGTCTTCTTTGCAGCATTTTTGGTAATTTTACTTATGTGTTAGTTCATATTTTGCGAATTTTTAGTCCATATGTATGTAGCTACATACAAAGCCACTTGTTAGTACATATTAATCCTAGTCCTGGTATAATGCATGACGTTTAAAACTCAACGTTAGATAGACCTGAATTCTCTCATTTTATTCTTGTACGTAACAGCTGTGCATCGGCGCACTGCAGCGATTTTTCTATCTGCTCCATTAGCAACACTGCTTCTTTAGTTGTTTCGCGCATCGCACGGCAGAAATATCTGCGCTGGACTCTATGGCCATTACTATTGTATGTAACCATGAGCGTCGGAAGGGGAGGTCGAAACGGTCGGTCGACCCCCCTGGAAATTTCCATCTACTTTTTTTTCAATTTATGGCAATTTATAAACGAAGCACTTTATTCCACCTCATTTTGAGTCATTGTTTAAAAATGGGTCTTGTGATATCGAATTTGGTACGAAACTTTCATAATTTGCAACACTGTATCTCTGTTAATTTGTAACTTTCACACGTTTTGAAGCTTCTTATACTACTACGATTGCTGCTGATACTGCTACTAATGTCCCAAGTAACTATTATGTAATCTTGGATGTAACAAATAGCTACTATATTATTTATATAATAAACTTACTGGATCCTAAAATAAACTAAACTAAACTAAAACTGCTACTGCTACTACTAGTAGTAGTAATAATAATAATAATATATTGGTAATGTATTAATAATATAATAACAACAACAATTTAAAATACCGCTAATGCAATAATTTTAGCAATGAACCCCTCCTTGACAAACTTCTGCATATGCCACTGGTTCGTATCACAATATTTTTCGGGGGAGGGGGTGTCCTCGACATCTTCGATTTGACCCCCCCCCCCCCCCCCGCCAGGAAAATTTCTGGCGATGCCCATGTATGCAACAGACAAGCAATTCTGTACTGGCGACAGCCTCTATGATGATCAGTGGCAGTTTCTTTTTCCTCTCGTCAGCATTGTTGTTATGAATTTTTTCTTCTCTTTGTTTCTTCGAGTGGTATGTTTGTGGTTTTCGATAATTGCCTATAACTTAATGTGAGTTATGTTTGTTCTTTATTGCATTGTTGATAAGCTGTTTATTTTCCGCCTACTTGTTCTTCTTCACACTGGAGCAAAAATTTCAGCTCATTTCAATTTCATTTCAATCAGTAATTTATGCTAATCAGTGGCGGCGATTAGGGTAGCAGTTGCCCCTCTTTTTGCTATTTTTGCCCCGCACTATGCTAAATCTTATCTACCAAGGGAAAGCAAACTGTCCTTGCTTATTCCCTTAGTTTTGAAAGGTTGCATGCGTGTCTAATGTTTTTCTTATTTTCAACATCGCACCCCCTAAATTTCTTTCAAATGGAGATTTTCGACATTACCAACACACAATATAACCATGCTAAAGGTCCCGGTTTCGATCCCCGGCCGGTTCAAATCCGGGAACTTTTCTAACGTTGGAAGCGGCCCCGGCGCCCACCCGGCGTCGAATAACATGGGTACCTGGGGGAAACCCTGGGGGATAAAGGCGGTCAGGGGCGTGGTGCTGATCACATCACCCCCACTCACGACCGGATCGAGAAAGTGTAGGGCGTTACCCCCGCACCCCCTATACGTCTTCGTGGCGTGGTGCTAAGCACAGGGGAACACTTTACCTTTTACCTTTTTTTTTATATTGGACGACCATCTGTAAAGAAAACTACATCCAGATTGCAGTTCATACACGCAACACATCTAATACCTTAAAGTAACTGCAAAAGTAACTGTTATTTTTTCAAATAAAACTGTAACAGTTACTTTTTGCGCAATGCAACTGTCACTCATTTATTTTTGAGCAGAGTAACTGTGAGTCTGTTACTTTTTGAGCAAAGTATCAATAAATAATGTATTTTTAAGAAATTTCCAATTAGATGCATACTTTTCCTGACGCCGTCATCGAAAGAAACTGAAGGAGCATCACTGAAGTGAGAGGACGTGGACGATGTCTTCCTGCTTCCTTCGAGCAGTTCGCACCCAAATCAATCGCCGTTTCGCAATCCCTGGGAACCGAGGGTCCCGGGGTGTCATTGTGAGCGTATTTACATAACTCTCCAGCCACTCGGCGAAAGGATTGTTTTCGCCGCTTCCTGAAGGAAATGAACTTTTCTGGCGGGAATTCTCCAAACGCCTGCCACGGTTTCTCTCGCAGGCTGTCCGCTTGCATTTTTCCACTTCCTGAATTTTTCCCTAGTCTTATCTTTCCCCCGGTTTTGTTACGTACACTCTCTCCTGAACACTTCGTCAAGACTGAACTTCTGCCTCTGGGTCCGACCAATGCCTTCCTTGCAATTATGGAGTGGATTCTTTAGGTGCTATAAAACTGAAAAATATTTACTTCATGTTCTAAAAACAGCGGGGAAAAATGTGGCTAAAAGTAGAAAATTCATTCAAGAACTGCAAAAATATTACTCATAAATGACAGTAGAACGTTAATTGCTTGTTGCATTCTGTTGACTACAATAAACAACAAAATACATTTCGAAACTGTCCTTTGAAAATGCAGGCCGATTATCTCTGAAGAATGTCTGAACATTTCCATATCGCACGTAGTCAGACGTGAATATTTGAAGTGAAGGATGCCATGCACCTACATTTTCACTCTTGAACCCGAGCAACTTTACAGATTTTTTGGTACCTTCTGTGTCCGTGTGTGTGTGTGTTTTTTTTCCGAACAGATTTCGGAATTTGTCTCTAAGCACCTGTATGCGTTTCCCTGATAGAGACTTCAGTTTCCTTTCAACTGTCCCTGCAAAGCACCTGTGCGGAACTTTTCACTTTTTCTATCACGCCACACAGAAAGGTTAGATATGCAGACAGGAACCCCAGATCGTTTTGTAAACATTTATCTTTCAATAAATCTTGAAGCATCGCAGTGAAGAAGTGTGTTTTGTCAAACTCATTCAAAACACAGGAAAAAGCTTCAAAATTATTTGTTGTGGAGTCCAAAATAGGATAGTAATTTAATACAGTGTGTTTTGTCTATTTTATGCATTAATATGCAAAATATTTGTGCCCTCAAAGACAGTAGCGCAACTACAGGGGGAAGGGGGTATTGCCCCACCCCAACCTTGGACGGAGATCTATTCTAGCGGGGGCAATGTTCTAAAAGATAGAATGCCATGGCACCCCCATGAAATTATAAACTATTTGGGACATATTAAGTCATCATTGTTTTCAGTTTGCAAAAAATTGGATCGAAAACTGTTTTTGCTTGCAATACATGGTTGTTTTCTGTAATGAATTGTAAATTACCAGAGAGAGAGAACGAAGACTTCTCTTAATTGATTTTGTCTTAAATGCATGAACAATTTGTCCGAGTTGTCTTAATGTAGATAAAGCAATAATTTTCCTTAAATCATATTCCAAGTTTTGAGCGAAAGGAGCGTGCACATTTG
Source organism: Lepisma saccharinum (assembly GCF_977018435.1). NCBI lineage: Eukaryota > Metazoa > Arthropoda > Insecta > Zygentoma > Lepismatidae > Lepisma > Lepisma saccharinum. The sequence continues at coordinate 2,688,967 of NC_139241.1, read as the reverse complement.
AGAGACAACTTATGTCATTTTTGCTGTTGGATTATGTAATGTAAACAATATATGTTGTACACATATGTAGTAAAGAAGCTTTGAATACGTACACAATTAATGTTAGCATATTATTTTCTTATTTTACGTCGCTCCATGTTGCATGTGTAAAACACATGTTGTACGTGCAAGTTATACATGTTATGTGTAAATAAATAATTTTATTCGGAATGCATTTATCATGTATTTTCTGTCTTTCAAAAATACAGTTTGTGTGCATGTTTTCCATTCTTATTGTGAAATTGAACGTTTTGAAAATAAAATTCAAATAGTTTGTGCCATCACAAATGCTTTAGCACAGACTTATATCACATTTTTACGTGATTTACGAGGAAAATTACGTATTTGATACTGCTACTATTACTACTACTACTACTATAATAATAACGATAAAAGTTATTATTATTGGTACGTTTATACTGGTACTTGTCCCCCACCCCCAGACAAAAATTCGTGGTTGCGCCTCTGCTCAAAAAATTCGGAAACTTTATTTTTGACTGGAATGTCTAAGATATGTACATTATGTTATTTTCCTAGAAATATGTTTTGTTTTATGTGCTAAACGTAAAATTATGCATTTTAGTGTGAAATAAGACTTTCCGAAGCAAGTTTGTTTGTAAATGTTTTGTGTTGACTCTACGTTCTAACTCTTCGTGAGGCAACACACGCCATCATCAACAAATCGTTTACGACATGTTTCTGGGGAAAAAGAGGAAAAACCTATAAACTTGATGCGACTCTTGTAGAAATGGATACCATACAAAAAGAAGATTAAAGTTCATAAATGAGGATATATAAACCAATAATATGTGTCTTAAAAATATTCATTAGGTTTTTATTGTCTAGTTTTGTGTGATTTTTCCTACCCCATATGCCATGTACCCTGGGCGGGTGCAACGTACTTCACATGTGAAAAATGTTACACTGGTCATGTTTGATTATCATGTTTAGTGTGCTATTATTAAAACAAATTGTTTTATTGGAAATGTAGTGTGAAAAATAAATGTCACTATATCCCGTAACTTATTTTTTCCATTGCATATGATTGAATGCTGTGTTGAATGTTTCTGTGAATTAGTATCTATAAGTATGGTTTGTAGATTTTGGGAAGTAAATATTTCAATGTGTGTATAATGCCTGAGGTGTAACTTTTCCTTCTCGCTCTTAAACGAATCCAGTACGTGACTGCTACTGTGTCAATAAGATAAGACCTCGGTACTAGACGCTTGGAGCTGATTGGTCGCTGGACACACTTACTCAGATAGCACGTAAGCTTACGATAGCTTGCTCATAGTTTGTCAAAGTAAGTTTGGCAAGCTGGAAATAAGTTTGATGTCAGTGGTACTCGACAAGTGAGTGCTCGGAAGCGATAATGTTCGAAAGCTTACACCAAGTTATGACGAGCTTGATGGAAGAAGTTTGCGCTGGCAAGTTTGCTGCAACTTAGACTTTGGTAAGTACTATCGGATTAAAAATTATAGATACTTGAGTTTGGACTCCAATTAAGAATTAACCAGTAGACCTACATAAAAACGAGATACATCAAAATTTAGCTTATTCAATTCTGCGTTAATCTGTACACTGCGATGTTCATCGAACCGTTGAAACTGCGGGCTGTCACTGCAAGTCGTGTTGCAACGTTCCACGTACATATTTACTCCGTTGAATATAGGTTTGTATAAAATTGGTTTCGCAATGTGAACTGACAATGATAATGGATTTTGAAAACAGATGCAAAGGGCTTCAAAACAAAACCAATATTGTATTCGTGACTGCCCAATACTAAGAAAAAGTTGTTTCACAAAATTGATAAGAACGGTTATTTGACAAATTTTAAAAATCTGAAAATTAAAAATTTGCTTTTTAAATTATTATTTTTTGCCTGCACCGTAATAAAATTTCATCACCATTGGACCACCTGTTTTTTTTTATTTATAGATTTTCAAGAAGAGCGATCGCTTGCAAAAATAAAAAGAAAGAAAGGCACTTTTTTGTTCACGCGACGTTAAAAAAATAGGCCTACTCCAAAAAAAAAACTGACTAGCAAAGATTAATGCAGAATTGAATAAGCTAAATTTTGATGTAACTAGTTTTTATGTACGTCTACTGGTTAATTCTTAATTCAAGTCCAAACTCGAGTATTTATAATTTTTAATCCGATACTGGATGCAACCTTGCAGCTGGGAGCTTCTCAACTTTGCATGGCAAAGTTGCTTCAGGCTTGCAGCAAGTTTTCTGTGCTATCTGGCTACGGTATCATCTTTAGCGCGAACGCAGGAAAGTTACACCTCACGAACTGTAGTGTGTTGCACCGTTCCTTGAGTGCGGTTCACTAAAGTTTTTTTCTTTTCTTCTCCTCCAGGCCTGGGGACTTCCACCGCCCCGTTGGAGATGCATCGGCCATCGTGAGGGGCGGGGGAGTGGGGAAGGACCTCCCCCACTATGGCTACCACCCCTCCCCCGCCAAGACCCCCGCCAGGGACACGGGGGGAGGGTCTGCCCCCGCGCTCAGGACGACCAGCACACCTGCTGCAGGACCCCAGAACCAGGTAAACACCGTGAAATGTGTTTGCATGCGTGTACGCACATGTGCGTAGGGTTTGAGTGGTTCGGCGCTGCTCTCGTTGGTGAAGGGCATTGCACGAGATGTGATCTACCTGCCTCTGGGCATTGTTGCTTCAACAATCAAGCTAACAAAACACGAGAAGTCTTTATACAGGCCGTTCTTGGAAATCATTCTGCCATCTGCTTCGTTCCGTTCCCAGAATGCACCGTAGGCGGTTTTTTTTTTAGCTTATCTAGCATTACATTTTAGTAGAATAATTTCAACACTGTTTTTTAAGTCATTAAATACCAAAGAAAAGAAGGTGTTAATTGAAAAAAAAAATAGTTCTTGATTTTGAAAGTACAGCCAAGTTCTTCACGAATGTTCAAAGAACATCCCTAAAAAAGTTACTTTTTAAAATCAGTGACGGTGATTAGGGGCGGCGTGGGGGGGCAGTTGCCCCTCCACTTTTTGACACTTTTGCCCCAGAACTATGCTGAACATAATCTACCAATGGAAAGCAAACTGTCCTGCCCCCCCTCCCCCCCCGCCACTCAGTTTTGGAACCCAATCGCCGCCACTGGTTAAAAGTTATTTGTATTATTAGTGCTCAAGCTGTGTTGTCATGAAGTAAATATTAATGCGAAGTACCAATTTAGTCATTGGTTAAAGCCATTTTTTTTTTGTAAGAAGTGATTGTTAGACAATTGAGTGTTGTACACAATACAATACACACGCGTAAAACAGATATGAATAGGAGAAATGTACATGAAATGAACCCGATGAAAAGTAGTACTAAATACCACACTCTGTCATTATTGAAATTATCTACGTCATGAACCAGCTGGTAGATGAGAGAATTTTCCTTAGTATTTTTCTTAACATTTACGCCATGACCAAAATGCTACAGTGTAAAGTGAGAAATGTTATGGCATTTCAGATGCCAATGGCATCTTTCATGGCACTCCTCAAGGATAGGCTCGGTCCGTAGCATTTTTCGTAGCGTAACCAATCAGAAGCGACCTCTAGGTCACGAGTGCAGTTGTAATGGCGGCCGCGTGAGATGTATCACTTCACATTTTTAAAAGGCGATAACTATTCAACCGAGAGGAATAACGTTTCGTATAAAACGTTATTAGGTACTACACAATGGCGCTGCTTAAATACATACTTTACAACGTTTACTGTACACGTATGAAAGAATATTTTAGTTGTTTCAATTGTAAACACCGTGCACTCGCCATAGATGGTGTAACTGAACTCGACGTGCCTTTTGTGCTGTATGTATTATATATTGACATCGCAAAAGCTAACCGAAATGTTACAAAATGCTCCCGTGTAAAGCGGGCCGAATGGAGTTACGGAGCCACAAAACTATTGCCTATATCTAGAAAACAGAAAAAGCAAACCACACAAAAATTAAGGTGAGTGATCTAGAAGAAATTCTAAGCTTATGTAATTTTTCAGGTTTTGGAATATCAAAAGGTGTTTTTGAAAGGAGAGGAACATTTCAAACACCTGCCCTGGTGTCGGGCAAAGGAGATTAAATGCGAGTGCAGTCTACAACACAAGAAAAAACAGCGATAGAATAAGCGCGAAAGGAATATGCGCGAACCAGAGTTAGCCCAGAAGGAATAACTACGAACTGGATTTTACGCGAATGGAATGGCTGCAAACTGGATTTAGTGCCTAAGGAATAACTGTAGACTTTATTTAGCGCGAAGGGAATAGCTGTAGGCTCGATTTGGCGCGAAGGAATAACTGTAGACTCGATTTAGCGCGAGAGGAGTAACTGTAGACTCGATTTAGTGCCAGAGGAATAACTGTAGATTCGATTTAGCGCGTAAGGAATAACTGTAGACTTGATTTATCGCGAGAGGAATAACTGTAGACTCGATTTGGGACGAAGAGAATAACTGTAGACTCGATTTGGGACGAAGGGAATATCTGTAGACTCGATTTGGGGCGAAGGGAATAACTGTAGACTCGATTTGGGGCGAAGGGAATAACTGTAGACTCGATTTGGGGCGAAGGGAATAACTGTAGACTCGATTTGGGGCGAAGGGAATAACTGTAGACTCGATTTAGCGCGAGAGGAGTAACTGTAGACTCGATTTAGCGCCAGAGGAATAACTGTAGAGTCGATTTAGCGCGTAAGGAATAACTGTAGACTTGATTTATCGCGAGAGGAATAACTGTAGACTCGATTTGGGACGAAGAGAATAACTGTAGACTCGATTTGGGACGAAGGGAATAACTGTAGACTCGATTTGGGGCGAAGGGAATAACTGTAGACTCGATTTGGGGCGAAGGGAATAATTATAGACTCGATTTGGGGCGAAGGGAATAATTATAGACTCGATTTGGGGCGAAGGGAATAACTGTAGACTCGATTTGGGGCGAAGGGAATAACTGTAGACTCGATTTGGGGCGAAGGGAATAACTGTAGACTCGATTTAGCGCGAGAGGAGTAACTGTAGACTCGATTTAGTGCCAGAGGAATAACTATAGACTCGATTTAGCGCGTAAGGAATAACTGTAGACTGGATTTATCGCGAGAGGAATAACTGTAGACTCGATTTGGGACGAAGAGAATAACTGTAGACTCGATTTGGGACGAAGGGAATAACTGTAGACTCGATTTGGGGCGAAGGGAATAACTGTAGACTCGATTTGGGGCGAAGGGAATAACTGTAGACTCGATTTGGGGCGAAGGGAATAACTGTAGACTCGATTTAGCGCGAGAGGAGTAACTGTAGACTCGATTTAGCGCCAGAGGAATAACTGTAGACTCGATTTAGCGCGTAAGGAATAACTGTAGACTTGATTTAGCGCGTAAGGAATAACTGTAGACTTGATTTGTCGCGAGAGGAATAACTGTAGACTCGATTTGGGGCGAAGGAAATAACTGTAGACTCGATTTGGGGCGAAGGGAATAACTGTAGACTCGATTTAGCGCGAGAGGAGTAACTGTAGACTCGATTTAGCGCCAGAGGAATAACTGTAGACTCGATTTGGGGCGAAGGGAATACCTGTAGACTCGATATGGGGCGAAGGGGAATAACTGTAGACTCGATATGGGGCGAAGGGGAATAACTGTAGACTCGATATGGGGCGAAGGGGAATAACTGTAGACTCGATTCGGGGCGAAGGGGAATAACTGTAGACTCGATTCGGGGCGAAGGGGAATAACTGTAGACTCGATTTGGGGCGAAGGGGAATAACTGTAGACTCGATTCGGGGCGAAGGGGAATAACTGTAGACTCGATTCGGGGCGAAGGGGAATAACTGTAGACTCGATTCGGGGCGAAGGGGAATAACTGTAGACTCGATTCGGGGCGAAGGGAATAACTGTAGACTCGATTTTGGGCGAAGGGAATAACTGTAGACTCGATTTGGGGCGAAGGGAATAACTGTAGACTCGATTTGGGGCGAAGGGAATAACTGTAGACTCCATTTGGGGCGAAGGGAATAACTGTAGACTCCATTTGGGGAGAAGGGAATAACTCTAGACTCCATTTGGGGCGAAGCGAATACCTGTAGACTCGATATGGGGCGAAGGGGAATAACTGTAGACTCGATTTGGGGAGAAGGGGAATAACTGTAGACTCGATTTGGGGCGAAGGGAATACCTGTAGACTCGATTTGGGGCGAAGGGAATAACTGTAGACTCGATTTTGCGGGAAAGCAGTAACTGTCGACAATATTTAGCACGCTGTGGACGGTATTTGTGCGAAATGATAAACTATGGACGGAATTAAGCGCGAAAACGGCGATCTAGAAATAAATGCTAACTGGATATACGATAAAGGATTAACCGTGGACGCGCGAAAGGAATGATCGCCAACAGGACTAAAAATCCGCCAAGTGTGGTGACCTTCTCTGACGTGTTACTCCACTGACAACGGGAGTTCCTCGTCCTTGAACTCGGCGTCCAAATTGTCGTCCCTTTCCCCTCGAACTCAGGCGAACAATGCCCTTGAACCACAATAATGGATTTCATTATCTCCTGTCTCTGTGCTTTCCTGCGAGTACCCCCGTGCCAGATACCAGAGACGGAAGGTTTTTAAATGCTGTTGATAGTAAAAACGTGCCTGTTGGGTTATGTGGCGACGTTTAGACACATTTGCTTGATGCTTCCCTTTCGGAAGGGCCTCAAAGCTGTCATTCTTGTCTGTGCAAGGCACCTTGAGTCTAGGTGGCTCTTCAAGTATGTAGGGAACCTACAGAGTGACCATGAAATACATCGTAGCTTCGTCGAAAACTTTACTTAAACGAAAACTAAATGTAACAAAATAGTGTAGAAAAATCAAAAATATGTAGTGCGTACAGCCTATGGCTCGCACAAAAAGAAAATAAATCTATCTATCTATATGATTGCGTGCGCTGTTCCTGGATGTGGATAGCTATATCTCGGAGGGCGGTCCGAATCAAGCGTCTCAGGAATAATAATAACAATAATGTTAAAATAACTATATTATAACTATATTAAATATTAATATAGATTATTAATATATAATTATTATTACATGAATAGGTAAGACGCTATAAGAACATAGATATAACAGCACCAGGAGCGTATATTATAGGCTAGCTAGGCTACTTGCGAAGCCTGCAGTCTAGGGAATAAAATACGACAGAAAAATCGATCAGAAATTGTAAATAAAATTATTCATGTCAGTGAAATGATGATGGTGATTCTGGAGTTGGCAACCTGATTTCTTATGAGTTGGCAACCTGATTTCTTACGACTTGGTAAACTTATTTCTATTCATAGCCTAGGACCACGTGACATAGTGAGATTGCACAGGTCTTGGACTCATTATACGCCACTGAACAGCACGTATTCATTATCTAGCTTACCTGTAGTTAAGATTGCATAATTTGTATAAAAGCAAGTTCACTGCCAAATAAATTAATGTCAAATAGGAGGGGAATTGAATATATAGTATAGTTTATATTGATTAAAACAAATATGTTGGATCCAGTTGGCGAAAAGTAAAGTTCTTGATTAATATGTTATGCATATTATCATAAATAGTTGTGTGCAAGCATCAGGGGTGCCCAGAGGAAGGGGGGGGGGGTTCATGACGCGCCTGCGTCGTGGGAATTTTTTGGGTGGGACAAAATTTTATACCAATTCTATATATCTTCACACAAAAATGGAGTTGAATCGCATCGTTTGATTGACTTGTTACTGATTTTTAGTTTTGGTTATTATGTGTAGTTTTTATACCTACCTGTGGGTGATAGGTTTGAAATGAAACACCACCTATTAATGCCTTTAGAATCTGTTTGGATGGCATTAATACAAGGTTAGTGGAGCAGACAGACTGTGCAGAAAAAGGTTGACGAACAATGGCAGTGAGCCTAAAGTATCTAAAGTAAACATATATTGCTTAAATATGGCTGTATTATACAGTGACACAACCAGAGTGGGGCAGGGGGTCATTTCTCCCCCAGCCTTCGAAAGAAGTCAATTCTAGGTTAGCAAGGTGGACACAGAGGAGCAATTACCCCTTCGATTTAAATTTTATGCAAATAAAAATTCATTTTGTAAAATTTTCTTGCTTGCTTCACTTGCATTGTCTGCTTTTCTCGTTTTCGTCAAGTTCAGAGCTGTAGCTAGGGGCGGCGGGAGTCGGCCATGGGCGCCGAATGATCTAAAAAAAAGTTATAAAAGAGAGAATGCCATGGGGTCCAGTGAAATTATTTGCGCCCTATTAAATCAATATTGTTTTCAATTGCAAAAATTTGATCCAAAAATTTTCTTGCTCGCTTCGCTCGCATTCTGCTTGTTTTCTGTAATGTAATGTATGTAAATAATGTGTGTTGTATATTTGTATTAAATAAGCTTTGAATACGTAGAATTTAGTGTTAACTTGTGGCATATGTATTTTCTATTTTATGTTGCCCCATGTTGCATATGTGTAAAACATATGTTTTACATGAAAGTTACACATGTATCTTCGGAATGCATTTATCATTCGTTTTCTGCCATTCTGTGCTTGATTTCCATTAGTAGCTAATGTGAAATTGACGGTGTTGAAAAAATATTTCAAATAGTTTGTTCCAAACAAGTAGTAGTAGTACTAGTAATAATAATAATAAATCCATTATTAATGTTATTGCTATTGTTATTGGTACGTTTATCCTGGGGGCCCGGACCCGTCCAAAAGAATTAGCAAATACTTAAATTGGATAATGAAAATGTATTTGTTTAGCATTTATTGTATAATCAATGGTTATAATTTAATATAAGTTGTTGGAAGGCAAGGATTATATTGGGATCAAAGGACTTTGAATGTCAGTACAAAAGATATTTGCATGCTACTACTTAAAATATGTATAACATAATATGTATAAAATATTAATCAGGAAATTTTATTTTTCGTCAACTGGATCTACCCTTTTTGTTAATCAATAAATATTCAATTCTTTATCTAACTTCTTTATACAAATTTTCGTGATCTTGAATACACAGAAGCTAGATTATTAATTATACGTGCTGTTAAATCTAATTTCTTGTACCGTCTTTTTACCTATTGATGCAATAATAACAATACAATATTAATTTAATACTATATTAATATTTGAGTGACATTTTTTTATTTTAAACATTATTATTATTGTTATTTTTGAGACATTGGTTCGGGTACCCTACCGAAATATATTCCTAGATACGTGCCTGTTTTGGATGTATCTTTATGCCTAATATTTTTATTTAAGTCCACTTTATGGTCATGATAGGCCAATCGGACTGGACCTAAAGTTTAAATTTGGATTGATTTGTTTTATTTTACTTAGTTTCTCTGCCATTTTTGGTTAATCGCGAAGATGAGGATGAGTGATGATATGAAATTGATGAAGGGACACTCGGAAGGGACATCCATGCCCAGTACAGGATTCGAACTGGAAACACCTGGCAATACAGATGAAATCGTTAAACCCCTGAAGATCGGAATCTCTGGTGTCGTATGCGCTGTGCTAACCACTACACCACGGAGGTCGGCTATAAAGAGAATAAAAAAAAAAGATATGAGAAAGTAGACATAGTGAATGTGAGATAGAAACAGTATGATCATTTAGCTACAGTTGGAATAAATTGATTCAGTTTAGGGTGAAACAGACTTTGCGGATGATATTTTCCAAGCTCTGATTGGTTCTTTTTTTTGCCATTCCTGAAACCCACTGCTGCTGGAAATACTGTTACTTTCACGTTCGCTTAGGAAGAAGCTCGTTTGTCAAAGCTCTGACGTGAGTTGTGCCAGGAAGCATAGAGATAAGTTCGGAAACTTTGATAAATGCGACAAGGATTCTGACGCCTAATCCATGTCAAGATTGTTATCTGAGGTGACGTACGCTAACTGAAGAGCGTTCTTGGCATGAAATCTATCGTCCCTAGCAGTTGGCACAATTTTCGTGGGTAGTTGTACAATGTACGCTCACGAGAAGAAATGGGTTGGACTCTGAAACAAGCAAAAATGAGCCATATGTTCCCTTTTGATCACGCAACCCGTATGACACAACTAACGGAGTAGGCCTATTTGCATACGATGCAAGCAGTCGTGTCGCCATCCGCTTGTAATTTCAAGGTGGAAGAAATGTCTTTTGGTGATCAGTTGTCATGCTTGCTTCTTTTTTCCTCATTTCTTTCTTTGTTTTTTCTTTCTTCATTTTAGTTTCTCTTTCACCTAATTCTTTTCTCTTCTTCGTTGCTTCTCTCGCTCTTTTCTCTCTCTTTCTTCCTTCCTTTATCTTTTAAGTGTTCTTTCCTTTCTTTGTTTTTCTATATTTTTATTTCTCTTCCTCCTTTTCCTTTCATATTTATTTCTTTTTCTTTGCTTCTTCCATTCTTTCTTTTCACCTCTTTCTCTTTCCATCGTTGTCTTTTTCATTCCTTTTCTCTTTCTTCCTTCCTCTCTCCCTTTCTTTGCGTCTTTCTTTGCCTCGGTCCCTCCATAAGGAACCCAAACAAGCGAAGAGAGCGCGGGCGATGCAATCAGCTGCTTGCAAGGACGTATTTAGGATGGTGGTCCAGGGCATGGTGGATCCAGGGATTCCGGACTCCCCCCCCCCCCTCGAAAGACTTACCAAGTTCTAAAATTAAATAACGAAAATATGCTTTATGTTAAAAGGACACTAGGGCCTCCCCGATGTCGTATTTGTAACGTGTGGAAAAACAGGTTACGTAACATGCAATTTTAGTGAATAATCATGCATTCTGTACTCTGTACAGAGATGTCCACGGATGCAACGGATAATCCGAATATCCAGATTATTCGGTTATCCGGATAGAACAGATTTGATGAAGTATTTGTAGAATCAAATGATGAAGGATTTATAGAAATACGAAAATGACTAATGAAAGAATATGTCGATAGCCTCTAAAACAGATAAATGATAAAACTGTCCAGTTAATGCTCGCACATTCGATATCCGGATAATTAGGATATATATTGATAACTTGCACGATTCATACATCCGGATATTAGAATATCCGATATCTGAATATTTGAAATCTGGATAGATCCCTACTCTGCACGGTAACAAGGAGAGACGTGATCCGAATGCTGACGGACAGTCAATCATTTAAATTTTTCTGCATGACATGAATAGTGACGATTATTACTTTATTAGTGATGCATAGGAAACATGCCATTTCACATTCCTTCCGCAATTCGATGCTATCTGTAGTTAGCCAGATATAATAGAGAGCGTGATGTTGCGCGCTGCACATTTTGCTCGGATTCAAATTGCGGCCAATCTATTATGGTGGCACCCTCAATTGAAGTAATTCTCTCTCGCCAGAAATTTTTGTAAGCGGGGGTCGGGGCACTTATAAAATTTTAACCGTAGAAATAATTAATACAAATAAACCAATTTTATTCCAAAATTATTATTATTCTTATTCTTAGCGAGGCTCTTCAACTCTAGCCATCAGATGAGTGAATATCTAACACAACTGTTTTTGTATTATTTTTTTACATTGTTCTGAAATGCATAGTTATTCTATTTTGTTACTAACTTTTACACACAAAAGTTAGGAAAGTTTTAGTCACAAAGTTCGTTGTGTGACTTCTCACATAAAACTCGAATTTTTGGAATTTTAAAAACCGTGGAACTATTTATTCTTTGAATTAAATGGTAGCATATGATAACACAGTATTTTACACTATTTTTGTTCGATCTAACGCAGTTTTTATTTTAGTATTTCTCTTCAAATCAGTTTGAAGTTATCGTGTGTTTCTAACAATCTGTAAAGTGGGATGCGCAAGTGTCACTCAGCAAATTGTCCACGACTATTTCCATTAACTTTTCTCTTGCATCCTACGTGTTTTAAAGGAATAGATTTTTACATACGCTAGGGCAGATATTGTCATCAGCTTGTTTGGCATTTTGTTTTAATTCTTGAAGCTCTAAAAAGCTGGCCGCGGTGGCTCAGTCGGTAACGCGTCTGACTACCATGCTAAAGGTCCCGGGTTCGATCCCCGGCCGGTTCAAATCGGGGAACTTTTCTAACGATGGAAGAGGCCCCGGCGCCCACCCAGCGTCGAATAACATGGGTACCTGGGGGAAACCCTGGGGGGTAAAGGCGGTCAGGGGCGTGATGCTGATCACATCAACCCCACTCACGACCGGATCAAGAAAGTGTGGGGCGTTACCCCCACACCCCCTATACGCCTTCATGGCTTGGTGCTATGCACAGGGGAGCACTTTACCTTTTTTATCTAATTGGTTAAAACAAAGAATAAATATGATTATGGACAATGTATTTGGTAATGCTTATGCATCCCATTCTACCAGTCTTGCTTGTAACTATCATTACCCATAAGGACAAATTACAGTGACTGAAATTTGACTTGATTTATTTTACTTCGCTTCTTGTGCCACTTTTGGCTAATTTGCGAAGATTGGGATGAGTGATGATATGATTAAATTGATGAATAGACATCACAAACGTCCATGCCCAAGCCAGGATTCGAACCCGGGACCCCTGGCGTCGCAGCGTGATGTGCTAACCACGGTGACTGAAATGAAACATGTGAATCAGCCCCTGAAGTGGAAAACGTTAGCTGGGTTGTTTGGACCAGCCTTGGAGTTAGCAGGAGCATTTCCCTATGGTTTAGCATTGTGAATGTCACAATGGGTCAGCTAGGGGGGATGCTTTGCGAAAATTCTGCTATCTGGGGGATACCATCCCCTCGCATCCCCCCTTCACTTCGAGCACTGATGTGAATTACAATTTTAGGCTGATATGAATTTTCCAATGGGGGCATGTCCCCTTGTCGCTCCTCCAGACGTTCTCAAGATATGCCGCTTTCCCCATGTCCCCTGGACAGTGCCGCGTTTTCTAAATTCAATGACAACCTTCCATGAAGACAAAAACATGCAGAAAACATACGGATGCACGCACGGATTCAAAGCAGTCCAAAGCTTCCGCGTGTGACGTTCTCCGGTAGCCATTCAGGGAATAAAAGATATCATCCCGCCTTCTCATCTCGTTCACCAACAATGAATTATGTATAAAAGCAATCGTGGTGGAATTTCTCCTCTTTCATAGACGGTTTTTCGTGCGTTCTACTTCGGTATTTCACCCGATGGATTTCCGTCCAATTAGGTAGCCAAGTGTGCCAGGTCCTTCATCCGTTTCCCACAGTTCCCGCTCACGCGATAGGACCTGGCTGCCCGCTCCCCAGTCAGGAATTCTCGACCTTGAGGTAAATTATGTGGCTCCTCAAAAATTTTCCCTCCGTTTTTTTAAAGACCGTTCGCTTTCTTCTTTTTTTGTGTGTTGTTTTCCTCAGTGTGGTCGAGGAGAAAGAAACCAACTTCGTTTCGTTTTACGATCAGTCCTGAGCAAATATCTTGTTAATAAACACCGAACAACTTGAACGTAAAAACACAGATTAACACCTGGTCGACATTTTGGAGCGAAATGAATTGTTTCATAATATACAGGGTGTCCCAATAAAATTTATACACATTTTGAATGATTATAATGTCAGTGTTTATTGAGATGCAGTTCAGTTCATTACAAAATTTAAAATAATCAACAGGGATGAATATTTTTTTCACAAATGGCGAAGTAAAGGAAATTGTAATTATTAAGAGATTAAAATGATAATCTCTCTTTATGTTCACTATTTTTCTTCCTTTTCTCCGAATGAGGAGACAAACTAAAAGCAGCATTTAATAAAATCAGTATTACCGGTATATTTTTTTTGTTTCCTCCCACTTGGGTTTAATTTCTCATTAAAATCGATTTGAATGCATATTCAACCAACATTAGAGAGAGCAAAACATGATATTCAGCAATAATTTCAGGAAGCAACTTATTGCGTAAAACTTTACAATTGCACAGCATTGACGTCAGTCAGAACCCAGTAAAATCAAAGACTCACCATCGATTCATATTACCGGGCAAATGGTCCATCACTAGTTTAGTTACTTTTTGTAAACATAATGTTACATTCCAATGTAAAATGGCTAATGCTGTATTTGGGAATCCTCTGTAAAATAAATAAATCAATTAATAAAAGGTTCAAGAATTATCTGTGAATATTTATGACATGTTTTTCAAGGCAAAAGATATCCTGGTAGATATTGAAATGAGCCACGAAAATTTAAAGATTAAACTTATATATCATCAGTTGACAGTTACACGTAACTGGATGTGATCACAAAGCTTTTAATTTATAATTTGAGGCACAGTTATACTATTCTGTCTTCAGATATACAGAAAACATTCTTGTCGTTCAATTTAACTTAAATTTCGTCGATCGCACAAGTGGGGCATTATGAAATTTTAATTATTATTATTTAATAATTATTATTTCTATTATTCAATATTCTTGCGACGCACATGGGAACTATTATGAGGGAACCCCCCGAAATTTGTTCCTGCTTATATATTCATGAAAACATTAGTGTTGTGTTCATTTTGCTATATGATGACGGCAGGCTCAGTTCCTCATGTCTAAAGCGTCATTGAAGCATTCTAGAAATATGAAGAGGAAGTATGTATATGCACAGGTTGTTGGCAAGTAAGTCTCACTTGAAATTCAAGAATTGATCTGCTGTTTGTCATTAAAATGCATGTTCTGCGGTGTAAATTACGAACGGAACACGAATCTTGATGTCTTTTGCCGGTTCGGTGACGCCTTCTCCAACTGAAAGTCTGAAGCAATTAGCGAGTGACCTTGAACATTCGAATCATAAGATGGCGGAACTATCAGTTTATAAATTTAATTACTTTCTCGCCTCTTCATACAGAGGTGATTGTTTCTCTGTTAAAGGATGCGTGTACATTTTGCAAGCGTTGCAACTGCAGCGTAAAGAGTAAATAAACTATTTTATTTTCTGCCATGTTCAAATAAGTGTGGTTTATATATGATTTTTTATTTCATTAATTCATAACTACGGCTCGGAAGTTTTAAAATCTTTAAAAATGACCTAAAAATGATTTTCTACTGTAGTAATATAATACATATATTCATTGTTGTTATGAATACACTAGGAGAAATTATTGTACACTGTTTCCAAAGTACAGCCTTGGAATAAGGGATAAAAGAGTCTGGAGCACATTTCCAAATGCCGATGAGCTTATTTGAAATAAACAAGAAATCAGTTGTAACACTTGTCACTTCCTGTCAGTGGCGGATCCACGAATGCCACTTGGGGGAGACGATTTTCCCGCTGAAGTCCATTCTAACCAATATTTACATAGTTTTTATGTAAAGGATATGTAGCACTACTCTATGCTAGGGATTAACGTACACAGGGTGTAAGTGGGTCCGAATCTCTGGTAAATAAAGGATGCCTATTATTATCTTCTATCATTATTCTATGTTTCCATCGTCGTGATAAACGTGAAGATGTAAAGATACGACGAAAAATGGAGAATCGATGAAACAAGGACCTTTTTTCCGGTATCATGTCACCCTTGTTCAGCCAGAAAAATATACAAAACATTAGGCACATTATTTTTTTATTTTTTATTTGAAATGTAGATTATTACCAGAAAACCTCGTTACAGAATTAGGGACAAAAATTATAATGAGGACCTGGATAGTTATGCACTTAAAATACCTAAAATATGTATGCAAATATGCACTAGATAGGTGTAAAATATGCAAATAAATATACACTGTAGGAAAGAAACTTACCTTTTTTAAAATGTCTTCTTTCAGTTGCCGCAAAAACCCTACATGTAAACAGATATTTGCTCTTTTTTCAGCTCCTACGATTTAGCATGTAATAAATGTAAAATGCAATTTTGAAATCTTCTACACACTCTTGCTTTACACTGCTGTTTTATAAATCAAAGAAAATTACACTCCTTTACACACTTTATTACAACATGATATCTCATATTTTCAACCTTTAAGGGCCTCCCCGATGGCGCATCGTCGCCTTGTAATCAAGGGGTCTTGGATTCGATACCCGGTGGAGGCACAAGTGATTCGGATCCTACTTTCAACTGTAGGTCCAGTCCCGATTAACCTTACTGTGCTTAAAGTTGACTTCAAACATCAAATCAATCATTTTCCAACCTTTTATACTCCTTGTTTTCGGCAAGAATGTTTTTATACTCAGGAAAATAGATGCACAAGATGCAATTGGACAGTATTTTAAGGCAAAAATATCTGACACGTCAACTTCATGATCATCTATAGACTGTCCATTATTTTTTTTATGCAAAATCTCTCACATTCTCACCATACCTGCATAGCTGCTGTTCTTTTCCAAGAGGCCGGAATTTGAACCCGGGTGAGGTACGCTGGAGGAAAAAATATAGAACGTTCTTTCATTAAGAAGAAGACAATATACCCGTAAAATACAATTTTAGTAGTGGTTTAAGAAGTTTATGTACTAAAAATGATATATTTCACACATAATTTCATTGCAGTCACAGTAATTTATGTTAATTATTTTAAGGACGTTGAAGGAACATGATAATTTTAGACTGAAGCAATGTATTTTGAGAGGGCATGTGCAATATTATGGGGAGAAATATGCCTCCTTTGCCCCCCTCCTCCCCCCTGGAAAAATCCTGTGGACGCCCATGCATATATGGTTCATATATGCGTTAGAAAGAATATTAAATATGCATTTATGAATAAACCTTTAAAACAAGCATTTGAATATAAAGACGCATAATTAAACGGGCCTTAACGATAATTGACGTTCCGTTCTACAATATTTATAAAATATCCATAATTACAATCCATAGTGTTTTACAACGATGCAATTCATCGCGACGAAATAAAGGATAGCATACATATACAATACCGAGATACAAATAAAATATATATTAATTATAATGTATGCAAAAACCTAGTTTTCGCATTTGGTGGGCAATCGCCCCCCATCACCCTCTCGTGGTTTCGCGCCTGCTTCCTGTAAAGTTCCCTTTGTGTTTGTCTTGGGAAGTTATTCTGAAAAGCGGAAGATTAGAAAGTAGTTGGAAGTTCAATTGTTCCATCCACAGAATTGGTGACGAACTGACACAAGCAACAGGGTGTTTGGTTATATGGGTGTTCCTGAAAGTAAAGAAAGTGTCTGAAGTTTTGACTACATGGCCCGGTTTCTTTGGCGCTAGCGTCGCGAAGGTCGCTGCTCTCGTTTACATGCCGACATAATAACTGCCGCTCCGTCAATCTGTGCACAGGTGCAGCGTGGATGGGGTGTGGAGTGGATGGCCAGGGAAACCGAGGAATGCAGGGGGAGGGAGGAATTTCGCCGACCCTTCTGTGCAGGAGGCCGGGTGTTTCCACAGAAAAAGAAGTTTGTGCGTGCGTGACAGTGTTGCAAACCTGCAAACTTATTCTGAAAAGTGTC
Source organism: Lepisma saccharinum (assembly GCF_977018435.1). Classification (NCBI taxonomy): domain Eukaryota; kingdom Metazoa; phylum Arthropoda; class Insecta; order Zygentoma; family Lepismatidae; genus Lepisma; species Lepisma saccharinum. The sequence continues at coordinate 2,671,539 of NC_139241.1, read as the reverse complement.
TGCAGAATTGTCCGTTCTGGGACAAGCTGTGTATTTCCAGGGGATCCAAGTATTATAAATCTATTCTTATGTACAATTAACGTATGTGAAATTTGAAATTCCTGTGTCCAATGAGAATTTCCGGCGAGTTGGTTGAAGCAACGGGATTCGAACCCCCGATCGGTGGCGCCAACTTGGGCCTGTGGGGCTCGACCCTTCCCAATAATTTGTCTGTTACTAAATTTTATTTTAGAAAAAAAGTCTCCGTGCTTAAGAAAACAAAATGTTTCATCATGTCTACAGAATCTCTCAACTTAATTACTATTATCAAAATATTTAATAAAAATTTGTCACATTTCCAACACGATATTTTTCAGTGTTCTATATTATTTTTACACTATCCGTGGTGTTGTCGTTTTTAGGATTGTGAGTGAGGAGGATGAGGACCGAGGTGCACTAAAAACTCGCAAAATACGCACGCAAAAATACGTACTTAAAGTGATGAACAACGAAGGATTTGTCATCATTTTCCCAGGTTAGGCATTCAAAAGGAGTCATTTTTCTTCGAAATAGACATTTATAACTACGTAAAATACACTAAAACAGCCACTATAATATTCAGAAATGACTTGAAACTGTTTTTAAACGTAAGCTCACATTTTGTGGCCAAGGAACATAAAAATGCATTTTAGAGCAAGATCAGCCTACTTATGGCATATATTATTGCATAAAATTATAAAATAAATCTCCGAGTTCAGCCCACTCATTTTTTCTCAAACGTTGGAACAACTGCACCCGATCTAATGGTTAATCATAATCGTCCGCACAGCGTCTTCGTGGGATAGTAAAGGTAGTCAGTCACTTTCTCTATGAAACCTAGGTCATGAGGGGTGTTCATGTTAACCCGCCTTGAAAGAGGATATATTAAACGAAAAGTCGATCCATCCTTGCTGGGCAGAGAATTAATTCAACACAGAAATTCTTGACTTCGAACTGGGGACACTTAAGATTGATCACCTTCTCCCTTGACATCTAAAAGAGAAGTACACTTTTAGTAAATCTTTATTTTCCTTGTAAGGCAGGACATTTATCCATCCCAAGTAATTATTCCGAGAAATATATAAAATCACCTTATAACATTCATATTTGAAAAATGGAGGACAAAACAAATCAAATCAATATTTTAATACCACCTTTCCCACGAAGACGCCTACTTAAATAATTAATTAATTTGTTTATTTGAACACGACATACGAATGACCAACTACAGTGTTCTACATTTTCTGCTTTGAGTTTGTAAGTTCACATGATTTAATGACAAGAAATGTTATTTGAAGTTGCAGAAATGTAAATCTAAAACATGTCAACGCGCTAATGTAAATGTACACAACAGAAAGTATAGTACTAAAACAATAAGTTATTATAATAATACAAGTTAGATTGAAAAGAGCAACATAAAATATCAGACTATATCTTGTGTACAAATAGCCTATATGAATACAATATTTCAAATATTACAATGCACATTTTTACACTCAATATTCCAGATTTGAACCACCACGTACAAAACAAAATATAAAGAGATACTAATATAGCTTTAAAATTAAAGTGGAAGTAATGGTACAGAAATATAAAACAACTGAGTTATTATTCAATCGCCGTTTTATGAATACAACTGAATTTATAGCTGTGCATAACAGTTTTCTTGTCGGTTTTGCGCTTGAATGCATGCACGAATGCCCTTACACATGTAATCTTCATAAGCTCCAAAGATCCTTGCTTTAATTTCCGGGTTTTGTGTGAGTATCACGAGTTTATTCTCAAAACAAGCCGACTCTAACAACGGGCATTACGTACGTAAACACTTGAAACAAATGACTACCGAAAGTTCCTAATGTAAAACTAAGGACGTCACCAGTTAACCAAATATTGAGAGTGCCTTCCTCGTGCATATTAAGTTGGAAATGGACAGGCTTAACTTTTGATGGTAGTTGGTTAGATAGCGGGAAACAAGACGCTTTGTAGATGGCGTGAGCGAGCGACTGGGAGACAATGAAGCGCCAACACTGGTTACGAATGTAATAAGAAGCAAATTGTCCATTATCATGTTTATTCGTTTTGTTATCAAGACATAATCACCATCCAGTTAATTCGAGGACGATTTGATTGACATCCAAGACACGTAGGCATAGCAGTACAATGGGAGTCACAAGTTTTAACAGGCAAGCTCTTATTGCTTAATACAAAGAGAATGAACACGGTGATGGATAATTTGCTTGGTATTGCAAATTATTGCTCGGCGTAATTGTCCACGAGTATTTTCATAATGTTACTCTTGCATTCTATTTGCATTTAAGGAATGGCTTCGTAGGTATGTTGGTACACAGGTTGTGAGAGTTCGTTTGGCGTTTTGTTTCAATTCTTGAATCTCTTATTACGAAAAACAAACAGAACGAACATGGTGATGGACAAATTTCTTGGTAATACCTATGCACCCCACTGTACAAAGAGTAAGCAAGCCAATATGAAAATGTGGAGGTGGAAGGAAACTTAAACTTAATGATAAACCAATGCATGTTGAGGCTAATTAGGTTAATTCACGGCAACTAAGACATGCTAGTAATAAGCAGTTTCACGTTATCTTCAAAATCAGCTGACAGCGTGTGAAAGAAAGTAAATCCGCATGGCATATTTATATAGCCTACACACGATTTTTATTCCAAAAAATAAATAAAAACAAATGCAGGATCTTAAAAAATTCAAACAAATTTTAAAATAAGTCACATGAACGTTTACTTTAAGAAAAAGTTGCACAATAGTAAGTCGCGCTTAACATTACAAAGCTTCTTATGTGCATTTCTGGCCAAGAACTTGTTTGACTACTCACAGGCATCTATATTCAGGCTGGATTGATTGATTTGGTTTATTTAATTTCGCTTTTCTGCAACTTTTGGCTATTCGCAAAGATAAGGATGAGTGATGACATGATGAAATTGATGAAGGGACACTCACAAATAACATGTCCAGGCCGGGATTTGAACCCGGGACCCCTGGTGGTGCTGCATACATTCTAATTCGATTGTATACGAAAGATTTAACTGCCATGGGTAGGTAGATAGATAATGTTGTCGCATTACGCCAAGATTTAACAGATTTGTCGCCTACTCCCTCCAAATATTGTGTGTTCTAGTAGATTCTGGGTTGTTTATCACATAGATTGATGACTTGAATAGATGAACAAGCGAGCCAATTGAGATGAGGTTATCTTAGGTCTCATAAAATATCGTTTTAACTTTAGTCGATTGGAAGATATCGATAGCATACTGCAATCTCGATTGAAGACAACTGATAGACAATTTTGTCACATGAGTTTGCTGGTTCATTACAATTTGATGTTTCATTTGGGCAAGAGTGTATTTTCTGGGAGTAATGCGTTGGCAACACTTGCGCATAGGATTAAGTAAAGTTTACAAGAGCACGGAGGGAAGAAGGCAGCTTATTGGGTGAGTCGGCCGAATTCAGAAGAAAAGTGTTGAAGGCCACGGAAAGGCTAGCTTAGTGCATCCATCCCTTGTCTGTGACCCCGAAGTGCTTCGTTCCCAGTCGCGCGAGTCGATCCCACCGCCAGAGGGCAACCGCGGCGGCGAGCTGTTGGCTGGAAAATCTTCTTTAGTTAGTCATTCCGAGAAGCAATCAGTGGCTCGTTCTGTTTTGTGCATGGTGTTGAGACAAGTGCTGGTGCATCCGTGTGCAATGCTTTGTGCAATGTGTGTTCGTTGTTGCTAACCCAAGGATCACCGCGTCCGCTGACCAAGCGAGGGACGGTGGTGTATTTTTGTTCAATCTTTTCGGAATGGCTGTCAAGCTCCAAGCTCATGCTGCCTGCAGATACGAAGGAGCCAACAGTAAGTTTTCTTCTTTCTTTTTAATAAGCGACGCTTTCCCATTATTCAGCTTGGGTAGAGTCCATTGCACTGCATTGTTTGACTTTGGCTTGTGAAGAAACATGAGAATTCGTACACAGTTTTATAGTTCATCTGCAATGTCATGTGCGCTTGGTAAACATCAAAAGCAGAATGATCGTAACCAGGGAGTGCGTAGGAAAAGTTTGATCTGGTGGACAAGGAGCAATATATATTAGGGTGGACAAACATAAATGTATATTAGCTTCGTTCACACGCACACACACTATCTTCCCCGTGGCGGAATGGTTAGTACATCGCGCTACGACGCTAGGTGTCCTGGGTTCGATTCCCGGCCTGGGCATGGATGTTCTTTGTGAGCGTCCTTTCATCATATCATCACTCATCCCCATCTTCGCAAATAGCCAAAAGTGGCACAAAAATAAACTCCATCAAACTAAAATAAACACTATCTTTTCTGAGTGTCCCATCTTCATAGGCACCCCCCCCCCCCCTTCCCCGGGGAGATGCATAGGGTACGGAATCACCACCCCGCCGTTACCAGCTCTGGATTTCCTCGCAGTATAAATGATTTTAAGCGTTGATCACAGTAATAAACCAAATGCAAGAGTAACATTACTTACTCTAGCATTCTTTAACCTGAAGGTTTATGGCTGCAGCAACACAAGCCTTCCATCTGTCCCTATCCTGGGCAAGATGAATCCAATCTTTTCCATCCTTACCTCCTTTAGGACCATCTCAACGTTATCCATCCATCTTCGTCTTGACCTTACAACAGGTCTCTTACCGTCAAGAATGCAACAGTATTGAAAGACAAGATGCAGATAAGCCGATCTCCGTGGTATAGTGCTTACAACAGCGTGCTACAACGCCAGGGGTCTGGGATCCGAGTCCCGACCTCGGCATGGGTGTTCTTTGCGAGTGCACCTTCAACAATTTCATCTGTCACCACTCATCCTTATCTTCACGATTAGCCAAAAATGGCATACAAGCGAAGTAAAATAAATCAATCAATCAGGTTATTGATCAGATATGCAAGATATGGGGGGCCATGACCCACGCTGCGTCATAGAAATATTGGGCGGGGGTTAAAATAAAGAACTTGATAACATGGGCGACGCCAATAACTTTTGTATCGGCGGTGGGGCCTTTGATATGACATTGAATAGTAGAAATATAATAATAAACAATTTTATTAACATTGTTTTATTATATTCTTATTTTAGAAAGAGACTTCTAATTGTGCATAACCGCTTCCGTTTATTTCATAAAACATTTTATACCGTTAATATACTGAAATAATGGCGATTTTATTAACTTTGGACCATATATTGAGCTTTTGTGAAAACTTTTGGGGTATGTTGATGAAATTTTAGGGTATGTTAGGAATGTGTGGATAAATCACTGGCCCTGGCAACTCTGCCACGTAGGCTAGCCAGTTATTATTAGCTCTCCTCTAAGACAATTTACTTTACATGAGCCCGAACCAGTGGCGGCGATTGGGTTCTAAAACTAGGGGGGGGGGGGCAAGGTGCAAAAACTGGGGGGTAGGACAGTTAACTTTCCCTTGGTAGATAAGGGTTAGCATAGTGGGGGGCAAATTTGCAAAAAGCGTTCCTCCCTGATCGCCGCCACTAACCCGAACTATGATTGTTTCTCCTTGCCTCCCCAAAAAATTGATTTCATACAAAGCTGTCAATATTGCCCCTTTCATTCTCAATATTATGTTGTTCATTTTGGTAATTCTCTATATTTTGGTTATATTAGCATGTAATATCTTCGATAGGTTTTGATATTGCACCCCTTTTATGGCCGTATATACCTATATTGTAGATAATTGGTGCGCATCAACTTACAGTATAATGTTGTGCAAATGTCACAGTTAAGATTTAATAGTTACTATTTATTCATCATGAACAATAACTGTTAAATTATGACAAATCAAATATTATCTACACAATTTGGATACAAATGATCCGCTCGGGAGTAAGACTTAATACCCCACAAAAGTAGGAAACCGAGAAAAAACGCAAGTGATTGTCCGCCCGTTGCATTTTGGCTTATGGGTTTGCCCAGATGTTCCGTGTGTTTCTGACGATCATCGGTACCGATGGAACTTCATTCACTATTGTACAGCATCCAACGTTAACTCAAGTTTTACTTCCGAGCCGCCCAAATATTAGCTTGATGTTCACATAACAATATTATTTTTGCATTTAACTCTGTTCATGGGCGTCCGGAAGGGGGGGCAAGGGGGGGCCACGGCCCCCCCTTTGGAAAATGAATGTATACCTAAAAATTATATATTTCACACATAGTTTCATTTCAATCACAGTAATTTTTGTTAATTATTATAAATTCGTTGAAGAAACATGATAATTTCAGACTGAAATAGTGTTTTTTGAGAGGGCATCACTATTTTGGAGGAAAATATGTGTCCTTTGCCCCCCCTGGAAAAAAATTACCTTGCTTGCCCCTCTCTGGAAAAAATCCTGCGGACGTCCATGACTCTGTTAGAATTGTGCTTTTATTTATAAAACACTTACTTTGTGCGTGATAGTAATAAAATAATTTTCAAGGCCTGTTCAACAATTCAAGTATCTTGACAAATTTTGCGATTTGTTTATTTTATTATACAATTACGTCTTTAATTCTGACAGTTTACTAAACCAATGAGAGGAAGTTTGAGCATGTTAAACCCTCCCCCCCCTTACAGCCGATGACTCCTTTCGTGTATGTAGGACCAAAATCTGATATGTCGTCACATCAGTTGCATGTGCTAAGAGTAATCAGTATATAGGACATTAAATACGAGTGAAATGATGATGTATTTCTTGATGAAATTCACACGCAATCCAAGATCCTGGTTTTCCCTCCCCTACCTTCAACTTTCATGACTCACTAAAAATTCTACAAGTTCTTGATTTTTGGTAATTTTGGTGCTAAATTATATCCCCTCTAAAATCTATCTCACACCTCCAAATTGACAACTCTGGTCAAACTTTGCGCCTCTGTCTTGCAATTTTGCTTTTCTATTTCCATGGCCCCCACTGGGAATCCGTGACCGTTTGCAGTCAGTTACTCAGTAGCCTAAAATGGCACCAAGTCTTTATTTACAACATTTCTAAGGAAAATATCTTATTACTTATTTTTTGATGTTTTACACCTCGCTGTATATTATATACGGTACCCTGTTTGACTATATAACGAGAAAATACACTAAAACATCGAATACATGAAATATGGCACAATACACACACAGAATCCAAAAGGTGTCAGTTATGCAAATATAGGGTGGCGCAAAAGTCATCATCCTTTGAACTGACCTTTATTTTGACATCTTGTTGTTTATATGAGTAGTGTTTTGTCATTTAAATAGAAGATACTCACGAAATTTATTGTGTGCGAAAATGAATAAAGTATACCCGACAAGAACTTGGAAAAATTGTGACAATATTTTTAAGGATTAATCTATCTGTAATCTTGACACAACGATAATTTAGACAACATTTTCCCAATCGTCCAGCGCCTACACTGCAAACCATTGAACGTCTTGCTTCCTTTGTGGATATTTGAAGCCATTGGTTTATGTGAATAAGCCAGAGACATTACAGCAACTAAAGGACAATATTCATCATGAAATTGAAAACATTTCCAACACCATGGAAAACGCAAGAAGAAGAGCCCAAATTTGTATCAATTCGATGGTGGTCATTTATTGGATGTTATCTTTAAAAATTGAGGACATAAAACATACAAGTATCAATAAAAGTTTAACACAAAAAAAGACTACTTTGTTTAATTTAAAACCCAAGCTATAGGCTAAGAAAATCAGGTGTTTACTTTTGCGCCACCTTGTATGTATAATCGATTCAATTTATTTATTTTACTTAGCTTTTCTCCCACTTTAGGCTATCGCGATTGTGGCTTTCTTAAATGTGTTTTGATGTAATTTTTAATATCATAGGGAGAATTAAATTATTTTAAACAAAAACAAAAATAATAATGTTTTATCCTATGGTAGCGGTTTATATAGGGCTACTGTGTTATTAGGATATATTTTAAAATGATTTATGATTAGAACAATGTTGGGAAATAATATAAAATATATTAGTGTAGTTTTTAACGTGAAGTTTTTGTCTGCAACTTTAAATAACATCTTTGCTTAATAATATTGTTTTGGCTGTAGTGTTACAAATTCAAATGCATAAACTGCTAACAAAATTTACATAGAGATGCGTCAATTGAAGAGATCAAACGCGTTCATTTCAAAGAAACCAAAATTACACATTTAACTAAAGGTGCACCAACCTTGACTTGATTTCGAGGTTTGTTTGCAGATGTGGCTACTGAAAAGTCGTTTCCCGCCCCATCTGCTATGAAATACCTGGGCGGTACTCTGCACATGGACATTTTGACAATAACCCAAGGAACCGCCTCGCGTCCTTGCGGAACGTGACTTTGTAGCTCACGTTTGTCCAGAACATTACGAGTCAATGCTGTCACGCCAGAAGCTACACATGCAGGAACGCACGTCATGTTAGCATAAATATTCTTCTCCATGCTGTTTACGGACATAATGCCGTTCCGTTTATGCACTCAGCGAAATAGTTCCAAGATTTCATGCGTATGGATTCTGCCCGTGATTTTGGAGGGAAGAATCAGACCAAGGACGTATTTAGGGGGTCTCTGGACCCCCTCCCCACCCGAAAGACTTAACAAGTACTAAAATTAACTAATGAAAATATACTTGTTTAGCATTTGTCGTACAATCGATGGCTATTAATTTCCATTGAACATATGGATCATACGGCTTTGAATGACATTACAAAGATGATTTATGTACATTACTACTCAAAATAATATTCATAAAATATTAATCAGAAACTTTAATTTTCTCCAATTGCATCTAACATTATTTTTGTTATTACATAAATATTCAATTCTTCATCTAAATTCCATTCATCTTATTGGCAGGGCACTTGTTAATACATAAATTATTTCGATCTCTATTCTTTTACCTATTCATGTAAGAATAATATAATATTAATTTATATATTGTAATTAGTATTAATTTGATTTGAGATAATTGTGAATGTGTGGTTACAAGCCGCCACTGACTTCATTGTTTGTAAACGTCGTCCTAGTTGGTAAAATGCTAATAATGTGTGCGAATGTGTGGTTACCATCCGTCACTGATTGCATTTTGTAAACACAGAGTGCTTTACTCCTTTCGCGTCCGAGGTTTGCTCTTTGTTTACAAAACAGAACATTTCCGAGAGGTGGCGTTGTAATCAAACAGGCTGGGTACGATCAGTACAGATAATTGTACATGCTTGTGACCAATTCCGAAATGAACCGGGGGTGTTCGAAAGCATTTTTCCAACTAGGACGACGTTTACAAAGAATGAAGTCAGTGGCGGCTTGTAACCACACATTCGCGATTATCTCGAAAACGACTCGTTTGCAGACCCATGTTTACTGAGACTTTTTTGCTTCAATTATCGTGTACTTCCACCTTTCGTGTCAGTTTGCGCTATTATATAAATTTGACCATTGTATTATTATTATTCCTAAGACACTTGGTTCTGACCCCCCCCCCCCTTTCCCCCGAAACATAATTCTAGATACGTGCCTGCTTCCGAAAGATGTTCATTCACATTTTACGAAGTCCAACTTACTGAGCAATCTGGCAGTCTTTTCTCGTGTGTGCGGAGGCCTATGTCGAGTTGTGAATACCCAAAAATCCAACCCAAACATGGGCAAATAGCGTCTAGGAAAGGATAAATAAACCGAACAGATTCACGATCCCAAAATCTTGATTCCGTAGCTAGTAGCTATAGATATGAAATTATTTTATTGAAACTAGTTGCTGTTGATTATTTCCGCTGTTCGGTATGAAAAGTCTGAAGGAATTGGGGATGCAGTGTGAATGAAATTCTAATTTGTAAGCATGCCACTGGCGGAAACTCTTTTGACTTTCAGTGTGTACCACCAGATGGTGTATCTGCGCACGCAGTCACTGAGTTCAAGTGCATCTGAAAGATCTGTGGAAAACCAAGAATAATGCCAAAAATCAGCTCCGGTCTATCTTCACGGTGACACTTTTAGTTCGTTGTGCACAATGACGTACAGACAGCAAAATTAATACACACCGGAATGTGGTGCAATGAAACGACAGTGTTGCAATATGTAAATATTAAACACCAAATCAAATCCTAATTATAAATGAAAATAATTGCATTACGTATACTTCCTCAGCAGATACTGAACTTCACATGTAAATGCAATTACGTGTTTTATTAATATATTTATATACTTCGTGGTTGCTAACGAAAGGCGGTGAGAAATGGAGAAGAAATAAGTCTGTCTAATTTCTGTGTTCTGGGGATTTCTGGGTTCAGTGTCCTAAGAGATGAGGCTCTTCGTTGTAGGTTCTTTTTGTATGTTTTCGATATTATTCCAGTCAAGTATATTCGAATCCCAAACTAATTGCTTATGTTTGTTGTTAAAACAAAAACTCTCCCCCCTCGGAAGAGTTTGGTGGGGGGGGGATTTCAGGACAAGATCGTTGGTGGGGGGAATTCCCCCCGGGATTTCGCACCCTGGGCTGGACCTACAGTTTCCGAACCACCGTGTAGATACCCGGTGGAGGCACATTTCACAGTGGTTCGGATACCACTTTAAACTGTAGGTCCAGTCCCAATTCTGTGCATAAATTAGATTTAACATTTCAAAGAAACATTGAAGCAGTTTTGCATGCTGGACAGACTAGTTTGAATCTGCTTGAAGGGAATTGATTAGAAGGATTTTGTTCCCAATTTTGCTTCAGTTTGATGTGTTCTGGGAAATTGCAAAGAAACTAAAAAAACGAAGCTAGCAGCCAGGGAATGTCGGAAGATCGCGTGAGGTTTGACTCGAAGTGGCCCGAGGTGTGGAATTCTGTTGGCGCCAAGCCGCTGGCCTAAACTGTTGCTCCGGGGGGTGGGTTTACGTCTACGGCAGACGCCGAAGGAAATTTTTCGTGGGTCTCTTGCAACGTCCCGGAGAGGGTAGCACCAGTCCGGCTTAGGACAGGGTAAAGCAAGCATGAGACACTCAGGGCAACTAAAACTGATTGATAACCTTAAGGAAACAACTTATTTAACCCACTACAGAATGTGCAATGCACCGTATATTCTTATCTCTTCAGATTACATTCATTTGATATACATAATCGTATTTCGAGCTATCTATTTGTTTACCTACATATATATCCTTGTGGGTATATCGAAATACATCTACGGGAAGGAATTCTTCTTCTCCTTCTTATCATCTAATAATCAGTATGGGAAGACTACTTCTTCTTCCAATGGAATCTTCAATATGAGGAGGACTTCTCCCAATTCAATCTTCAATATAAGAAGGACTTCTTCTTCTTACAAGGTATAGGAAGGACTTCTTCTTCTTCTTATCATCTAATAACCAATATGGGAAGACTATATTCCTTTCCCGGATTCTCTGAGTAAGAGAACGCGAACGCGTTCTGTGCGCATGTTGAAGGGTGTGCGCCTCGTCCAATGAACGCGCGGAGGGGAGGGGCATCCGCGGGAGGGGGCTCATTCGCGGTCCAGTAGTTCCGTAGTAAACATGTCAGCTCGCAAGTCTAGGGGAACTCTGCATTCAGGAGAGAGCCTCATAGTGTTGAATGTGTTCGAGAACAACTTGTTTGAAAAGTTTAAAACACATGGCTTTTTGATTTTTAGAAATGTTTAAAACAAAGTGTTTCAAACATGTTTTTCAGACTTGTTTAAAACACATTTTGATACATGATGTTTCATAGTTTGTGGTTATTTACATGTTTTTTGAAAATGTATGTTTAAATTTGTTTTAATTTTTTTCTGTTCTTCGTAGCATCAAAAGACAAATAAACGTGCAATATTATTTGTTCTTTGTGTAAAACAATACACTGGCCATTGTTAAGAATAAAATAAGAAATTGGCAGCAGAAAGCGTTTTGCTTTACGGCCGTTACACCGCGCAGCACTTCGTTGCTTTCATCCCGCACCCTTCCCCACTCAGTCTGGCCCCGCCCAAAAGCTTTCCCCTCTGCGCGTCGCTACTCCAGAGAATCCGGAAAAGCAGTATACTTCTTCTTCCAATGGAATCTTCAATATGAGAAGGACTTCTTCTTATTCCAATAATCTATACTATTCTTCTTCTTTCAATTCAATCTTCAATATGGTAAGACTTCTTCTTCTTACAAATCAGTAATCAATACTAGAAGGACTTCTTCTTGTAATACAGTAATTAATAATGGACAAACTCCTCCTTCTTACAATTGTCACATCTGCTGACAACTGATTGACTATTTACAGGAAATATCCTCTATTTATCGGGGTCCACATCTGGGATCCTTAGGCCGTGTCCCAAAGGTGCAAGACCGTACTTGAAGCGAGCATCCTCCGAGTATGGTCTTGGAGTGCGGTCTTGAAGTCGTGGACTGGAAGTGAAAGTCTTTCGAATAGCACTTCGACTGCAGCGCCAAATACGATCAGTAGATAAAGCTGAGTACTCGTTGTTTTCCCCACGTTATAAACACTTGTTTTTCACCATAGAAATCACGTTGCATTTTCAAATGTTCGTACACATACATTTCCACACATTAGAAACACTTTAACCAACAACTTGCTGACCCATAATGTATATTTAACCTCTTTTGCTGGCTTTCTACCTCCGCGAATTTAAACAAACGAACAACGAGTGTGGAAATCACGTGACCGAGTCAGCTTCCATCTGCACTGCGAGATATGCACTTGCGTACTCCTGTTCTTGGCGCTTTCGAACTGTACTAGGTGACGTCACTTCCGCCAAAACCATGCTTCAAGTACATACTTCGTACCTTTCGGACAGAGCCTTAGAATCGGCATCTTTGATATTCTTATAGATATCGCGTGGCATTTCTACAATATCTATAGGAATTAGCTTGGCTTTCTTCTCTTCTCTAGCAATATCCTCTTTTAATCCCAGCAGATCCTGCGGCCAGCGCGATTCCCATGCTTCTTTGGCATCTCTATGTATATATCAATGCGCCGACAGACTCTACTTGACGACCCAGAATTGACAGTTAACAACAATTGACAACTACGTCGTGCTTCGGTGCGGCCTAGAACTTGGCGCAGCCAGGGTAAAACAACCCAAAGGGACAGTCAGAGGTTCGCGATCTTATCCGCGCTCCTTGACCCGGTGCCGCATATGATGCGCAACTCGTGTGGCTTGGCGCAGCCAGGGGAAGAACAACCAAAACTCGATTGAGAAATCTCGTTCCCAACGGGATTGTAAAAAAGAGATAAAAAATTGGAAACGTTTTCAGACTTGTTGACTCTTCAGGTCGTAATGTATATGGTGAATACTGTTGTCCTCTCTTCTTTTATCCTTTTTCATAGTTCATTATTGTTATAATATCATAGATCAATCTTAGATTATATACTAACAATACATATACATAATTTCATCTTCCTTTTATCCTACATGCAATATTTAAGCGAAGCGAGATCAACGCCGTACCGAGTGCTGCCATCTATGAGTCGCCGTTTCAAACATCCACCATATGCTTTACCGGTGCGGGCACGTGACACTCTTTCCGAGCAAGCCTCAACCAACCTCCCCGTCTTTCGCCTTCTCTGCAGTTTTTCGCAGCTTGACCACCCAGGGGAAGGGCCATGTGGGCTATGCCCCTCTCGAACTATGATAGATTTTTAATGTGAACTCGTAAAAACCAACAAAAATAACATTGACGATTATTTTTTAAGGATTTTGCAAGAAATTTTGATTTCGTCCTTGCACAAATTAATGAGTTTATTGTGGAGACAGGCAGGCTCCAGAAGTCTGCAGTTGCAATATTGTGTTCGTTTAGTTTTATATCCGTTGATGTAAGGCTACCAGACTTCCCGATTTAGTCGGGACAGTTCATTCTTTTTAATCCATGTCCCGACTTTTTTTTTCGAACTGAAGGCGGCCGGAGCGTGGTACTGATCACATCACCTACAAAATGGCCGAGATCGAGAATGTGTAGGGCCCCTACACCCCCATCCCTTAAAATGTGCCTTCATGGCACTGTATTATATGCACGGGGAATTTTTTACTTTTTATTTGATTATACAAAATAGTGCAAAATAGTTACTAAACCAATGCGAGGAATTTGGCCCCGTTAAACCCTCCCTAGTTACTCACGACACCCAAATATCAACCTTACTTGCACGTTCTACACTCTAGGGCCTCCTCGATGGTGCCTTGTAATCAAGGGGTCCCGGGTTCGATACCCGGTGGAGGCACATAATGGCTCGGATCCCACTTTAAACTGTAGGTCCAGCCCCGATTAGCCTTGCTGTGCATAAAGTGGACTTAAAACACTAAGTCAATCAATCAAAACGTAGTACACTATGGACTGCATTTTGCACTAGCTAGGCTCTGGCGTCTGGACTCACGGACAGTATAATCCTATTGGGGGGGGGGGGGGCATACTGTCGTTATGTGTTTGTCATTGTCGATTCATCCATCCCATCTTCCCAATTAGCCAAAAGTGCCAGAAAGGGGAAGTAAAATAAACTAAGTTAGAATAATAAACTTCCATGGCCACAATCTTGATGATTTACGGATTTGAGAATATTTAGTACAAGCAGTACTGTAAGAAAGATTTTTTTGTGGACGCATGTTAGCTATATGTGATTATTATTAAATTGTAGTAGAATAAACGAAAAAAACCCTCCCCCCATCCTTTATATTTTGATTAGTCAGCGTTTTCTCACGGAAGAAACAAATACGGGGACATTTCCTTAATTTGTTTTTAATGGCGAGAGATTTCAGGTGAAGTCATTTACTTGCAACTCGACAGACATACACTGCTTCCAAAACCAGTTACTTACCGGCTGGAATGCCATCTCGTCGACGCGACAAACGTCTGCATCTGTTTTAGGCCAAAACACGAGAACCGCATTCTGCGCCGCTGTCATGTCTGGCGATTGTAAGAATCTTGCGAAGAGCCTGATGACAGCTAGTGTTTGTTCCAGAGTTCGACCAGGCATGTGCGACAACTGGTTATTCTGCATCCAGTGTCTGGCGGAGATTCTGTACCGATCAGGTTATCGTTTTATGAGGCAACTGGGGAAGTTTCGTTACTGCATACGTAAGTTAAGTCGAAGAACACAACGCAGTATTGAAAACGGGCGTCAAACAATGAACTTCCATCCAATACAGAGATGGCGCTGCTGGCAACGTTGCAAATCAAAACCTAAGTGTAAAACTGTATCTGCTGTAGACGGAATAATTTTCTTCAACATTTTCGCTAGAATAAATGGTTACAAACATCTTACAGCAATTTTATAACATACAATACTTTACACGGAAGGATTTCATGTAACATGTCGGTTAGCATATGCGATTGTGATGCGAAGCGTGCAGAAAACATTAGATAATATCTAAGGCACGTATCTTGAAATGTATTTGGGGGGCAGGGGGAGGAGGGTTCGAACAAAGTGTCTCAGAAATAATAATAGTAATGTTTAAATAATAATAATTGTTTTATAATTCTTATAAATTCAATTAAAATATGTAAATTTCTTAATATTTTATTTACATAAGTATAGAAATACTGTATAACAACATATATTCATAAACTACCTTACGTGTAGATAATGAATCGCCAACATTTGTATAAAACATCTGTCCTGGCAAGGAAATTAATGTCAAACAGATAAAGAATTTAATATCTTCTGAGTAACAAAAGAAAAATAGACTGTTAGATCCAGTTGACGATAAGTAAATTCGTGATTAATGTTTTATGCATATCATTAGTAGTCTGCATAAATCTTCTTTGACATTGTCCTTCAACGCCATAGTATTCTCAATATTATCCTTGGTTTCCAATAAGTTCGACGGAAATAAAAAATCATCGATTATTATGAAACAAATGCTAAAGAAGTATATATTTTGATTATTTAATTTTAGTATTTGGTAAGTCTTTCGGCGGGGAAGTCTGGATGCCTTGGACGTCCTTCATAATATATAGCACGAAAGGCACATCGAGTTTCACGGGCCGGAACCCTTGGCCGAGTGGTTAGCATATCGCGCTGCGACGCTAGGGGTCCCGGGTTCGAATCCCGCTCGGGCTTGATTGTTTGTAAATGTCCATTCATCAATTTCATTCCTCATCCCCATCTTCAGCAAAGAGGCACAAAACGGGAAGTAAAATAACTAAATCAATCAATCGAGTTACACGGTCTTCATTTAATATGTAATAAATTTAAAGAGGAAGAGATGCAGTTTCAGAGAGGAATGATTAGTTAATGGAATATCGTGTAAACAAACTGAAACTGTAAACTTTCTTGTAATATAAGTAACCACCAATCTCACCTACATATTGAGATATATTTCTGTCCATGAGCCAGTGCCTGGAGTTTACAATGAAATGACTATGTATTCTTCCATGTGTGCACTGTATGGGCTATAATTTTTTTTTGTTTTTATTGATCAAAAATTTAAAAAAAAGTATTAAAACCAGTGTTTTTCATACATAAGCTGCCTATAAAATCAGAGAGCGTAGCCCTTCGTAAAACAAGTCACAGTGAAACCTGATATTATAATTTCCCATAGTCTCGAAGGGTTTTCTCTTGTTTTTGTCTATCTTTCTAAACAGTGGTGTTGGTTCAGTCTCGAATTTTCAAACGAGACCAATATTTTTCTCGCTACCACCTCTTATTCCTTGCGTATTGACAAGATCTTGGTCAAATCTCTCTTGATTTTGGGAACGTGCAATCGCTTCTAACAGGAACTTTAATGTCGTCAAACAGTGGTGCCAGATCATGGATGAACCGGTAGTCCAAGGAAGAAATCGAGTTCGGCGACTGGGAATGAAATTATATGGCGCCGGGAAGAAAGATTCCCAATTAGAACGGCAACCCACAGGTCCTCGCAATCAAGGTCCGCACTCTTAAAGGCAAAAAGGTTAAAAAGGAAAAAAAAACAAAAAAAAAAAAAACACCACAGGCGGTCAAGATTTAATAAGCAAGGAGGGAAGCTAAGTCTCCAGGTGTAATGAGAACCCTGGCATCGTTATTATCAAGGTTAAGGGTTAAGAAACTTCTGTATTTCTCAACTTGAAATTGTCTTTGGCTCCTTTCGCAGATCGTCCACTAGGTGGAGCCACTGTTCCGTGTGTAGATATTCTAAGGTGTAAGGTGGATGCATGCAGGCGAGTCAATGACAATCATTGGGCTATCATTGGTTGATGAAATGACCTCACTATGGAGGGACATGGGGGATGGGAATACAAATTTACACCGCCACTGAACTGAGATTCATACCATAATGTCACCAAATAGTATAGAAACGTGTATTATTAAAAAATATCCACTCATTTTCCCAGTTGTCCATCAATGTCCCAAAGTTTCAAGACTGAGTTGTTCAAACCAACCGTCTGACGGCGCTAGCTATTTCCGTACTAACCTTTCAGACTTAAGTGACGCATCCTATTATGTGGAAGATTTACATGTAATTAGGAAATGCATATGCGTATTTTGCAATGCTATTCACTATCTTTTTAGAGAAGGATAGATGGACAAAAATAATTGCATGAATATCTTATAATAATTTAAGGTTATTTACTGTCCATAGGGCAACGGGGTAATTAACCTCTTTGCTCTACTATAATAATTTGGTCTTCTTTGTGAACTCTGTACTATTCAAAACACAAGCAACTACAAAGTGACATACTTTAAACATCATTGCGAAATTTTGTAGAAAGTACATCATGTAAACACTTTTGACTAGAAGTTCGTAACCGAGCTATAAACAGGATTACCTGTTTTCCCTCGTTTTAGATAAAATTGTCCGGATTTTCTACAATTTTTTAACAAAAATATAGAAATAAGACAATAAAAATAAGCATAGATGTCACACTAGTTCGATCATAAATACAATTATAAGTAAAATCGCGTAACAGCATCGATAGCAACCGATAGGTCGATGTCAGAAATTTCCACAAGACATCTCGAGCGTCGAGTAATTGCGGGCCAGAACACATGCATTTGTTTGTGTTTTTATACATTAAAAGTTCTAACAAAGCATATAGAAAAGTATTGAGGTAGAATGTAATATTTAATTCTTGGCTGAAATTTTTTAAAAAGTTCATCTTTTCACTTCACAAATATGGTTATACTGGCCTTAAAAGAGAAATCCAATTGAAGCTATTAGTATTAATGAGTTGGAAATATTTTGAATAATGTACTGAATTGAAGAGAGGTACAGTGGGATCCATGAGTATTACCGTGCAAATTGTCCATCACCATGTTTGTGCACTTTATTTCACCCAATAAGAGCTTCAAGAATTAAAAGAAAACTCAAAGCAAGCTGTTTACAACTTCTGCACCAGCATATATAAAAATCCATAGCTTAAAAACACAGGATGTAAGAGGAAAATTAATGAAAATAGTCATGGACAATTTGTATGGTACTATTCATGGATCCCACGGTACATTAGCTGCTTGAAATTAAAATGTTTAACAATAATAGTAGGGTACAGTAGGATGCATAAGAATTACCAAGCAAATTTTCCATCACCATATTTATTCTCTGTTTTACGTAATGATAGCTTCTAGAATTCAAACTAACTGTCAAACAAGCAGCTAACAAGCCCTGCACCAGTATAATAAAATTCAGTTCCTTAAAAACACGCAGCAAGGAAGAGAAAAAATAATGAAAATATTCATGGACAATTTGCTGGGTTATATTTGTGCATCCCACTGTACATGAAAATAAAGGTAAAATATGTCACTGAAACTGTATCAAGATAGCCTAAGTTTGTTCCTCATATGCCGTGCCACCCTACCTCTACACTCCCTATATGTGCCACCATGGTACAGTGGAATGCATAAGTACTACCAAGCAAATTGTCCATCATTATGTGTTGGTCGTAAGCAATGAGAGTTTGAAGAATTGAAACCAAACTGCATTCCTTGAAAACACGTAGGATGCAAGAGAAAAATCAATGAAAATAGTCGTGGACAATTTTGCTGAGGTATACTTGTGCATCCCATTGTACATGGCTTTTACTAGTATTATTGCTCTGTGCCCTCATTTCTAGATATTCATTGTGGGAAATAGGGAAATAATGTTGTGTATGGCTTACGGAAAACACAGAGCTAACTGGAAATATGCGAGAATTTTGCAAATGGACAAAGGGTAGTGACTCTCGATTGTCTTTTGTTAAAATATTCCAGGGGGCGGGTCTCAATTTCGGAAGAGCAAGACCCCACGTTGTTGATCTTTTGCAGTATAAAAAATTAACAGCGTTGCCCTGTTGTTCCAGATTACCCGTCACTGGCTTCTTACTTTAATGGCCAGAGTAGCCATGGGAGGAGAGACTGCAAACTGGTATGAACAGTTAGTTAATTGGAGGCAGGAACAGGTTCCGAGGAGTTGTCACGTGACGCCTGTGACATCCATCTTCCCTTGCGTCAGTAACCTGCAGTCTCTAGCCTTGGAGAAAGAACGAGGGGGAAGGGGGGAGGGGAACAACACAAAGGGTAGATTGAAAAATTGATAGACCTACAGACATATATATATAGGGTAGGTAGATGCGTTTTCTATTTTCTACCTCCTTTATTAACGCAGTGATGAGGATGAATGATGAACTGATGGAATTGATGAGGATGAATGATGAACTGATGGAATTGATGACGGTGATGCATTCATGCCTTGGGGCACTCCCCCGATGGCGTAGTGGTAGCGTCCTTATCTTGGAATCAAGAGATCCCGGGTTCGATACCCGGTGGAGGCATATAGTGGTTCGGATCCCACTTTAAACTGTATGCCCAGTCCCGATTAGCCTATCTGTGCATGAAGTGGACTTAGAAACCACAAACTCAAAGCATCCATGCCTTGGTTATAGGTTGCGAGTCTGGGGAAGAATTCACACCGATGCGACAGGCGACATGTGTCGCTTAAGGATTTTACCAGTCGAACGCAGGCTTTTCTGGCCTGTCATGCCGCTACGATGTGAAACGTTGCTGCTGATTGGCTCGTTCTCAAGCGACATGTGTGGGTGTGAATTCTCCCTGGGACCTCTGGCTGTAAGGGTAGAGGGTATGGATAGCAGGCTACATAAGTGTAGATAAGTACGCGGGCAGCTAGATCGAGGTATGTGCGCATGCGCAGCCTAGATAGAGACAGACAGGTGCACGCGCATGCGCAATTCATATCGCATATCTTCTAAATGTGCAAAATGATCAATGGTTTGAACAAAGGTGCTTTATTTACTGTCGTGCTGTGGTTCCTCGCCGCGGGTCGGTTTTGTTCTTATTTACATCACTATCGAACAGATATAAAAACTTGGTTTGTGAAGTTTCGTAAACTTAAAATCAAATGTTGAGATTCTTTCATAACGAGAGAGATAAAACAGAGGATATTAATCATCGCTTGACAGCGATATTTTGTTTCTGCTTGGCAGAACTGGTGAAAAAAACATATGCAAGAATTAGCACAGGGATTACTAAACAGTAACTAACCTCAGGGGGTGGAATATCAAACTTAAAGAACGAAAAATAAAATAAATACTAATACTTTCAAATTGCCCCTTGCGTCTGATATGTAATTAAATTAAATTAAGTGTAAATTTTGATAAGACTTCAAAAGCACGTCAGCACCATTCCACAGCAAAATTGACTGACTAACCGTTACTTAGCTGCAAGAAATTGAAATTCGTTACAACAATATAAGGTCACTTTACCTACACAAGTCCTGTGGTGGTCTACACGTTTCCATTGTTAAATGTCAGTGAAATGGAATTTTATTATGTATTACTAATTAACAGTCAAAACGGACACATTCGTTCTTTCTTTTTACTTTTGATTACAGAGGACTGAATCAGTGATTATTATTGCGAAAAAGTCAGAAAAAGTATGTTCTATGTTAAATTAAAGTGATTGAAACAAAGCCCAAGTGAACATAGTTGCCAAATTTCTTAGCTATTGTCCGACTGCTCTGCCATGTTGACATTTTAGAAGGGGCGGTTCAATTCCCGGAGGGAATTCCTCCCTTCCACCCCCTGAATTCATCACTCTAACTAAATAATACCTGCATCAGCAAAGGAATTTAGTGTATCTCTTACTTTGCACAACTTTCGATGACTGTTGCTTTCTTTTCGAGCGAGATTCGTTCGTGCCGATGTAAAATCATTGTTTCTGCATATACCTGAAGGTTCTTTTATTGTGTGCAAATGTCTGACTGCCAGAAGGAAGACCAAGAGGAATGGGAGAAAGTGTGTGACAAATTTTATGAATGCACAAGAACGGAAGGTCAATTATCAACACTGACGCCATTTTTATTTGCCTTTCACAGTACGCAAAGTACTGTAATTTGTGTGAAATGTTCTCAGCGCGCGTCGAAATCCTCCCACCACGTGTACTATTGCATCTTCTTCCGTTGCGGCTTTTTGCCTTCATTTTCGGCGTCACCTGCAAAAAATGGAGGGAAATCTCTCTTCTCTCCTTTGTTGGCTGTTCGAGTGCGACTTCTTTTTACTACAAGATCAAGAAGAAGTGGGATAGAACCAATGGAAATAAAGATAGACCTGGCAAACAAGAGTTAGATTTTATCACCGCCCGAGATGCATGTTATGCCTGTTTGGGGTCTTATTCCACCTAACCTATTCACGTGTTCATTTTTCGTGCGAAAAATTGCTTCCCTCTCCTTTATGCTTACGGGAGTAGGTTAGGCAGGCCTTGTTTGTTGTTTTCTAGCATGGTTTTTGTCGTATGGAGCTTCTAAGGCTCTTCGAGGCCCCCCCAGACAAGGCATAATAACAAACTTGCATATATCGCTCGCAGAACTGTCTAGTCAATAGTTTAACCCAAGTTATAAATAGAAAGCTCTTTATTAAACAGTGACGTGCTCAATTTTATGACCGCAACTCGATATTATTCAAAACAGAAGAATAGGACCTCCCCTACTAACGTCGCCTTGTAATCAAGGCGTTCTCGGTTCGATACCCGGTGGAGGCACATTGCTAGGTGTTTCGGATTCCACTTTAAACTGTAGGTCCAGTCCCGATTAGATTATTTGTGCATAAAGTTGGCATAAAAACCCAACTCAAACAAAAAAACGTTGAATTGACATATTTAATGATTATAAAATTCCCTAGAAAGTACAACATGTAACCCCCCCCCCCACACACACACACGATGGAACGAAAATTGTACACCAATATGAATGGTGGTGACGTAGTTAACTTGCATTTACGTTCATACATACCTTGCTGCCCTACTAGTTCTACCAGTGCGCCCCTGACGCACTGACGAATTATAAAAAGATTATCTCGATGGAATTTTAGAATGGCGGTAATGCTGAAATCGATCGTCTTTTGTTTTGTCTCTCTTTCTAAAAGGGGGGAGCCCGAGGAGAGAAGCAACTTGTAGGTTTGCGTAAGCAGACCACGTGCATGCTTCTCTGCGAATAGTTGGTTTATTTACTGCCAATTATGTCATAGCTTCCAACTGGTGTACGCGGCGAGGCGGACTGATGTGGCTATAACCCCCTCCGAAATTTTGAGAAAATCAGAATTTTCAAATGAAAGCAGTAAGGAACTAGGGAAAGAAGCGAAGCGGTGAGTGCAATTCCCTTTAATATAACCCCCATTTACATTTTTTTGTTTTAAACAACTTTTAAATGATAATTACGAAATATATTACTGTGCATCGCCCCTCCTTAGAACCCTGCTGCGTAATCTCCATCTTTACAGATTCAGCTCACTCCGAAAAAATCCTGCAATTTGCCTCAGGCGGGAAACCGATTCTAATACTTTTATACACTCTTTATGTTGTCACCCACTCGCCTCACTAGATCCATTGAAGATTTATCGCTAGTTTTAGACTTGGGTAAACTTGGAAGAGAGCTGGTCAATTGTGGATTTTTATTTATTTAATATTTGTAGTATGGTTACATTTAAGCTTACAATATATATTTTGCCCTACATAGATTGTCAGGCATTACTACGTTAATCAGTGAGTTCTTTATTTTAGACAACTCAGGAGCTGCCCCACTTTAATCCGCCCCTGGCCGAACAAAAAACTTGAACCCCATCCCCTCGAGATTACAAAGTTTTTGTTTTCATCAACAATGATTTTGATCAATGGCGTCTTGAACTTCAAGACCGCCCATAAAACAAACTTTTTTGGTTTAATTTATGTAGACCAATCTCCTTGTATTTCTATTTCGTAAGAAACCCGTGAAGAAAAGGACACCGCAAAGAAAACTGATACACGCCCAGTGTTTTAAAAAAAAGTTCTAGACGAGAATTAAGTTTATTGTTACCGCATTGAATCACTTTAATTCTCGTTCCTGCGAAACAAAAACCGGGAATGTTCCGTTCGAGTGAATTCCTTGCTCCTCGGAGGCACGGTTCTGGCAGGAACAAGTTTCTAGCCAGCGGTGGAATCTTGATTTGGTGCTGATAGTGAGGGCGCTACCTTCGACTGATCGGGATATAATTCCTTTGGACAATGTGCGACTTCTTGCGCCTAGATATTGACCTTGGCTCACTGAAGGACACAAGACACTATTGCTCAGTACAATCGTGCTCAGATTTTCTTTTCGGAGGGCACTGGAATTGTTTGATTTTATTTGTTTTATTTTACTTCGCTTTTCTGCCACTTTTGGCTAAATGCGAAAATGAGGATGAATTGGATGAAAGGACAATCACAAATGAGAGGATAAGTGTTGCCCTATTGTAGAAGGAACCCAAATGTCAACCTTGTTTCCACATAGTACACCTTAGTAACTGTAATACTGCAGCTAGGTGGCGTGCCCAAGGGAAGTTGGTAGGGGGTTATAACCCTATTTGGCCCAGTATTTGTAAAAAAAAGTCAAAGGCTGGAAAAGATGACAAAAATGAGGGCTGTCTACAAAAAGATAAGTATACGTAACACCCCCATTTCGAAAATCCTGTGCACGCCACTGTCTACAGCCAGTATAATCCTCTGTAGGGTTTGTGTTGTGTTGTCCATGTATGTTCGTGATTGTTCCTCCATTCTTTGTCTTATCACTAGGGTCCGGGACTTTATGTTACAATATAATTTTTATTTGGTATCTGATCGAATACTGGGGTGACATCTTTAGATATCTGATGAAAATCAGCCGAAATAGACGAATTTCGCGTTTTTACAACATATTTCTTCAACTTTCTCGTAATAAGACATATTTCAGCATATTTTTTTTCTTCTTCATAAAATAGGTTATTTTTATTTATTCTTCGTACCTTTACCGCGACGGATCGTTCATATTATCACTGGCAGGATGAGGCAATTACGAACGAATAAATTTAAAGCAGGTGCTGTCTTTTCTTACCAACTAGTACAGAACAGTAATACCCCCTTTTTTATAGCGAGCTACCAATTATGCTTTATTTTCCACAAAGGTGTAAATCTGACGTAATAGTTAATGAAACTTAGGATAATTGGAGTTGCAGTGAAACTCAACAATATTTTCAGTATTTTCCCCACTACATTCTCCGGTTAAAGGGATTCGTGACTTCACTTAATACCCTACCCTCTTAATAGTAGATCTTCCCTGGAAGATACTGACTTCCCGTATAATGAGAAATTCGAAAGTACTGTTGTGCATATTTTTGGCTTTACTGAGAATATTTCTGCATTTTTCTGACATTTTAAATTTTTCATGACATATTTTCCCATTGTTATGACATAATTAAATACGTATTTTACAGTTTTATAGGGCATAAAATCCCCGGGCCCTACCATCACTATTCATCCTCATATTCGCGATTAGTCAAAAGTGGCAGAAAAGCGAAGTAAAATAAAACAAGTTAATCAATCAATCTAATACAAATGGACAGCTCACAGCACGACCCATGAGATCGACATTTGGAATCTAGGACAATTGCGATGAAGCCAAAATCACGGACAATTGCGTCGATTTTGACGGTGAAGGTCATTTTACAAATTAATGGTAGGACAATTACGACGATCAGGATGACTAACTCACAGGTGCATCATAATTGACAACCCTTCATTCCTGAAACGCGAGGACATTGACGAAGGCTGGCTCTTCATTCATGGTGACTTCCCCTAACCATAAATTGCAGGATTGTTTTGATTACTTTGTTAGGCAGTGGCTGGAAAATGAAGACATCCCGGTAGACATGTGGACTTGCTACCAAAGGCGCCACGGAACTAATAATGCTGTAGAAGGTTGGAACAACAAAATAAATAGGTGGCTTGGAAGATCGCATCCAAAAATTTAAAATTCATGATGTTCTGGCCT
The DNA here is from genome assembly GCF_977018435.1 of Lepisma saccharinum. NCBI lineage: Eukaryota > Metazoa > Arthropoda > Insecta > Zygentoma > Lepismatidae > Lepisma > Lepisma saccharinum. The sequence goes on along the minus strand of NC_139241.1, from coordinate 2,646,326 downwards.
GCCTCAAGAACCAACAGAAGACGCCAACATAAAGTACATGCGGATGGAACTTAATCTAGATCAGAAAAGGAAGAAACGTGACATTAAAATCAATCGACGAGAGAGTAGGAAAATGGATTCGCACATATGAGAAAAACGGGTGACTTCAAAAGGTGTCTGTTGACTCTAGCCCATGTTCAGAAACTTGATTGAACCAAATTCCCAGCCAAGCACTTCCGTGCTGCAAGGAAATAAAAGAAGAGAGTAATATAATAACAAAAATACGAGAATGAGGATATAGTTATGACTGACGATGTGTGGAAGACCGCTGATTTTTAACATAACAAAGTGGTTGTAATGCAAGTACGTTTACAAACTACCTTGCCAGTCTCAAGCCTGAAGAAAGTGTGAAGGAATCAGGGTTCTATTTGAAAATATCAATATTTCACATAATTATCTTGGAAGAGGTATTGTACGGGGTGTTAAGTTACCCTTCAATTTGATAGAAGATTTTAAATGTCATCGCAATTGTCCACCCGCCCTTTCACTTCTGTGTTGATTGCAATTGTCCGGATACTGACATTTGGATGCTTAAAGAAAGTCACACCTTTCAACACTGGAATTGTAAAGGTAGATAGTACATGTCTGCATCCTAAGGGAGAGAGCGGGACATACTAAAAATATTTTGTAATTAACGTTACTTAACCTTCGTTTTAAACGTTGTTGAAAGACAACGGGGGTCATTTTAAGCGGGATTTGCATTTACCACTTCGGTTTTTCCCGAATTATTTGCTGCTTTCATTTCATAATTTTGTTTTTCTAAAAATTTCGGGAGGGGCTGTAGCCCCATCAGCTCCCCCTACGTATGCCAATGGCGGATTAACGACTCTGTACTTGGGTAGGTGGAGGATTGATTGATTGAGTTGGTGTTTGAAGTTCACTTTATGCACAGTAAGGCTAATCGGGACTGGACCTACAGTTTAAAGTGGAATCCGAACCACATGTGCCTCCACCGGTTATCGAACCGGGGTCATCTTGATTACAAGGCGACGATGTTACCACTACTTCATGAGGCAGGACCCCTCCTCTGACGTCTAATTACATGAATGTCTAAAATAAGAATTAACAATAAACTTTACGAGCGGCAGTTAGAAAATGGTCTGCTAGAGAAAGCACAGTCTGTCCCGGGATTCACTGGAGCAAGCGAACGTAAACATATCTCTGCGCAAGCAGTGACTCGACCAATGAACACTAAGGCTACGGCCAGACGAGCGATATTTACTGCCAGAATTCTGCCGTAAATGTCGCAACTACAATTATCGCAAGTGGGTGGTCACACGGTAGCTGTAAATGTCGCTCTACTCTGCGTTAAATATAGCAACAAAATTTCTGCCCCGGCCAGACGAGCGACATTTACTACGAAAAGCATTGTGTTCAAAACGTGTCTTGAGTTTGCTGAAAGAAATTGCTCCATTCATAGTGGCATGTAACAATGAATTGCCAGTCGAAAGCAGCTCTGTGCTTGCTTCTGATTCGTCGTCGTCGGCAAAAGCGTAAGAGACAGTGGTGGATTCATCCTATTATTAGTGAAAGATCGTACAAAGGAAAGTTTGTGCTTCTTCATAGGAAACTGAAAGACTATCCAGATAAGTTTTTTGAATGTTATAGAATGTCTACAAGCTCCTTTTAACTGCTACTTGCAACTGTGAGTGGTAGCCTGAAAAGAGAAGGTACAGTTATGAGGGACTGCATAAGTGTGGAAGAGAAACTCGCAGTTACATTACAGTAAGTTTAGTTTAATATTACTGAAAGTAAAAAGGTAATACATACTACACAGACATTGATAAAACTAGAACATAACAAGATAAAATGTTCTCTACAAATCAAAGAAAGATAACACTGACTCTGATTCAACATCTGATTCAACGGTAGTTCTGGATGATGATGATGTGCATGAAGTTTGGGGAAGCAAATTTGTAGGGGAAACTGCTTGAAATGAACCCCTGCGTTCAGCAGCATCATCGTAAGACTTGAGCAACTGCATGACTATCTGAAATTCTAATTTATCTGAAGGATGTAGTGTTTTCACAGTTGGTAGCAATGATAATAGAAACGTTTTGTCAGGATCATTTTCATGTGGGTCGAGCCAGTTTTTTTCCAAGAACGTCCAACAATTCCCTCTCAAATGAATCTCCAGATCTCCTCTTTCGTTTGGCAGGTACAGCTTTAAAGTGTTCCGTCGAAGAGGTGGCATTGCTGGTATTGGTCTGCGAGAGTTCTTCCTCTGTTCTGTGGTCAATTTGGTCATCAGTTTGATCCATGTTTCCGGACGTCCTGTAGAACAATATTGAAAAGAAAAACATTCATGTTACAAAAGCATAATACAGAAGAACAGATCAAGAGACAGGCGGGGCATAAGTGTCCAGTCATCAATTTCATCATATCATCACTCATTCCCATCATCGATAATGCAGTGTAATGCAAGGAGTGAAAATATAAACCCAGTCCATCAGGTTCGTTCCCAAACAACATTAAATAAAGGAACGTAACGTGGACCGAGTATTATTCCATGTCGTGAACACGAGACATTACTTCCGACAATCTTCATCTCGTATTTTTCTTTAGCATCACTGCTCAATTTACAGAGATGTATACTCGTGACTGGCATACAAGCCGAAAAATTGCAATGTTGGTTGGGTTGTCTAGTCACACGGCGCATGATGGTCAGACATGGAGGGCTTGCTTCAGTGCTTCTTCAATAGGATCGTTACAACCCAGCAGTGTACGTGACTGTACATACATACAACTTTGTTAGGTCCAGAACCTCCACCCCATCCCCCCGCTCTCCAACAAGTTTCAGATCAGCTGCGTCTCTGATTTTCACATATGAAATATAGCAACCCTAATCATACCAAAAGTTAACTCCCCCCCTTACGTGAACTATATATACGCCCATGCTTCAAGGAAACAAACGCAAACTGCTGATTTGAAATTTATATATTAATGTACTGGAATGTGAAACAAAATCTATGTCCAACAACAGTTTAGTGTAGTAATTAAATAAGGTAGTACTTACTGCCTAGATTGCAAAGTCGGAAGAAGAAAACACATTTGTTTGTGGTAAACGTAAGGTTTCCTTGTAGTCGCACCACTGCCACTACGTCCATCTTGTGATTTCACAGATCTTGTAAATGCATCTTTCAAGCTTTTCCAACGTTTTTGAACCTCCTTACCTAAATTAATCATAACATTCATGAGGAAAATTCGAACTCTGTTCACACAATTGTTACAAGCAAAATGCTATGTCACAAATGTAACTTTAAAGGTACAAACATTTCAAAACTAGTGGCGTCTCCTGTGTACGTAACTAAATAAACAATTAAACCTGTAAATGATCAGTCATGTCTTTGAAAACGCTTCTCAAATCACTAGTTTCTACAGTTGGCATGTGGCGAAAGTACAATAACAAAGCTATTTGGATTTTAGTTTGAACATGTATTTTATATTGCGTTAACCTAATAAAATCGCCACTAGCTTTGAGATGGTTATAGCTACAATATACCACATGACAGTGTCTGAAAACAATTTATGCATAATTGTAACTGAAAGCAACTCTGTAAACACAACGAACATACTCATCTCAGTTTAAATCACAGGACATCAACTAGATGGTACTTACACATTTGTTTTTACAATTAAATTATTCTATATTTAAGATCACGTCCTGCTTTTTTTCAGATACCTGGGTTCTGGATGCTCTTTCCGGACATTGCATTTCGATTTTCTAATTGGTCGTGCCACAATTGCTGACATTGTCAGAGAAACCTGTGTGGCCATATGGCATGGTCTTCATGCTGAATACATGAAACAACCGTCTGTGGAGGACTGGCTTCAGATTAGCCACAAGTTCGAAAGCAGAGCTAATTTTCCGCATTGTGTTGGCGCTATTGACGGCAAACACATCAGAGTTATTAAACCCTGGAACAGTGGGAGCGAGTTCTTCAATTACAAGAAGTTTTTCTCCATAGTACTAATGTCAGTAGCTGATTCTGAGTATTGCTTCACGTACATAAATATTGGAGCTTATGGAAAAGAAAGTGATTCAAATGTATTAAAGGCTACAGATTTGGGGGAACAAATCTATTCTAACACATTATCTTTATCAGAGCCCAAGACATTTTCAAGTGAACATGCAGGTGATCCAATTCCATATGTGTTTGTAGCTGATGAGGCCTTCGCACTCTGCTCAAGTTTGCTGAGGCCATATCCTAACAAAAACCTAACACCTGAAAAGAAGATATTCAATTATCGACTTACCAGAGCAAGAAGATTTGTTGAATGTGCATTTGGCATATTAGCAAATAAATGGCGGCTGTTCCATCGCCCCATTGATGTTAGTCCGGAGTTTGCCGATTGTATTATCAAAGCATGCTGTGTACTACACAATTTTGTTAGGAAGAGAGATGGGTACAACTTTGAGGATACACTTTCATGTCCACTAGAGAGTATACCTGCTCAGGGAACAAGAGGAAATAAAAGTGGTGTTCGGATGAGAGATGCTTTCACTACCTATTTTTGTTCTGATCAAGGATCACTTCCCTGGCAAAACGATTGCTTGTAAAGCTGTTCTCAAAATGTTCAAAACTTTTTCTATACTATGCTCCCCCACCCCTGCATGGAACACACCATTGGCATTGGCTGTAATTATTTACTTTCGTTTAACCCACTTATGAGCATAGTAATACATTATACTATGTTTTCATTTACTATCAATATCATTTCATTTCGTCTTGTTCATTGCAATGTTTGTAGTAAACAAAAATCCTAACCTGCTAATTGACGTAATAGTGTAAAAAATAATAACTATGTACTTTGTATTTTCAATACATTTTGATTCGTTTCAAGTACTTACCTATGTCGTTTCTTTCTTCAGAGGTCATATCTCCCCACTTCTCACCAACCACATCCATTGTCACTTTCATCCACGCATCCATCTTCATGTTTCTGTTCTTGTAGTCCTCACAATTCGTGTCAAACAAACAGGGATACTTTTGGACTTCAATTATTACATGTTCACTGTCAATATAATCCATAGTTGTACAGTTCGACAGTTAAATTACCGCAGTAAATGTGGCAGCTACAAATATCGCTACGCGTTGCCACGCTCACGCGGCAAATACTGCGGAAAAAATGGGTCCCGGCGCATTCCTTCGCGACACGACCTTGAAGACGCGCCAAACTGGCTACAATTACTGCTGCTTCTGGCCACTCCCATTTACGACCTAAGGGTGCATTTCTTCAGCTACATTTACGGCAGAATTCTGGCAGTAAATATCGCTCGTCTGGCCGTAGCCTTAAGGGAAATTGCGTGCAGGTACCATCCGTTTGCAGCAGCGCGTACGGCTTTCCTCCGTCCACTCGCATTCTCCCCTTCTCCACCGTAGCCTTGCTGCATAGATTCCCGAGACTGTATGTAGATAATCCGCCATTGCGTGCATGCGTTGTTATGTTATTGACATATATATGCAACACTGTTAAGCCTGGCTTCCATGTTAATAAAACATTATAGTACTGACCAAGGCAGAATTTATTGTATAAAAAATATATACACTAAAAAAGGTAACGTTTCCACACTCTAACAGAATATTCGTCTGAAGAACACCCTGTTAGGCATGGACGTCCGCAGGATTTTTTCCAGGGAGGGGCAAGGAAGGTATTTTTTCCAGGGGGAAAAACAAGGTAAATTTTCCCCAATAATAGTGTTGTTCCCTCAAAACACATTGCTTAAATTTGAATTTATCATATTCATGAAATAATTAAGACTAATAATTTTGGCTGAAATGAAATTATATGTGACAAATATATAATTTTTGGTTGACTTTCATTTTCCAGGGAGGGGCACGCCCCCCCCCCCTTCCGGACGCTCATGCTTTTAGAGGGTGGAAACGTTACCTTTTTAGTGTATATATTTTTTTATACAATAAAATCTGCCCTGGTCAGTATTTTAATATTTTAGATATATGCAGTGATCGAAATGGGGGGGGGGGGGGTGCGGCGTATGGTATCCTCCCAGCTAGAAACATTTACTTAAAGCTGTTTTGTTCAGTGTTGCCACAAAATGAGGGCACAATTTCCCTTTCCAAGGGGCAAAATTTCCCTTTTTGGACCAATTTTTCCCTTCACCTAGCAAAATATACAATAATAATAAGTAGTAGTAGTAGTAGCAGTAGCGGCATTATTAGTGTTGGCGGTAGAAGCAGTAGTAGTACGTAGTAAAGTATTCCGTTGAATTCGTTATTCTTTGGAATAAAAAATTTCATATTTCAGTTTCATCACTTCCTGACCAGATGTCCCAAGTTTGAATCCTGGTCAGGAATCCATTTAATCGTTAATCCTCATCGTTACTATTTACAAAGATGCATAAAAGCAACGTACAATAAACTTAAGGCAGCAGAAACAAGTAGATATAGCAAAATAAATAAATAACATAAAAATGTGGATATGAATATCGAAATTAACATAAATTGTAATAATGTAGTCAGATGACTTTAAAATTTCCCTGCAATTGTGGTATTTTTCATCGAAATTCCCTTCTCCCTTTTGGCTCAAATTTCAATCCGAATTTCCCTGCAAATGGGAAATTTCCCTTCATGTGGCAACACTGGTTTCGTTGCCACAATATTAAACCATAGGGGCACCAACCCTCCGCTACTTCCAAGGACCGAGCAAACATCCCCACACCTAACAATTTTCACTTCGAGGGCTGGTTCCATGTGATAATGGATACAGGAATGGAACAGCCTACGAAGCTTCAGTTCAGACGTCAGACATGGAACTTCATTTGTCATTATGCAGCATGGGTTGTTTATCTTGTGGACAGTTGGAGTGGAAGAACATCCACTCTCACCGGTAAGATAAGAGCAAATGGGTTTGGACAAAAGACATTGACCTTTCACTCGCTATGCCCGTTGAAGGAAACAATGTCTGCAGCAGAGGTTGTAGACTTGTCAAGCTGGAAATTATGATAGATGGAAAATATCATTATACACGTCGGTTTTACATGTGAAAGCTATATTTCCAAATAATATTTCGAAGGCATTGAAAGTGGTTCTGAACTATTAGCTTGTGTGGAAATTATTATTAAAATAGATTTCAACCAGACACATATCTAATATAGATATACATTTCGGGGGGTCCGACCAAGTATCTCAACAACAACAGCAACAATAATAATAGAATAATTATGTTAAATTAATAATAATTAAATGTGTAAATTAATATTGTATTGTTATTATTACATGAATAGGTAAAAAAGATGGTAACAGCATGTATTCATTATCTAGTTTACGTGTATTTAAGGTTGCCAAAATTTGTATAAAAATAACTGCACTGGCAAGGAAATTAATGTCAAATAGATAAAGAATTGAATATTTATTGAATAACAAAAATGAGTTAGATCCAATTGTAATAGGCAAAATAATTGTGTGGTGATCATTTCTAATCGCCTATTACAAGTGACGAAGGAAAAGTTTCTGATTAATATTTTATGTACATTATCATAAGTGTGCATAAATTTTTGGAACTGCCCTTCGAAACCTTATGAGCCAAATTCCTTGCCTTCCAATAAGTTCAGCAGAAATAAATAAGCATCGATTATGCAACAAATGCTAGACAACTATATTTTGAGTAATCAATTTTAGTACTTGGTAAGTCTTTCTGTGGGGGAGGGGTGGTACGGACCCCCCCCTAAATATGTCCTTGATTTCAACCACCTTTTTCTTTGTTTTATGAAGCTATAACGATATGTGTGTATTTGTAAGCAGATGTGTAGTTTAAAAATATGTTATAATAAACACGAACTGTTCTATCACTGTCCATTCTAAAGATTTCTTAATTTTTTAAAAAGCAATAATGCAGCATGCTAAATGAATTAAAAATAAACATACAATAATGTATTGTGACAATATGTTAGCATTGATTTTGTCATTTTTAAAATTGCAATTTTCAGACGAGTACGATGCACATTGCCAACTTATATTTCTGTGGGGCTTGAGACATCTAGCAGGCACGTAGCCGGGGAGGGGGGGGGGGGGGGGAGTCCACTCGAAATCAAACAAATTTATAATTTAAATAATGTATAGTGGAAATTAATTTTCAAGGTTTCTACCCCACACTTTTTCTCCTTTAAATGGTGGCTGCTGATAAGGGATGAGCCGTCCTCCCAAATTAAATTCTGGTTACGGGCCTGGGGTCTAGTATATGTCTAACATTACATCAGCTTAGAATTCCTCTAGAGCATAGTTTCTCAACCTACGGGGGCGTGACCCACTGCTGGGTCCTGAGGTGGGTCGCAGGGGCGCCGACTTGTCAAAATTATTGGGGGGGGGGCTCTGATCACTGAAATAAATTAATGAATGACTCACTCTCTCCCTTTAAGTTTTGGCCTCAGTGTTCAGAATCTCATAAAAGCCCATGAATTCCTCAAAAATATCAAAAATTTTATTCACCGAATGCATAATATTAATTGTGCATAGATGGATATGTCACAAGTTTCGTCAACCATAATAGCAAAATATTCCCGACTTTTAATATCTGCTACCACGGAGCGCAAAACAGATCTCCTTAATATATCAATGATCTCGTTCTGAATGTCATGTGAGAGCCATTTGTAGCCCGAACGTCCCATACACTCTTCTAGTTCATGCACATCGTCTTTTGAAACTCTTTTTAGTAAAACTTTTAACAATACTCATAATTACCTACTTAGTATATAGTAACAAGTCATGTGTTTTGCTGTCTCTGGTCATAGCCCCCCCCCCCCCCCAAAGTTGATGGTCTAGAACATTTCAAATGTGTATTTAAAGTTAAGTTCATGTGGCACAATTCAGAGTAAACTTTACAAGAAAAGCAAAATAATACATTAGATCCTTTTAAACAAAATTATCTGGGGGGGCTCTGCCACCACATCGTTAACATTGGGGGGCTCGAGCCCCTCCAAGCCCCATGCAGTCGGCGCCTATGGTGGGTCGCAAAGTCGGGCTCAAAAATTTATTTAATG